>NW_022436943.1:32682607-32854243 GCF_009761245.1 Sapajus apella | reverse complement strand
AAAAAAAAAAAAAAAAAAAAAAAAAAATAGCTGGGTGTGGTGGTGGGTGCCTATAATCATAGCTACTTTGGAGGCTGAGGCAGGAGGATCACTTGAACCCAGGAGGCAGAGGTTGTAGTGAGCTGAGATTGTACCACTGCACTTCAGCCTGGGTGACAGAGTAAGATTCCATCTCAAGAAATAAAAATAAATAATAATAATAGACCTGGCGTGGCAGCTCATGCCTGTAATCCCAGCACTTTAGGGGGCTGAGATGGGTGGATCACGAGGTCAGAAGCTCAAGACCAGCCTGGCCAACATGGTGAAACCCCATCTCTACTAAAAATACAAAAATTAGCCGCCTGTAATCCCAGCTACTTGGGAGGCTGAGGCAGGAGAGTTGCTTGAACCCAGGAGATGGAAGTTGCAGTGAGCTGAAATCACGCCACTGCACTCCAGCCTGGGTGACAGAGAGACTCCATCTCAATAATAATAATAATAATAATGGCAGCATAGGTTGACATTTTCCAGATTTCTAAATAAAGACATTCTAATACAAAACTAAATTATCAAAGCCAGTTTTAAAATTGTATATATTTTAATACAAGTGGAATCTATTATTTTTGTTATCTGCACTTTTCACCTAATACCCTATAAGAATTTCTCCTGTGGAATCAAAAGTTATGCAAAGAGATAATCAGTTGAAAATGTAAGTATTAATGCATTTGATGGTATAGTGTTTTGCTTTGGGAAGAAAATAGACATCACTGTGAAAGGCAGCATGAAAACTGGCCTCCTCGTTGAAATCTACATGTGGCCATGCTCAAAGTGCAATCTACCTGGATATCTCTCAAGTCTATGGTAAATTGGGGATATCACTGCAAGTTAGTGATGGAAAAAAATCACAATAAATTTTCAAAACTTGGGTCACTGTTGCTGGTCACAGCTCATCTACAAGAATGTTCCCTTACATGCAAGTCTTATTTAAAAGGACCTGGGAAGAACTGGACTGATCCAATCTCATAGCTCCAAAGCCAACTAGCCACATTCAGTCTATGGCTCAAGTAAATAATATGCTGATCAGTACAGAAAGATGGATTTTGCAGCAAAAACAGTCAGAATAACTGTTATTACTTGTCAGTATTCCCTCTTGCTGCGAGGTAATGGTGGAAACATGGCTAGAGTTTGAGGCATTTCTGGAAAAAAGTCATCTTTTCAGATTGTGCATGATTCATTTGTTTCAGAAAAAACAGAATCCTAAGGCCGTTTTGAAACTGACTTCAGCCCAAAATCAATTTCTTCACATTAAATTTAGGCTATTGTATTTCAAATCTTTTTAAAGACGATTTTATTCTAACATACTTCTAGCTCACTGATACGTATAACACAATTTTATATATTGTTTCTTATTTGAAAATATATTTTATTTAAGAAGATTAATATTTTTATGTTTATAGTCAGTATTTACAGATTTGTTTACTTAGTTACAATTTTGCAAAAATATAGATTTGAGTAACTAATTATTTGTAACCACTGGGTTGGAAAGTAGAGAAACTAGATTAGGTTCCTTTCCCTCTAGGCTGGACCACTCTCAGCCATGCCAGAAATTCTCTCCCAGAAACTGCATCCATGTCACAAATTTTATTTAAATAAAATTCTTATCTTCGAGCCTAGGAAAGTGAGATGTTGGAGTCAAGAGATTTATGATGACATATTTTGCAGCTGAAGATTAAACTATAAATGCCAATAGCTGGCAAGAATATGTTTTGATTTACATTTTGGTGCCTGTGACCAAAGTCAAGGCTAATTTGAAACTTTACCTCAACATCTGTAAGACTTTCTAAGTCAAGCTCATAAAGGTTTATTGATCCTTTCAGTTATTCAACAACTATTTTGTATCTGGTGCTGCATCATTTATTCATTTATTTCATAAATATTCATTGTGCCCCTACTATGTGTTAGGCGTTGTTATAGGTGAGATTTTCCACTGAGATATGTCAATGAAAAAATATAGACAAAATTCCAGCCCTCGAGGTTTTTACATTCTAGTTAGGCAAGGGAGAAGGAGAGAGTTAAATAAAATATAAACATAATATACATTACGTATTTCACTAGAAGGTGAAAAATATTAATTGAAAAAATAATAGGGCAGGGGGTCAATAGAAGGATTGAAATTTTAGATAGGATTATGATAGCAGTCTTTACTTCAAAGGCTACATGTGATAGAAGACTTAAAGGAGAAGAGAGTGAACTGTGTTCATATCTCCGAAGGCAGAGGGAACAGCTTGTGCAAAGGCTCTAAAGGATGACTGTGCCTGGTATGTTTGAAGCCCAGAAAGTAGGCCACTGCATCAGAAATAAGTCAGCAAAAGTGAGAGCCATAGGAGATGAAGATAGAGAAGTAAGAGACAAGACCATGAAGGTTCCCAGTGGAGGGATTTGGGCTTTTATTTTGAGGGAGATTGGCAGCTCTTATAGAGTGTTGGGTGGAGGAGTGATATGAGCAGATAAAGTCCCCAGAAGTGACTCTACAATGTTCTACAGTACTCTATGTGTTCTGAATTTACTGTTTTGTCACATTTCATTTCTTCCAGCCAGTTCTGATATATTTTCCCACTCCTTCACAATAGGTTCTCCCCTTGAATACCCTCCTCTTTCATTATTTCACATCTAACATTCTTTCATCTTTTACAAAAGCCTTTTATATGTATGTCCTTTTTAAAAGAGCCGGTTTGTCATATTCTCTGCCTATACTTTCTGTTTTTCTTTCTTCTTTTAATTATTTTGCACCTACATTACAACTAACGTGAATAATATTATCTCATTATCTTAATTTCTCATATGAAACTATCTTCAATATTACATATTCCCACCTACTTCCAAATAAGTGACATCTGGAATGAGTATGTTTTAGTAACTGTGGATAGCACTGGCCTAGGCCTATGCCCCATTTGTCTAAATGTAAGCATACTCAGCATTTCCTAGTGTATTTTCAATTGCTGTGTCACGTCCTCTGAGTTTCTGTTTCACCTTTTCTAGATTTAAATTCTTCTGCCGTTTAGCTCCCAGAAAGGCTAATAGAAAAGATTTATTTTTCTATTTAATTCCCTTGTGCTCTGAAAACAGAATAAGGTTGTGACCAGAATTACTTTAAAGAGCCTGTAATATTGGGTAGAAACAAAAACAACATTCATTTGAGCACTTTGTGACTCACTGGGTCCTCCAATTGTAATTTTAAATTGTTTATTCAACGGGCATAGATGGCAGCTAAGAGGGTTTCCTGTTACATTTTGCAGGAATGTCCACTGTACCATGGCAGCAAATCAAGGCCAGTACTCCAACTTCAGTAGACAACAAAGAGGGTTTTCCCTCCAAAACTACCAGAATCACATTCACATTCTGAAAATTTTAAAGCAGATCTGGAGTTTATTTTGTTTTAGTTTCAGGTCTCTCAGAAGAAGATACTGATATCAGGATTTAAGTTCAAATATAAGTATAAGCAATACCCAAAGAAAAGCAGGGAGATGAGACAGTAAACAAAAGGCAGTCAATGAAAGATATACTATTGAGCCAGCTGCCACAGTGGGCAAATGGAGCTTACTCCCACAGGGGAATGCTAGGAAACATACAAGATGCATGTCTCAGAATGATTTCATCCAAGAGGCAAGGGTTCTGGGGTATATATACACCAACTTCCATACTCACTGGTGAAGACTAAGGGTATTAACTCCTCAGTACTTCTGATCTGCCACTTTTCACAACTGAGGGATAGGGATTGGAAATGATAAATCCTTGGCCTCATCTGGCTGTTGAAATTCAGGCAGAGCAAATTGAGATCTTTGGGTGATATGGGTTGGGCACTGACAGTATCTGCTATACATTGGAATCCACCTCCCCCCAAAACTGAGTGTATTAACTCACGGATTGCTGCACAATTCTATGGAGGACAATTCACAGAGGGGAAAATGTGAGCAGTGCCATTCTGGAGTTGTACAGCTTGACCCTGCCCATCTGGGGCCCAGGTCAGTTCACACAACTACAAGCATTTTTGGTCCGTGTGATATGTTAATCTGTAAACTTCTCTTACAGATGGAGTACCACAATTAGCTATAATCTACAGACAATCTAATGACCTTAAGCACATGGTTCAATTATAGAAATTTCTGAATAGCTTTCATGGAGTAATACATGGGATTGAGTCTTCAGACTTATTGGCCTCTATCTCTTTAGTATTATTACTTTTCACTAACTGATCTCATCAGCCAGACATATACAGCCCATGACAATTAACAAGATGTTCCTGGAAGCAAAGTAAAGACTGATGGATTACAACACACAATATTAAAAGCCAAGAATATTTGTTTCCAGTACAATTCACTTCGTTTTTCGGATCACACTCTCTTTTCTCTACTAATATGCAGAGAAGCACACATACACACATACAAACACATCAATATTTAGCAAACTTATGAAGTACCAACAATATCATGTGTTTAATGTTGGGTATATTCACATGACTAAGTCGCAGTATCAGCCCCACGAAGCTCATGCATATGGGAAAAAAGATATAAAAACACAATTATGGCACAATGTAAAAGTTTCTGATAACATACATACTTATTGAAACAATAGTCTTTAAGGATTGGTTCTTACCTGGTTTTGCCAACTCCAGACATCAGTATTTAGCTTTAAAATTCAAGCTGAATTCACCTAGTATAACAAAATGTTTAACTTGGGACATTATAAAAACAATAGGACATTTTGAAAATGAACCTATTCATACACATGAGAACTATAATATTTGCCACACCCAAACTTAAACCGAAGTATTACCAGTAAGCCAAATACCATCCAGTAGGGTGCTGATAATGGTGCTCCACTATTCATCACAGCAGAACTGGCCAGAGGAATGACTAAGACAATAATATTTATTCTGAGCTCAGCTGAATTCTTCTCTAGGTCTGCAAATTTTCTGTATTTCTTACAGTGCTTTCTTTTGTCCCCTATACTCTTCTCTGGCATTGTGTTATTGTGATGGCTTACTTGAAGCACATTTTAAGCAGAGTATCACTCGATTGCTTTTGCCCTTTTCTTCCTTCTAAAGTTCTAAAATATTTGCTCCTGTTACTTGGCTGTCTTCCTCAGCTGACTACTCTCTGACTGTGTTCTCTCTGCTGGCCAAATTCCCTGCCACAGTGAGGAATGTTTACATTCAGCTCCAGGTGTCCTGAAGATTCACTTCCTAATTGGAGGCTGTGCTCAAAATATTCCCCTCATTTCTTGGTGCCAATATGCTTCCAATGTAGACTGCTACACAGCAGCTTCTCACTGCAGGCCCTGTGTCTGAGATCGTGTCACAATAAAGGCAGAAACTAGTATTTCCAGTAGGTAATATGGAAATATGACTTCCAGTCATATTATGACTCCAAGTGTGTAGTCATAATACAAGGCAGGTACTGACTACCACAGAAGCATCTTACCCTGATAAGATCAACCTTCATTATCTGTGTGTTAGGATAACAGAGACAGCTCACAGGATTTTTAAATAGACTAGCTAATTCTTCAAGTGCCATATTTGTGGAGTTAGCCATACCATTATTTCCTTTGGCACCCTTTTCATGAAATAAGGTGAATCCAATTGTGTGATTCTTTTCAAAAATGAACAACTTTATAGATAGATCTTGTCACACTATGCAGACATTCCTTGAGTTTTCTTTTATTTTACTAAGTTCCAGCATACATGTGCAGAATGTGCAGGTTTGTTAGATAGTTAAATGTGTTCCATGGTGGTTTGCTGGACCTATCAACATGTCACCCAGGTATTAAGCCTCACATGCATTAGCTGTTTGTCCCAGTGCTCTCTCTTCCTGCACCCTCCAAAAGGCCCTGGTTTGTATTGTTCCCCTCCCTGTGTCCACATGTTCTCACGTGTTCTCACTGTTCAGCTCCCACTTATGAGTGATAGCTTGCAACACTTGTCTTTTTGTGTTAAAGTGTTCCTATTTCTCCATAGCCTCACCATCATCTGTTGTTCTTGACTTTTTAATAATCACCATTCTGACTGGCGTGAGATGGTATCTCATTGTGGTTTTGATTTGCATTTCTCTAATGATGAGTGATGTCGAGCTTTTTTTTGATATGTTTATTGACAGCATGAATGTCTTCTTTTGAGAATTGTCTGTTTATGTCCTTTGCCCACTTTTTAATGTTTTTTTTTTCTTGTAAATTTGTTTAAGTTCCTTGTAAATTCTGGGTATTAGACTTTGTCAGATGGGTAGATTTCAAAATATGTTCTCCCATTCCATAGCTTGCTTGTTTGCTCTGATGATGGTTTCTTTTGCTGTGCAGATACCCTTTAGTTTAATTAGATCCCATTTGTCAATTTTTGCTTTGGCTGCAATTGCTTTTGGCTATTTCATCATAAAATCTTTGCCCATGCTTATGTCCTGAATGATATTGCCTAGATTTTCTTCTAGGGCTTCTATTGTTTGAGGTCTTACATTTAAGTCTTTAATCCATCTTGAGTTAGTTTTTGTATAAAGTGTAAGGAAGGGGTCCAGTTTCAGTTTTCTGCATATGGCTACTCAGTTTTCCAAGAACCATTTATTAAATAGGGAATACTTTCCCCATTGCTTGTTTTTGTCAGGTTTGTCAAAGATCAGACAGTTGTAGATATGTGGTCTTATTTCTGAGATCTCTATTTTGTTCCATTGGTCTATGTGTCTGTTTTGGTACCAATACCATACTGTTATGGTTACCATATCCTTATAGTATTGTTTGAATTCAGGTAGCATGATGCCTCCAGCTTTGTTCTTTTTGCTTAGGATTGTCTTGGTTATATGGGTTCTTTTTGGTTCCATATGAATTTTAAAGTAGTATTTTTCTAATTCTGTGAAGAATGTCAATGGTAGTTTGATGGGAATCACATTGAATCTAAAAATTACTTTGGGCAATCTTAGCTCACTGGAACCCTCGCCTCCTATGTTAAATTGATTCTCCTGACAGCCTCCCAAGTAGCTGGGACTATAGGCATGTGCCACCATGCCTGTTAAGTTTTGTATTTTTAGTTGAAATGGGGTTTTGCAATGTTGGCTAGGCTGGTCTTGAACTCCTGACCTCAGGTGATTCCCCTGCCTCTGCCTCTGCCTCCCAAAGTGCTGGAATTACAGGCATGAGCCACCATGGACAATGAGAATGCCTGGACACAGGGAGGGGAACATCATACATCAACGCTTGTCAGGAGGTGGGGGACAAACATCTAGTGCCTGGGGGGCTTAAAACCTAGATGATGGGTTGATAGGTGTAGCAAACTACCATGGCACATGTGAAGTGGCTCTTTTGAATACAGCACACCGATGGGTCTTGACTCTATCCAGTTTGCCAGTCAATCTCTTTTAATTGGGTATTTAGCCCACTTACAAAGTTAATATTGTTATGTGTGAATTTGATCCCATCATCATGATGCTAGCTGGTTATTTTGCACACTAGTTGATGCAGTTTCTTCATAGTGTCATTGGTCTTTGTATTTCAGTGTGTTTCTGCAGTGGCTGGTACCAGTTTTCTCTTTCCATATTTAGTGCTTCCTTCAGGAGCTCTTGCAAAGCAGGCCTAGTGGTGATGAATTCCCTCAACATTTGTTTGTCTGAAAAGGATTTTATTTCTCCTTTGCTTATGAAGATTAGTTTCGAATTCTGGCTTGAAAATTCTTTTCTTTAAGAATGTTGAGCCAGGCACGGTGGCTCAAGCCTGTAATCCCAGCACTTTGGGAGGCCGAGGCAGGTGGATCACGAGGTCAAGAGATCGAGACCATCCTGGTCAACATGGTGAAACCCCGTCTCTACTAAAAATACAAAAAATTAGCTGGGCATGGTGGTGCGTGCCTGTAATCCCAGCTACTCAGGAGGCTGAGGCAGGAGAATTGCCTGAACCCAGGAGACGGAGGTTGCGGTGAGCCGAGATCGCGCCATTGCACTCCAGCCTGGGTAACAAGAGTGAAACTCCATCAAAAATTAAAAAAAGAATGTTGAATATTGGCCCTCACCCTCTTCTGGTTTGTAGGGTTTTTGCGGAGGGATCCACTGTTAGTCTGCTGAGCTTCCCTTTGTAGGTGACCTGGCCTTTCTCTCTTGTTGCCCTTAACATTTTTTCTTTCATTTCAACCTTGGGGAATCTGATGATTATGTGTCTCAGGGTTAATCTTCTTGTGGAATATCTTGCTGGGGTATTCTGTATTTCCTGAGTTTGAATGTTGGCCTGTCTTGCTAGGTTGGGGAAGTTCTGGATGATATCCTGGGGTGTGTTTTCTGATTGATTCCATTCTCCATCTCCCCCAGGTACTCCAATCAGTTATAGGTTTGGTCTTTTTACATAGTCCCATTGTTCTCAGAGGTTTTGTTTGTTCCTTTTCATTCTTTTTTCTCTAATCTTGTCTGCCTGCCTTAATTTAGGAAGATAGTCTTCGAACTCTGATATTCTTTCTTCCACTTAGTTGATTTGGCTATTGATGCTTGTGTACTCATCACAAAGTTCTTGTGCTGTATTTTTCAGCTCCATTAGGTCTTTCATGTTCCTCTCTAAACTGCTTATTCTAGTTTGCAGCTCCTGTAAACTTCTATCATGGTTCTTAGCTTCTTTGCATTGGGTTAGAACATGCTCATTTACCTCAGCAAAGTTTGTCATTACCCACTTTCTGAAGCCTACTTCTGTCCATTTGACCATCTCGTCCTCCATCCAGTTCTGTGTCCTTGCTGGAGAGGTGTTGCCATCATTTGGAGGACAAGAGGCCTGTGACCTTTTGAGTTTTCAGCACTTTTTTCATTAATTCTCTCTCATCTTCATGAGTTTGTCTAGTTTCAATCTTTGAGGCTGCTGACCTTTGGATGAGGTTTTTCTAGGGACTTTATTTTTTTTATTGATGCTGTTGTTACTTTCTGTTTGTTTTTCTTTTAACAGTCAGGTCCCTCTTCTGTAGGGCTGCTACAGTTTTCTAGGGGATCATTTCTTGCCCTATTTATCTGGGTCCCTCCCATACCTGAAGATGTCACCTGAGGAGACTGGAGAACAGTAAAGATGGGTGCCTATTCCTTCCTCTGGGATCTCTGACCTCGAGGGGCACTGATCTGATGCCAGTAGGATCATTCCTGTATAGGGTGCCTGGTGACCCTTGTTTGGGGGTCTCACCCAGTTGAGGGCACAGGAACCAGGACTCATTTAGTGAAGTGCTTTGGCTGTCCCGTGGCAGAAGGGGTGTGCTGCCTTGGGAAGAAACCCACTCATCTGGGCTGCCTGGATTCCTCAGAGCTACCAGGAGGGAAGCCTAACTCTGCTGGTCCATGGAGACCATGGCCACCCCTCCACCTAGAGGCTCTGGCCCAGGGAGATGAGTTTTGTCTCTAAGCCCAGGGCTGGAGTTGCTGGAGTTCCTGCAGGAAGGCCCCACCCAGTAAGAAGAGATGTGTCAAGGCCCTGCCTAAAGAGGCAGCCTGGTCACGGTCTGCCACAGCCAGTGTCCTGCACTGTGGGGAATACCCCTTGGGAGGAAGTCATCTAATCTCCCTGGCTTCACCAGGGGAAAACACAGCCTGGAGCTATAATGATGGCTGCCGCCCTTCTCCCCAGGAGTTCAGTGTCTTAGGTAGTTAGCAGTTTACAGTGATGGCTGCCATTCCTTCCCTGGGGAGCTGAGTATTTTTAGATAGCATACAGCCACAGTGATGATGGCTGCCCCTCCCTCAGGGAGCTCAGTTGTCTTAGGCAGTCAGCAGCTGCAGTGATGGCTGCTGATCCTCCCCCAGGGAGCTCAGATGGCCTAAACAGCAGGCAGCCACAGGGATTATGGCTGCCCACTCCTTGGGAGCTCAGTAGTCTTAGGCAGATTCCAGCTGAGTGGCTGTTGAGAACCTGCGTAGCTCTGTGGTTGGGGCACAAGGCCCTGGGAGCATGGGCTCACAAGTGGGATCTTCTGATCTGTGGGTTGCACAGACCTGTGGAAAAAGCATAGTTTCCCAGGCTAGGTAGCACACTCACTCACCACTGCTCTTGGCTGGGGATGGAGGGGCTCCCCTTACGCCATGTGGCTCTCAGGTGGGCTGATGCACCACCCTGCTTTTCTTGCTCTACGTGGTTCACACCAACCATCTAGTCAGTCCTGATGATAAAACCTGGACACCTCAGTTACCAGTGCAGGATTTGCATGACGTTTTGGTTCTTCCCATGGGAGTCTCCAAACGCCACTGCTTCTACTTGGCCATCTTGGCCCCACCCCCAGACCATGAGTTTTGATGAACTTGTTAAAATCACTTTAAAGTATACTCATAACCATAAATTAATCAATTATTACCAATACTCTTCTAAATTCATTTCTCCTGACAAGTGGATGACTAGAATTTACCTTCTCCAAAATATTTGTCTTAGTATTTGCCTTTCATTCCTTTGCATGCTAAGCATTTATGCTTGGAACAAAAGTCATGCTGAAGGAAAGTGTTAAAAAGACAACTAGGGGAAAGAACTTATACTTATTGAGCACCTACTGTAAGTTAGGTATAACTATTTACAAATAAATGATTTCATAAAATCCTGATAGGTTTTAAATTTTTTCTTATGGTTGAAAAAACTGAAACTTCAAGATGATGAGTAATTTTCTTAGAATTTAAATCTATGTCCTTCAGAAGACTGAGATTATACTCTATTTATGTCTCTGCTACATAAGATAAATGAAGTTGAAAAGTTGTGTTTAATCATCCTGATCTTCATATCAAAACTACCTATATTCAACTACTCCAATTCATTCATTCAAAAGCCAACATCTGGAATACCAACTTTATGAGCCATGTTGTACTAAACCAATTCCCATCCTGCTCATCCTCTATGATATTGTCCTGAGTGAAAAGCTGGTCTTGCTAACCTGTTCTTGCTACAGGATATAGCAACATTGTGAATGTAAAATTATTTAACTTCTTTGAACATCTTAAGGACCCTTGTTGGTTGATCTCCTTCAGAGAGATCTGAGGGGTAGGAGGAAAGTTAAATTCCATGGCTTTGTATATTTTAAAACTTTGACTTGAAATCACAAGGATGCTAAACTCAGCTGGCACATTCCAGTGACCCAAATGTCAAACTGGGCTCCATCCTGCTTGAGTTTCACACAGAACAAACAGCCCGTTATAGATTCAAGAGTGGTCTTGGGTGGGGATTGACAACCCCGGAAAGCAGCTGTGCTGATCCAAGGTGAATCCATGATATAGTCCTAAGTAGAGACACATACCAGCCAATGAGAAAGATACTGAGACTGTGTCTCACAATGCCAGAAAAATAAAATCTAATCTTTCCCTGATTTCATCTACATGAAATCAAAATATTGTATTTCTGGAAACATCTGGACGACTAAATAAATTTTTGTACAGCTTCATCTGGATATTTGGTAACATTTAGACACAGCCTGAGGTTCCTAGACTGAAGCCATCCCCTACTGTTAAGAACAATTTTTTCTTTTCTTCTCCCATAAAAATGGGTTCACTGTTCTTTATTTAGTCTAACAGAAGGATCCATGTACCAGCACTGCCTTAGCTTTGCTTGGCTTCAATTACACAAACTAACCACACTCAGTTGGATGGCAACTGCCATAGCTGTGTGCCTGCCGTCTCCAAATTCATGAGTGGAGTTTTTCCACCCACAGTGTCAGGTACAAGATCTGAAATAAGGATTAAATTCTCTAGTACAAATAAGGGGAAAATTTAAATGAAATAATACTTCTGCTAAGCTTAAGTTATACCAAACTGCTTCCCATACGGAATAATACTAAAAGCTGTCAGGTTTTCAATTGATTAATCACTATCATCCTGGCACTATGGTAACTTCCTTTACAAATATTATCTCACTTAACACTTTATCTTTTAAGGAAGGCAATATGGAATTCATCTATAGAGTAATTTATCAAATTCTTAACTGCTTGCATATATTTCTCTCTTACTTTTTTTTCAATCATAGTTTGTTTTAGTCCAGTTGAGCTGTTGGTCCTCCCCTCCATTTGTGGTCCCTGAGGGCTGTCAACTCCCCGTTGCCATGAAATACCAATTACATACTTCCAGACCGCTAATCTCTCTCCACCCCACCAGCTTTCCTGCTTCTGACCACAGAGTGACAACATCAGCTGCACCATGCCACGGAAAACAGGACTCAACAATTTAGGAGAACCAGCTCAGCTAGGAGAGTTTCCTGAGTTGTGAAAACCCTCTTAACACATCAATATTGCATTAACCTAATGTCACCTGCTTTTCTTTTGGGCACAGGGGTTATTAGGCATGTGAACATCTTCAGTCCAACCACAAACGGAAACAGGACAGTTGCTTTTGGCCCAAGGCGGGCTTCTCACCTTGGCAATAGGGTGGTGCAGCTCCATGGGCAATATGGCAAAGTGAAAATCCTGTTGTTGTGCCACCTAGAAAACCAGGATATTGTGGAACCCTGAGCTAGTATTTAACTTTTTGGCTCTACTGTGAGCCAAATTTGAGGTGCTTTATAAAAACAGTTGCATAACTCCTGGTCAAACATTAAAGAAAATACTTCCAAGAGTGAGCACTGCCCATTGACTGTCCCTACCTACAGTTTAGGTCATATATTTTGCAACCGCATTCAACCAAGGCTTGTATGGACCCTCATCAGGTCTCAGGGTTCTTCTCTGGTTCAAAAAACCCTGACAGGACTAATGAAATTGTATTTTTCCAACTGTACACTCACTTTCAAAACATCATATCACTAAGCCTAGGTATGCTATCCTCAACTTCTTTTCTAGTGTGCCTCTTTATTATTAATGAGCACAATTGCTCATTCTTGGGACTGATGGGCTCTTATGGGGATTTTAGAGTTTAAAACAGAACTTAAAGGTTTATAAGTCAATTATTTTCTGATTATTTTTTTTCTTTTTGTTTTTTTCTGCCCTTTTCTTTAACCTAAAATGCGTTGCTGGGTCCTAATGCTACGGTGAACATGGGATAAAAATAGATTCCGGTAAGATTTTGTTTTGTTTTGTTTTTTAGATGGAGCCTCTTTCTGTTGCCAGGCTGGAGTGCTGTGGTGTGACCTCGGCTCACTGCACCCTCCACCTCCAGGGTTCAAGCAATTCTCTGTGTCAGCCTCCTGAGTAGCTGAGATTACAGGCACCCACCACCATGCTCAGCTAATTTTTGTACTTTTAATAGAGATGGGGTTTCACCATCTTGGCCAGGCTGGTCTTGAACTCCTGACCTCATGATCCACCGCCTCAGCCTCCCAAAGTGCTGGGATCACAGGCGTGAGCCACCGCGCCCAGCCAAAAATAGATTCTGGTAATACATTACAAACCGCCAAATTCATCCATCTTTCATGTATTCCAGATCTTCCACAAAAGTGTCAGATATAACTACTTTCAAGTCTTCTTAAACTGTTTTTGAAGATCCAGTTTTATTAAAGATCTTGTGGGGAGTTGAGAAGCAAGTAAAGAAAGTATCAAAATAAATCATTATTCTCTTCGTTTGTTTTTATAATGGGGAAGTGACATCATAGGGTTCATTAAGACTCAGCCACAACCACACAGAATTGCAGTATATGGGAGACACAGTATCAAAATTCCATCTATGATCTAATGCTCTCTTACATACTGTGATACACAACACCTGATACTGGATTAAACTCAGACACTCATTTCTTTCCAAAGACTTTGCAGGGCAAATCATTCCCTAAGCAAGTGTTGTTTCTGACCCAATGCCTACTCAGTGTTCTTAAGTAAAAATATTGAACACAGCACCAGAATAGGCTATTTGTTAATAGGGGAACTGAAACGGTAATACAATATGTACATTTTTTATTATGAAACAAATAACTTTTGACAGCAGATCAATGTTATACTTCTATTATGAACATTTTCCCTAAGTACAGAAAAAATGACTATAAAGAAAAAGAATTAAGCCATTCAGTGCTTTTTTTTTTTTTTTTTTTTTTTGGCAGAAGGTCACTCTTTCACCCAGGCTGGAGTGCAGTGGTACAATCTCAGCTCACCGCAACCTCTGCCTCCCAAGTTCAAGTGATTCTCCTGCCTCAGTCTCCCTCATACCTGGGGCTACAGGCATGCGCCACCATGTCTGGCTTAATTTTGTATTTTTAGTAGAGATGGGGTTTCACCATCTTGGCCGGGCTGGTCTCAAAGTCCTGACCTCAGGTGATCTGCCCACCTCAGCCTCCCAAACTACTGGGATTACTAGCGTGAGCCATCATGCCTGGCCCCATTCACTGCTTCTGAAGAATGCTTTATTCTGCCATTCTGGAGATAACTGGCACTCCCCTCTGATTTGTGGCTATTAATGATAAACTGACAGTGGAAATCGCAGTCAAGTATATATACTTTCCTCTGCTTTTAAAAATCTTGCTTAAAGTCTTATTAAAATTTGAAAAACACAGTGAATACCTCATTGTTCTAATCAGAATCTGTTCAGGATCACCGGTTATTTCCACTTACTACCAAGAATTGAAGGATGTATGATTTTTTTCTACTCCTTATAGCATATATGGCTAATGCAAATATCACCAGCCCAAATTTTCTCTGCATTTCAGCCCAGAATAGGTAAAAGCTTTGGGTTCCATAAATGTTTCAAATAATTTAAAGGGGCACTACTGATTATCTTTCCATTGTAATGTGCTTGGCAGGATAACTTGTATGTGTCCTCCTTTAGCCACTCCTTGAGCAGACTGCAACCCCAGCCTCGGAGACTTTGGCAAAGTCAGAGGCAGGAAGAAAGAAAATAATGCTTTGAGGGTCAGGAAGTCAGGCAGAAAAGAGAAGCAATGTATTTGATAAGCTGAAATATATCCTGAAAAAGGAGAGATATCTATAAGTCCCCTAAGTATTGCCTACATATGCTCTGACAGCAACCTAAGAAAGTGGTGAGACTTCAAAGAGGGAATGGTTGAGTAGGGTGTGTAAGGAGCCAAGATCTCAGACAACAAGATTCCCTGGTCATAAAAATCTCCTGTGCTCAAGTGCTGCACAGAAACAGCAGAGCTTCAAACTAAAGTACAGTGTAGATTGGATTCATGTTGTAACTGCAGTTCAACTATTGCAGGCTACTGACCGATATCTGAATAAGCTTCTCCAATGCTTTAGGACCAAGCAGGGACACAAAGTTTTGGCGGATGGGAAAAACCAGTCATACTGACCATGAAATCTGGAGTCTCAAGATTTATAAAAAAATTTTAATGTGGTATTTTTTGTACAAATATGTTCATTTTGCTTTGATAAAGAGGCAAACTTCTCTGATACATCAGGTGCTGTTAACATAACAAAAGCCCAATTCCCAACTATGTATTCTTGAAAGTCAGAAAAACTGGTTTCTCTCCTTACTTCTACCTTGGGTATGTGCTTTGATCTTGAATAAGTCACTGAAGTGTGCTCAGCTTCAAGTTCCTTATCCTTAAAATGGGAATAAGCATACCTGTCAGTCTTATCTCACAGGGCCGGTAGACACAGAATTACCAGTAGTAGCAGTAGTACCAGAGTTAGAATTGGTGCTGTTGTTGCCGTTGTGGCTTATTTTGTTATGACATGTCTTTAAAATGGTATAACTTCCCTAATAACGTCTACCAATGACAATTATGAATATAATAACTGATAAACAGCATAGTTTCTCTAGCTGGAAAATGTGAATGTTGCAGATAATATAAATGTGCTTTTATATATTTACTTATGTTTTGATAAAGGTATTAAGCAATAACTAGAAATCAGCTTAGGGGTTATATTTTTAAAAGAAGGATAATTATAAAGAGCTCTTTGAAAAGTCACTTATTAAATTTATCAACCAACTGAGAAGATTGCTGGTTCATTTCTGATCATGTGAGTAATATTCAAATATGGGCAGTTTGCCTTTTAAAGGACATTCCAATAACCAAATTTTGATGGCAAACTGATTTGAAATAGAGCATAGTATCTTAACCAAGTAATATTTTTGCTTTAAGTCAGGGAAACAAGAGCTGCAGAACCAGGAAATGTGAAGAAGCATGAAAAATATTTAATCAACAGTTATTCCTCTATAGGAAAATCACTGGTGTCCATAAAATGAAGCAGATAACAGCATTGTTCTCCTTCTTAGTATTATGGGAGGCAGTTCTAGGCATTCAATTTCTTTCACTTAAAGGAAGAAAGAACAGAGAACAGAATGCTGAAATCTGGCAGGGAATGGGGCTGGGAGGGTGCAGGTAAGCAGTGGGGAGAGGTATGGAATCTACATAACATTCCAAAGATGAATTAGAGCTAGGAATGCTACTTTTATAAACTATGCAGACAAAGGGGAAATGATGAATAAAACCATTAAAAAATATCTCAGGGATCTGAATTTTACCAGACTATAATTTGCAAAACCTTGATATTCCCTTTAACATAACTATATTATCATAGAAAACCCTGAAGTCAGTAAGTAGTTCCTACTACTCAACTAATAAGTTACCTATTACAACAATAATCTAAAAATCTATCTTTAAGTGTAGCAGTGAAATGTTTCCATTATCTTTGGAGTTTTTTTCCTATTAGTGAAAAAGAGTGACTCATTAAAAATTACTCAGTAACTGATGATCATTCTAGTTAAAATCTAAAGGTAGCGTTTGGATTATTTAATTCACATGCATTATCACGTATTATGACAGGAAAACACATCATTTTACTATAATATTCTATCTTGATCAAAAACACTTAATAACCTTATGTTAGTTCATTTTTTCTACTTCCGTGAGATATTGGTCAGTCTTATGTGCCTACTCACAAAAGTGGAATAACCAACAAATTGTCATACAACTGGGACCCATAATCAGCATACTAAGACTCTGTTTTTAATCTAGAACAACTAGATTACAGCCACGTGACCCTGGCCACTTTGAAAAGCACATAGATTATTTTCATTGCACACACACACACACACACACACACACACCAATCTGTATTGGGAAATCAGACCTTTTCTTGCAACTATCAATTTGAGAAATAGGCATTGTTTTTGTGAGAGTGCAAGATGAACCTATTTTAAATGGATGACATAAAAAGCTCATTAGAGATGAACAAAGATTGCATTAGAAAATAAATGTTCACAAAAATCATCAGAGTTAATGCTGGAACATGGCCTGAGTTCATTTGCACTCAGAAGTACCACTTGGGCTGAATTATCTATAATGCTACACTCCCTCATGTGGTAAATGTAATGCAGTATTTGGGTAGGATTCTGTTTAGTTGGTTAGTTGGTTTTAAGCCACTGAGACTTTAAAACTCTGATGCTCTTAAATCGGGCCAAGAGATGGGATGTGACCACATTATGTCTTGTAAAGTCTGTATTAATCTCCTTTTCCTGTTGTCTAATCTCCCATCTCTCAATACTGAGAGGATGAAGAGTAGACTAGGTAGTCACAGTATAAGGCTATGCAGGGGTACATTAGCATGAATTTAAGTAGTAGATTAGATGAGTAAAAATCCATTACATCTACTCCTTTGTCCATAAGCTGGGACAAAGCATGTGATTTGACTGTTGCCCTTAAAGGGGTCCAGGATGGCCCCTGGTGGGAAACCAAAACTAATATTCAAACTGCACTCCAGAAAATCATTACCAGTTCTTTCAGTTCTTATTCATGACTTTGATGCTTTTAAATTCTTTTAGGGATTATTACCAACATGGCCACTGTAATCACTCACCTTGTAGTTATTGTGACTCCTAAGTGATGATTAACTATTAAGCAAACAAAGTCTATTAGATTAATCTTAGGTAAACACCTATGCTGCCAACTGATTATTAGATAGCATGCAGAAGCTATTTCTTAAGGTGGTGACTTTTTGGAAGACTATATCACCAAGCTATCTCTTAAAATAGCTTTCAATTGGAGAATTTGGACTCATTCAGTCCAAATAAATGAGACCTGAGCCTAAAAGTTGGGTAATTTTTATTATTTAAATGTTTCATCCTGTGGTGATTTTGTCTTCCTCCACAGTCTTCTATTCAACATCAAGGCAATAAAAATGAACTTTTAAAAAATTATTTTGGCAATGTAAGTAAATAAAAATATTTACTTATTCCTTAGGCATAGTCTAATTGAATGATGTATTCTTAGCATTACCCCTGATATTTCATACATTAACAGGCAAGTATAGTACACAACTGGGCATCTGTGGGGACAGGTTGACCATGGTAATATACCCAGAAGAAAAACTCTAAGTCAAAAACGTTGATAAGCAGGGTAGTTCTACCAAACTCTTTGTGGAAAAACAAAGGGCATTACATAACACAATACACAAGATATCTTAAAACCAAAATAACAGCAGCTCTCTTTTTTTTAACATTCTCATTTCTGTGGTAGTTGCTGCCTTTCTTGTTCTCTGTCTCCTTGTTAATGTCTGTCTTTCCACGTATGTCTTGATCTTCATCTCTGTTTGTTCTCTCATTACCTGTTTCTCTCTAGTTGTCTCTACCGCCCTCTATCATGCGTCTCTCACTATCTCTGTCTTATGTGTGTGTTTGTATGTGTGTGTGTTTTTCTCTGTGTCTCTTTGTCTCTCCCTCTCCCTCTATCTCTACCTCCTCTTTGACTTTTCCACCAGCTTATTACTCCATCCTGACTGTGTAAGATTCTATCTCCCAAATCCTTTGTTCTCCAAGTGGGTCTATCCACCTTCTTCTGTATGTAAGGCAATCTTCAGCTGCTTTCATTTTCCGTCTTTATCTTTCACTCCACTCAGAAAATAAGGACTCTTATCTTTTATTATTTCCTTCTTTTCACTCTCCTTATAAAAGAGAGAATTTCTTGCAATTTCACCAACTACTCCCTTCTTAGAAGGCCCTTTCCAGCTTGCCTAACTTATGACTTCCTCCTTTTCCCTGGCTAATTCCCATTGTTCTTTCAAACACTAAGTGTCACCTACCCAGAAAGGAGGTGGCCCCATTCAGTGTGGATTCAGATGTTCATTTAGTGCTTCTAAAGCCTTCTGTGTTTACCCTTACAGCATTCATCACACTGATTAGGAATTGTTAATAGGTTTCGATGTCTTCTTCATAACACGTGGCTTCACAGACATGTGAACACATGTATTTACAGTGCTGGTTCACAGCTGGTGCTTCGTAAACATCTGTTTAATGAAAATTGAAATTCTAAGGGATAAGAGTGATCCATGCCAATTTCCCTTTTCTTTGAAAGATTTCAATCTTAAATCACAAACAGAAAGATCAATGTGCAATTACCGATAAGCTTCTCTTTCTTAGATGACCTCAGCAAAGAGAGAGAAAAAAAAACAGAGCTGCAACAGAGAGAGGAAGACCAGGTTCAGTGGCAAAAATCACAAAGCAATTCTTGCAAATCATAAACTAAAAACATCTTGGCTGCATAAAGCTGCTTTTAAAACACAGTCATATAATTAAAAAGATCATTTGTATAAGGGATGTCATAACTTTGGCCAACAGTTCTCTTACCACTGATTTAAGAATCTTGGAATAGGTAATTCCAAGGAAAAGACTTAAAATAAATGAAAATATATTCAAATTATAGTCAAATGAAAATGCTAGAGAGGAGATTGTTAGGTGGAATTTTTTTTAGGGTCCTAAATTTAACCATATGAGATTATTTTCCAAGTATCATCCTAATCAATCTCTGAGAATGGATTTGCTTTTTAATACTAAACCACATTTCATCACATGGATGGATCCTAACCTCCCTTATTTAGCTATTTCCCTTGAACACAGATAATTTTCCATGTTATATATACAACGTATACACAGCATGATGGTAGCTTTTTCAGACTTGGCAAACTGGAACTACAAATATACAAAATAAGCAATGATTAAAATCTGTTCTCTTCTCCCAATGAACTGAGTTACCTACACAAAATACTCTCTGTGGGGATATTACAGCTAACTGTTTCACAATGACATATAACAAAAAGATGAAAAAGGGGCAGGTTTATGATGTGTGAATGATGTGTTTAAGTCATTTTATAGACAAGCACTCTGTAAGGCACAACTATTTAACTGTAGGTTTAAACAATACCACACTAGGCATTGTTTAAATCTTATTTACCTGGACAATATTATTGATGTGCTAATTAACCAAATGCCTACAGAGTTTCTCGAAGTGTCAGGGACTGGTTAAGGTTTCTGCTATGAAGTTGAGGGTGTGAGTGAAGTTTTGGGAAGGTTGAATATCAAGAAGAAAAATAAGACTCGGCATCTAGCCCAGAGAAGCAGATAGTTAAATAAACAAGAGAGACTTGTTAACTTGCAATTCAGCAAAGAGGAAAACAATGACCCTTCTGGGTCCATTCAGTGGATAAAATCTTAACCATAAAGTTTAAGACAGGCCTGCCAGGTATGCAAAAACTGAGCTAGAATATTGGAAATGAGTAGGGAGTAGTAGAGAAACTAGCTATAAAGGTAAGATTTAGGAAAAAGAATTGCCAGGCTTTGATGACTGATGACTGAGGGGGGCAAGAGAGATAACTCTTGGTTTCTCTGGATTTCTGATTTGGAAAACAAGTAGGTCCCGGTGTGCTGCAAGTTGTGTTCTCTGGAAGCAGATGCAAAAACAAAGATTGGCATGACAAGTATTTATTAGATATCAGATTCCCTAGAAGAAAGGTAGAGGAAGCAGGGTTAGATGGAAGAAGAAGATGAATTGCAATGCAGGCCTGATGCTTCCATCAATCTCTCAAGAGCTCTGGGGAGCACTTGGCTCATCAAAGTTGTCCTGAAGGGAGCTGAAATGACTGGGCCTTTATGCTGTCACTGTACTTAGCTATTGGTTATAGACCAGCCCAGAAATGACATGGTCTTAGGCTCTCTGAAGCTGAAGTGAAACCTGTGGGAGCTGACAACTGAGGCTGCTTACAGACAACCTTCCCAGCTACTGGCTATAAGTCCTCCTTGAGGGGAATCTGGGCAGCATTGGTTAGAGCAGGAAGTGGTTTGAGTGAATATAGAGTTCTGTCTTGCACATATTAAGATTGAAAGACTGAAAGACATCTAGCCAGAGCCAGTCTGTAGCCCAACTAGTTGTATGAGAAGTCTTTGAGTGCTGGAGACAAGTTTGGTCCAGACACATAGATTTTGGAATTAGCAACATTCAAGTCTAAACTGAAGCAATGGGACTAGGCAGCCTCACCCAGGCATGTACAAAATGGCAGAAGAGGACCAAGGCTGGAAGCCAGGAGAGGACCACCCTTTTTTAAACAGCCAGAAAGTGAGAATATTGACAAGGTTAAAGAGAGAATAAGAATCTAAGAAGGATCATTTCATAGAAAACAAAGAAGGAAAATTCTTCTAGGAGGAGAAATTGGACAGGAGTCAACACTTGCTTTAGAAAACTTCAATAAGATAAGGACCCAAGGGTCCAGTGTGTGTGTGTGTGTGTGTGTGTGTGTATGTGTGTGCATGTGTGTGTGTGCGTGTGCATGTCTGGACATGTGCATGTGTGGGTGCATGTGTAAAGTGAGCTATCTATAAAGTCCAGACCTCAGAATCAAACTATATCTTATCTCAGCACTTCTATCTCCATCTGCCATCTTGTCCTTATCTTTAGTTTTGAAGAAGAAATGGTCTTTTCTCCATATTAAATGTTAAATCACTTGTTGGTTTATTGCATTTAACTCCTTTATTTATATATTTTTTCTTCAGTTGACTACTTCTACCAAATCTCCTTATTTTCTGCCTTATTGCAACAGATATGCCCTATATTGGCAGGTAGAAGGGTTGGTAAAAATAAGTTTAGCTTGATGCCATCTTCTAGCTGACATTGTTTTCTCTATTTTCTTTCATTGATGACTTTTCTTGCATCGGGGGTATATTTCTATTATTTTTATTTCCTCTTCATTCATTCCCCACCACTGAAATTATTATTCTCTTGAAGACTGTTAATAACTACCTATGTTTTTCTGATCTTTGTATTCCAGTTATTAGGTAATAATTATAATTTTTGTTTTACCATTGAGGCTTAGAGAGATTCTTTGATGTGGCAGAGATGATACCATTACGAAGTGGTTCAACCAGGATTCAGTGTGGCATTTGCCTGGCTCCAAAGCTTTCCTAGAACAGCTCACTGCCTTTCTCACATTCAGGACTATTGATAAATTCACAGATCTTTTTTCCTCATAATCCTTGTCATCAGCTACATTTGATATTTTGGCTTCCCTCTTTGTGGAAGACATCTGTTTTTGCCAGCCTGAAATTATTTTCTTCTAGATTGGGTAAGAGCATTCCAGTTTTCTCTTTAGAGACCCACCCACTTCTCTCATTTCTAACATGTCTATCTCAGCACATTAGGGCTGGTCTCACTCACTCCCAGATCTAGAAGTAAGCACATGACATAAAAGAGAGCAAATATAATAAGGCCAAAAATTCTGTGTATATGCCAGTGTTCCTTATTATTTTAGATGCCCCATCTCTACATAACCCTTCTACTTCTAGGGGGCAAGACTGAGGTACCAGTTTGAAAAATGGACTTGCTGAAAATAACAACTACTTATATGATATGCTGAAATTCCTCTTTCCATTGCACCACGATGATCCAGTGCTTGGCTGGTGTCATCCCAATTCAGGCCTTAAGCTTATAATTGGCATGGCCAGCAGCCACCAGGAATGAGTTACAAGCTGGCCAGCTTGTTCTGTGAAATGATTTCGGGTCTTCTCATTTTCCTTCTGCTTTGTTCTTATTCTCTATGTGGTGTTAGTGTCCACCAGACTCTTGTTCTCTTGTTCCTTCAAATTTTAATTTATGCTGATTTCCATTTCCAAAAGTGGTAAACCTTGGGCTTCTCCATATATATATATATATATATATATATATATATACATATATGTATGTATATGGAGTCTCATTCTGTTGCCCAGGCTGGAGTGCAGTGGCAAGATCTCAGCTCACTGACTGCAACCTTTACCTCCCTGGTTCAAGTGATTCTCCTGCCTCATCCTCCCGAGTAGCTGGGACTCAGGCAAATGCCACCATGCCTGGATAATTTTTGTATTTTTAGTAGAGACAGGCTTTCACCATGTTGGCTAGACTGGTCTTCAACTCCTTATCTTTTTTGCCTCCCAAAGTGCTAGGATCACAGGCGTGAGCCATCGTGCCCCGCCCCAAAGTATTTTTTGTTGTCTATTTCTTGGTTTAGTTGGGGTTTGGGGTTGTTTTGTATTTTTACTTGCCAAGTAATTCTGCCTATTTCTGGATGCTGCAGAGCACTTACAAACCCAAGGTCCAGCATCCAGGAACCCAAACGTAGCACTAATCCATTTGGCCAATACCCAAACTGGTTATCCTGGTGCTTCAAAGGAGGAAGATCAGTCAATTTGCTGAATTCACATCTGTCTGTCCTGCTTATGAGCAAGAATCTCAGGGACGAGGACCAAGTCTGGTTAACTTTTGGATCTCCCAGTCCCTGAATAATACCATGGTAGTTATTCAGAAAATCCTTGCTAAATTAAGCTGGTTGGACTCCATATAGCTGAGGATTCTTGCCACAATTCTTAACTGTGGCAAGAATTCTCTCTCTAACCTGGAATGACTCAATATTTCCCTTACATATAAATAAGGGATGCTGATTGGAATTGTCTACAAAAGACTGTAATATTTTAATGTGCAAAAGTGAATATTATAAAATGTTCTTTATGACTATTACATAATAGAGAAAACCCACAAAGAAAAGAGGTTTTCATTTGTTATGATTCCTAAGCTTAATTTCAAATTTTATCTTTTTTATAAAAATGGCTTCTGGAAAAAAAATTTAGGGTTTGGAAGTTTTTATTGAAGTTGAATATAAGAAAATCCTAGAAGAGTGGAGAATCATATGATATTGGACAAGATCTAATTTTCCAAAGAAAGAAGCAGAATTTCTTTTGCATGTTTCTAGTCTTTTTCTACCTTTTTAGGTGATAGTATCTTCTTTATTTTGTTACCTACATGGCAAAAATAGAGAACAAAATGTGTGAGCACAGGAATTCTAAGCTGACTTTATCATCATGAGAGAGATATGTTTAGGGCATCACAGAGGGATGTACTATGGTCTCTCTGGGACAATGAAGTCAGCCTAAGAGTGGTTATGTCTTGTCTTAATGAAATCATAGAAAGATTTCTACTTGAAACTACCACAGGTAGAATAATATATTCATGAAATGATAGTTTTCTTCAGTGTATGAGGTTACAGATAATGAAGAATGACTCTATATGGAAGATGATACTGAAGTTTGACCATTAAATATTGAAGAATTAACTATTAAATAACTCCCCTGGTTTTCCCCCTTGAATTCCAAATCAACTGAGATGGGCAAAGGAGTGAGGCAGATGAAAATCAAAGTAGGACTCCCAGGGAATATGTGATAACAATAAGCTTCCCAATTATTAGCCTTGGAACTAAGCAAACATATTCACCCACTCACTCTGAGGGAAGAAAAGCAAGTTTACAACCGTTACCATTAGCTTTCCATGTGGTCCACTAGAGCAGATTCTCTGCAGGCAGGCAAATCCCAAAGACCAAGGGGAGAAGAAAGAGCTACACTTGCCAGGTTCTCCTCCAAAACTCACCAATCTTAAAATCACTCTGCCTCTCCTGGGGAAGAGAAAGTAAAGAGTCTGAGAGGGGAAAATTGCTTTTGAAGGAAAAGACGAGTGAGGATTAAGAGCGCTTCTTGCCCCTATCAGCACCACCAAATGATGTGTACTTGGCACACTCCTGAGTGTGGGATTATAGTTGTGAGCCACTGTGCCGAGCCTTTTTAAACTTTCTCATAGAAACATCTTTTCCAAAATTCTGGATGCTCAAAATGATTATATTATCTCAAAAATGATACTTTCCCTGGAATATATTGTTTGATGTGCTATATTGTTCTACAGTGTTTCAATTCTTAAGAAACTTTCTGTTAAATATGATGTTAACCTTGTTTATTATCCAATTTATCATAATTTATATTTTCAGTTTTATTAGAAATAAGTAGAAATTATTAGAAATGTTAGAAATTCTAATATATCTAATTATTTCTAATTATTCTAAATATTTCTAAGTATTATTAGAAGTATTAGAAATTATTAGAAATAAGTATTATTAGAAATAAAATAAGTAAATTGTTAGTAATAAGTAAATTAGAAATATAAGTAAAATAATAAGTATTAGAAATATAAATTATGACAAATTGGATAGTAAGGTTATCTAATTTATTAGAATTCAATCATCCAGCTGTGGCATGAAAGAACTGCAGAAGATTTTCTTAGATGTTGTTACCTATGAAGAAGACTGAGAAAGAATGGCCAAGGGTGGGAAGCAAGCCAAGAAGAAATTCTCCTGGAATCCCACAGTGTGGGGGAATAAAAGTGAATTTATGCATTTTCTAAGAACTACATTAAAATTCTTTTCCCAACAATGATTTTGGCTTTTCAAGGTCATTTTCTAAGTGCTTCTTTTTAATGGTACCACGGATCATTTAAAGTTTGTCTTTTAACTTTCTTTTTTTATTATTTTTTTATTTTATAGAGACAGGATCTCCCTGTGATGCCCAGGCTGATCTTGAACTCCTGGGCTCAAGCTATTCTCCCAACTTGGCCTACCAAAGTCCTGGGAATCCAGCAGAGAAGATTCAAGAAGATTCCAGAAGTGGTCAAGATGTTGACATTAAACAGTTAAGTAAAATAAGGACCGAAATACATATTTGCCTCTGGCAAGTAAGAAACTGCATACCTCAGTGAAAGTAGTTTTAGCAGAATGATGGACTGATAGCCATTTATAATGGGTTCAGGAGTAAATAATCTGTGGAATTGGAAACTGCTATTATGGAATGTAGATTTACACTTCTAAAGATTTAGTTATGAATAGAAGGAAAACGAAAGTACAAGATTTTACAAGATATGTTAGGTCAAGGGAAAATCGATGTTCTTTCATAAAAATGACTACCAATCTAATAAGCATGCTGAAAACCTATAGTAATTAGTAGAACATTACTAATGTATTTCTACCTAATGGTATCATATAATAAATTACAACTAATTTCTGTGGTCCCTGCAATTAGACCATACAGTATATGATGGAACTAAATGTGACAAAAAGCAATATATACAAGAGATTCCTGAATGGACCAAGAACTTTATCAAAGGCTTCCTGGAGGCAGTAGACCTTGGTAGTCCCTTAAAATTTGGTGGAATTAAAAAAAAAAAAAAAAAAAAAAAAAAAAAACTTTGTAAAAAGGACAAAGATTTTTCAGGATGGCATTAGAAGGAAAAAGGTATTGATCAAGGCATAACAATTAGAATGAAATTTTTATTTTCGAAATATAAAATTAAATGGAAATTCTTCCCATTGCCTGTTCTTCCTTCAGAGGCCCCAAACAATTGTTCAGACTCAACCCTCTTCTTCTCCTTCAGAAGACTCCAACCCTGGAATTATTAGTCAAACTAGACATAGGTCAGGGTGGAGAAAATAGGACACATTGAGGTGCTTCATATGTTTTTTCTTTTTCCTTACCTAAGAACATATTTATAATATATCACAGGCAGTGATTACTATGTGCAAGATGCTAGTTCAAGCACTTTAATCTATATTAACTAATTTTTATAATTTCATTCTCACTACAACCCTGTAAGAAAAGTACTTCTATTTTGCATTTTACAATTGGGAAAACTAAGACACGGACAAGGTAAGCAAATTACCCAAGGTTATCCCGCTAGTAAGTAGAAGACCTAGGTTTTAAACCTAAACAGTCTGGTGCCTGAGGCTAGGCTCTCAAATGCTTTTCCTCTACTGCCTTTATCCTTATTCTATCTTCATTCTTATTTTCCACTAAGTAAAAGTAATGCAAGCTCAAGATCTAAAAATAAATAAATAAATAAATAAATAAAATCAAAAGTATACTGTCTAATAATGAAAAATGATGGTCCAAAACCCTACCTCTACACTCAATCACTGTTTGCTTTTTAGTATTTTGATATATGTAAGTATGTTTTACTATAAATTTTATGAGTAATACATCCTTATATTATGTATTATTTTATAAGTAATACATACTTTATAAGTAATACATACTTATACTATACAAACACATATTCTGAAAGGTAAATACAAACCTGACAAAATTCCTATCTACCCATGGTACAGACATTTTAGAAAATTGACAAATAAATAGCAAAAGCCTCCCTGCTCCCCACATATCCCAAAGCTAATTATCAATCCCAATTTGTATAATTCATCTTAAGAAAAATAATATTTGCACACAATCAAAATAGATATATCTATTGATACACTTCTTTAAAAAAAAGCACACCGATTAAATGAATCATCTTTATGCATATGCTGTGCTTTGCTTTTTAAATATAATAATAATTATTTAATTTTTTTACAACAATAATTATTAAACAATCCCTAAAGAGTAGGTATTTTACAAATAATGATATACATACAAAAGATGAATTAAGACACATTCAGAACCATATGGTTTGGGCTAATTCCTTGTTATGTAAACTTTTTTACTTTATATACGTGTGTGTGTGTGTGTGTGTGTGTGTGTGTGTGTGTGTGTGTGTGTATGTACTTCCTATGAGCCAGGAAGTAGGGGAGATACAAAAGAATAGAAAATGTCATCCCTGTTATTAGTAGCTTACTGTGAAGATCCAAGAAGATGTCAAACAAAGGCAAGTGTGTGTCAATGCCACCTTCTGCCCTGTTCTTTGGTCAGGGACTCCAGTACTTTGCTCCTGCAGCTGCAATCTTAGGCCCATCACCCCACGATTTTCTGAAGAATATAACCTTTTCTGGAAGAAATTCCCTTCTTCAATCTTTCAGGCCAATTAAGATTCTCAGAATAAGTGAACAGGATATTAAATACTTGATTGATAGCCAACATCCCTGAATGATAATTATTCCCACTCTGGTATCTGATCATGCATCCTTGGAATGACAGATAAGTGGGCTGTCTTGAAAGAGTATTCCTGGGCCTTTTAAAATGTCACCTTCTTCTGAATGCTTTCATCCATAAGTTCACCAAAGATAAAAACTTTGTTTACATCAACATCTTCAAGAGTGTATTCTGAGTCAGAAGTCAGGAACACAAGGGTTTCCAGAGGAAATAAACTAAAAGAAGTCTTCTTCCGTTATGTCCAGCAAGTCTCTAGAAAATTCATCTTCAAACACTCTTCACACAGGGCACTGTCTACTATGAATCCAGTGAGGCAGATCCAAAATGACCTATTAGATTTCGTTTGAGCCATACGACCTTCATATCTGTCCAGCCAGTCTACTCAATTCCTTCTTTGACATGTGGAGGATCATACTCAAATTGATGTACAGCCTTTGTCCTGAGTGTTTGTTTTCCAAAATAATCTCTTTGCTTAAAGATCCCAGAAAATGTTAGCCGTGCTAGGGGCAGATTTCTGGATTTTCTGCACAATTGGCTTTTCTTCTTTCTTATTCTTGCTTCTTTTGCTCTTTACTGCAACTATCGTTTCCCAGTGTCTCTGTTTTCTCTGGACATTATTCTTATGATATCCAGAAAATCAAATTGCTTGAGAATGAGCACCAACCTGCACACCTGTGGTCAAGGTCTCTCCCTCCTGGCATTTGCATTCTGCATCAATCTGCAGAAGCTGGAAGCTTTCATGTTCACCTGTGTCCTCTATGATGCCTTCTTGCCCCTGCAGCACAGGTGACTGTGTTCTAAGCACTCCCTTCTAATTCTCAGTCCAGTCCATGTATTTAGTCCACTGATCCCATCAAGCACTTTGCTTTTTTTCAATTGAAAATGTATCTCCAGGCCGGGCGCGGTGGCTCACGCCTGTAATCCCAGCACTTTGGGAGGCCGAGGCAGGTGGATCACGAGGTCAAGAGACCGAGACCATCCTGGTCAACATGGTGAAACCCCGTCTCTACTAAAAATACAAAAATCAGCTGGGCATGGTGGCACGTGCCTGTAATCCCAGCTACTCAGGAGGCTGAGGCAGGAGAATTGCCTGAACCCAGGAGGCAGAGGTTGCGGTGAGCCGAGATCGTGCTATTGCACTCCAGCCTGGGTAACAAGAGTGAAACTCTGTCTCAAAAAAAAAAAAAAAAAAAGAAAATGTATCTCCAGTATTTTTCCACATGAGGATACACACATCTACTTTATTTTCTTTTAAAGGTTGCATGATATACAGTAAGATTATACTATAATTTACTGAACTAATATTTATATATATTGATGGATACTTTTGTTTACAGTTGTTTTAATTTTTCCAGTTGTATTTTTCTTGGATTTGCTGTGAAATTAAAAGTTAATGCAAGTTAAAAAAATGTTTTTTTCTCTCTAGCAGAAATTTAATTATAGTATCTTACAAAAACAACTGTACATGAAAGTCAAGACCTAAAGATGAAATAGTCTGAAATGTGGCATGATTTTAAGTGTTAGCAAATATATTTGACTTTTGCACTTAGGATGTTTTTAAGTGACAAATGTTACATAGCTATAACACTGGATGTATAAAGAAAGCATTGTAATCTCAACATGCTCCTTAGCTTACCAGTAAACAGTTCTGTGTATAACAATGGGGAGAGGAAATGGGTGAACAGACTGATACAATACATACACATATGTAAAAAACAACAAAAAAAAAACCAAAGAACTCTCCTCCTTTTAGCTTTACTTCTCATTACTGCTTTTACTCCCTGTCAACTGGGGGTTCAATTATTCTTTAGGCACCACCAACAAGATGAGCTGACAGTGTCCCCCGCCACACACACATGCCCCTACCTCAAAGCTCCCTTCCATATATTCTGAGCTATAGCTGCCTCTGTTCTGTCTCATCCTTCATCTTCTGCCCATCCTCTTTCCAATCTCCAGATATTTTTTAAAATCTCATTTTTCTCTTCCCGCCTCCTATCTTTCCTATGCATTCATTCCATCTTGTGTTTCTTTATTGTAATTTTCATAGAAAATTAGCCCAAACTGGAAACCACAGGGAAGATATTTTTAAAGAGATGAGTGATTTTTAATTACAGTTACAGCCTAAAGATTATATTCAGATGAAAAAGAGGAAACACACAGGAAATTTTTAGAATAACTGATGAATCAGTTCCTGAAGAGGGCAGTAAAGTTGGATTCAGTGTATAAACAATGTTCTTTAGCAAGGAAAAAAACACTCATTCATTTTAAAATTCTTTACTGAAGTTCTACTATATTCCATCAATGTCATAACCACTGGAAAGTATAGTGGTACATTTCTGAAAGCCCATTTTTATGGATCTTGCATTCTAGTGGGAGGAGGCAAACAAAATGAATATACAGAATGTTAGATGGTAGTAAGCACTGTGGAGAAGATTAAGACATAACAGGGAAATAGAAAATGGTCTAGAGCATCAAGCAATTTTAAATAAAGTGATTAGAATGCCTCAATGAGAAGAAAACATTCAAGGAACATTCCAAAATAAGTAAAGGAAAAGTCAGGCAAATATCATGGAGAAGACTGTTCCAGACAGAGGGAACAACAAATGCAAAGGCCCAAGGCCAAACAAGGCCACCATAGTCAAGGAACAACAAAGAGATGGATGAGTGAGGAGAATAGTGGGCCATGAGGTCAAAGAGTGACCTGTTGGTACGGAGCTTCATAGGCCGCGGCAAATACTTTGGCTTTTTCTTGGCATGAAATGAGAACACAATAGATAGTTTGCTGCAGAAGATATAATCTGATTTACATTTTTAGCAGAATAACTCCAGATAATGTGTTGAGAATAGATTGCAGGTACACAATCTTGCTGGGAGAAAGAGGATAAATTAGGAGGTTACTGAAATAATCCAAACAAGAAATGATCATGGCTTTGCTGGCAAGGATGGCTACAGAGCATGTAGCCTAAAGAGCCAAAAGCATGAGAGTTGCCATTACCTGGCATGGGGAAAATGATGACAGCAGATTTTGGTAAGGAAGATTAATGAAGTTTGAAAAGCGTATTGGATACCGAGCAAAGATATTTAATGGGTAATAAAAAGAATGAGTGTGGTTCAGGAGTTCAGGTTAGGCTGGAGACATAAAGCACACAGCTGATAAATATTGACTCATTTTCCCTTATACAAAAAGGAAGGATGGATACTACCGTGAAACTTTTATAATGTAGGGAAGGGAAATTTGTAGAATCTGGTAGCCTCTATTTTGTCTATGAAAGCTGAGGCAAAGTAGTCTACTAAAAGAGAAAAGGTTGAGGCTCTTAACCTGCATCTAGTGAAAAAAATTGCAAAGTAACATTGAAGGCTCCACGGGATTTGAAAATCCTGTTTGTAGTAGTTTTAGTTGGTGGTTATACAGTTTTACTTCTGCACTGTTCAGTAGCCTGTATGTTCAAACAAGGAAGAGGATTCTTGAATTCAGTCTTGAGGATTTATTGCAGTAATATGGAAAAAGAAAAACGCAGCAGAAAATTAATAATTCTGGTGATGGTATTATAGAATTATTGACCATAGAACTCAAACTGAGTGAGAAACATGCATAATATGGATAATTAAAAAATAGAGGGATGAAGAAAAGTTGGTTAATGGGCTTAAAAATACCGTTAGAGAGAAGAAATAGATTCTAGTATTCAATAATACACAAATGAACAATAATAAATTATTAACTATAATAATAAATTATTGTTAACTATAATTGTAATTACTATATATTTCTATATATATCTTATAATATAAATAGATATATTACATGTATATAAGGTATATTTTATATATCATATATAGCAAAAGAGCTGGAAGAATTGTAATGTTCTCAACACAAAGAAAAGATAAATATTTGAGGTGATGGATATTACAATCACCCTGGTTTGATTATTATGCATTGTATATATGTATCAAAATATCACAAGCACCCCAAAAATACATACAACTATGATATATCAATAAAAATACAAGACAATAGATCAGAAATTGATGTAGTATACTAGTATAACTCAAATGAGCTAGATATAACATAACAGAAGTTATGTTTTACAGTACCAATAGCTTCATTCACACTAACAAGAACACCACTAAATGCATAATATATGGGACATCCAAGGAAGAAAAAAAAAGTTTGTAGTAAAATCAATACTTTTCATAGTTGTGACATTTAGTCCACTGCTCAAACTACCTTTGCTATTTCATTTCAAATTGATTTCATCTGATTCAAGCCAAAACCCCATATGATTCTTTCTAAACTTCTCTGGAATTTTTCAACAGACATAGGCATAATAATATAATTGTGTTTGGTTAAATCCCTTAACAAAGGACAGAATGTCCTCTCGTGGCATTCCAAAGAGATGAGTTCATCTAAGCTGAGTGGAGTGCAAGATAAGCAATGGTCATAGACATGGAGGCTCTAAGCTTATGTTGACTTGTTTTAATGAAATAATTATCAATATGGAAGCTTTTTGAAAGAGTCTACCAAACACCAAAATTTTTAAAAGATAAATCTAGAGATTAATAAGTGTCTTTCCCATTATGCTTCCAAAATATCAGCGTGTTAAACAGCTTTATAACAGGTAGATAATGAGAAAGAATTCTCAAAATACATTTACAGAGCTCACAGCCTGGCAGTAAGAGAAACCAGAACTGGCTAGTTTAGGGATAAAGAGAACTGTATTGTAAGGATACCAAAGACAATTAGAAATCCAAAGATGAGGTGAACAACCAAGCTTGGGGAGAATTAGGGACCAGTGTTGACTGTAGACTGAGAGATAAGAGCTGGTGAGACTTTGCTTTAGAGAACTATGAACACAATTCAGCTTTCGCCCCTTTAAGGTGCTACATACCTTTGTTCAAAACTCCAGTTTCAGGCCGGGCATGGTGGCTCACGCCTGTAATCCCAGCACTTTGGGAGGCTGAGGGGGGAAATCACGAGATCAGGAGTTCTAGACCAGCCTGACCAACACGGTGAAACCCTGCCTCTACTAAAAATACAAAAATTAGCCGGACGTGGTGGCACGAGCCTGTAATCCCAGCTACTCAAGAAGCTGAGGCAAGGTAATCATTTTAACCCAGGAGGCGGAGGTTGCAGTGAGCCAAGATTGAGCCACTGCACTCCAGACTCGGAGAGACTCCGTCTAAAAAAAAAAAAAAAAAAATCTGGGCACGGTGGCTCAAGCCTGTAATCCCAGCACTTTGGGAGGCCGAGGCGGGTGGATCACGAGGTCAAGAGATCGAGACCATCCTGGTCAACATGGTGAAACCCCATCTCTACTAAAAATACAAAACATTAGCTGGGCATGGTGGCATGTGCCTGTAATCCCAGCTACTCAGGAGGTTGAGGCAGGAGAATTGCCTGAACCCAGGAGGCAGAGGTTGAGGTGAGCCGAGATCGCACCATTGCACTCCAGCCTGGGTAACAAGAGCGAAACTCCATCTCAAAAAAAAAAAAAAAAGGAAAAAGAAAAAGAAAAAACAAAACAAAACAAAAACTCCAGTTTCTTGGTAGAATAAAACAAAATGGTCGCCTAAATTAGATGCTCAACTCTGGATCAATGGGCAGGATGAGAACATGAATGTGGGGAATGGTAATGGAGTTTAGAAATAGAGACAGGGTTTGGAGAGATCATTCCTTTGTACGGGAGACAGCGTCTAGAAAAGATAAACTATTGGCTCAAACAGTCACCAGAGTTTTCTATACAGGAAAAGACTGGCGATAGGACAAGGAATTTCAAAGGTAAAGAATAAGAAAGAAAAGAAAAAAAGATTGAAGAAAAGATATAGCCAAGGAATCTAAGTATCAGGGTAGAAAATAATATGGAAACTGAGGTGGGAAGGATATACAAGAGTCAGCTGGTCCAAGAGGTAAGAAAGAGCATGCAGGCTGGTGCAGTGGCTTAACACCTGTAATCCTAGCACTTTGAGAGGCCAAGGAGGGTGGATCACCTGAGGTCAGGGGTTTGAGACCAGCTTGGCCAACATGGTGAAACCCCATCTCTTCTAAAAATACAAAAATTATCTGGGCATGGTGGCACACACCTGTAATCCCAGCTACTTGAGAGGCTGAGGAAGGAGAATTGCTTGAATCAGAAGGTGGAGGTTGCAGCTGCAGTGAGCTGAGATCATTCCACTGCACTCCAGCCTGCGCAACAGGAGCAAGAAACAAAAGGAAATGAAGGGAAGGGGAAGGGGAAAGGGAAGGGGAAGGGAAAAGAGAGAGAGTATGCATTCCAGGAGAGAGATCAGTGTGAAGAGTCCTGAAATAGGCAAGAGCATGTTGTGTTCACCATGCTGGTAGAGGTCAGTATAGCCAGAGAACAGGGAAGCAATATGGAGTAGGACATTTAGATGGTGAAAAGCCTTAGAGACAATGTTAGAATTTTGAACTTGATTCTACAGGCAATGGGAAGCTGTAAAAGCGTGGCTGACAGTCAGATATGCCTTTCCACCCTGGCGGGGTGCGGTGGCTCATGCCTGTAATCCCAACACTTTGGGAGGCCAAGGTGGACGGATCACGAGGTCAAGGTATCGAGACCATCTTGGCCAAAATGGTGGAACCACGTCTCCATTAAAAATACAAAAAAATTAGCTGGGCATGGTAGCGCACACCTGTAGTTCCAGCTACTTGGGAGGCTGAGGCAGGAGAATTGCTTGAATCTGGGGGTGCGGAGGTTGCAGTGAGTTGAGATCACACCACTGCACTCCAGCCTGGTGACAGAGCAAGACTCCGTCTCAAAAAAAAAAAAAAAAAAAAAATGCCAGGCGCAGTGGCTCACGCCTGTAATCTCAACACTTTGGGAAGCCGAGGCGGGCGGATTATGAGGTCAAGAGATCGAGACCATCCCAGCCAACATGGTGAAACCCCATCTCTACTAAAAAATACAAAAAATTAGCTGGACGTGGTGGCACGCATCTGTAGTTCCAGCTACTCTGGAGGCTGAGGCGGGAGAATTGCTTGAACCCAGGAGGCAGAGGTTGCAGTGAGCCAAGATCGCGCCACTGCACTCAAGCCTGGTGCCTGGTGACAGAGTAAGACTCTGTCTCAAAAAAGAAAGTTAGATGCCTTGCGCTACTGGCTACTTGTGTGGTGTCAAATATTAGGTTGGTGCAAAAGTAATTGTGGTTTTTGCCATAGAAAGTAATGGCAAAACTGCAATTACTTTTGCACCAACCTAATAAGATACTTAACCTTTGAAACCTCCATTTTGGCATTCGTTAAGTAGAAACAACAAAATCGACTTTGCAGAGTTGTTGTCACTGTTACTAAACATAAGTTTTCCAGAGCATCATAAATAATAAATAGAAGTTACTGTTCCTTCACACATTATTGCCTTCCCTACTTTTTTTTTTTTTTTTCTTTTTTTTGAGACGGAGTTTCACTCTTGTTACCCAGGCTGGAGTGCAATGGCGCGATCTCGGCTCACCGCAACCTCCGTCTCCTGGGTTCAGGCAATTCTCCAGCCTCAGCCTCCTGAGTAGCTGGGATTACAGGCACGCGCCACCATGCCCAGCTAATTTTTTGTATTTTTAGTAGAGACGGGGTTTCACCATGTTGACCAGGATGGTCTCGATCTCTTGACCTCGTGATCCACCCGCTTCGGCCTCCCAAAGTGCTGGGATCTTCCCTACTTTTAATTTGCCATCTGGTTTTCCCTCATCCCTTTTCAATTCGGCTGGCATTTATTGAATACTTACTGAATGTCATGTAAAGCAGAGTGCTTTATAAGCATTTTTGCATCTAAGCCTCAAAGCAATCCTCTAAGCCAAGTACTATTATTATCCCATTTTTGAAGATGCAGATACTGAAGTTTAGAGACTTAAGCAAATTGCTCAAGTTAGACTTCTAGGAGAAGAATTGCTCTTTGAAAGCAGAAACAAGTTCCCAATTTCTTCTGCAGGGTCTAGTTCATTGCTATACAGACAACAGATGACTGGTTTGTATTGGATGCAAGAATTAATGAAATCCTCATTTGGAATCTCAGAAGATGTAAAGAACCAACATAAAAGTCCATAGGAGAATTAGAAAATGACTGTTTTTAAGTAACTTAATATAAATACTCTTTTGCTTTATTTTTAATTTTGAACTTACAGATCACTGTATTGTTTAGAGGTTCTTGTATAAGAAATCACCCCAAAATGTAGTAACTTAAAACAACAACTGTTTGTTATAGTTTGTATTTCCTGAGGGTGGTCAGGGCAGCTCTGCTAATCTGTGCCAGCCTGACTGGTCTCTCTGGACTCTGCCATGGGACTATGGTCAATTGGATGGTTGGCCGGTGCTGGATGATCTAGTATGGCATATTAGTTTTCTATTGCTGCTGTACCATATGACCACAAACTTAGTGGCTTAGGATGGCACACATTTATTTTCTTATAGTTCTAAAGATCAGAAGTCTGACTGGACTTTTTCCCTCCTTTGGAACCCAGCCTTTTATTGATCAGCTAAATAAGAAAGGAAGGAATTTCTAGTACTAAACATCAGTCATAGAAAAAATTTTCCTTGGAATAAAAAGCTAAATTGTGATTCTGGTACCTTGATAATACAAACTGATTGTGCGACATTTAGGAAATCCACAAATTACTGCGAAGGACGCTGATTTGCAAACTAGACATCTCTAAGGCTGTCTTCAGCTGGGGGGCCAGTCAAAATTAGGAGCTCAGGGATAACTTGACTGATATTCCTTCGAACTAAAACTAAAATTAAAGCTGAGATATTTTGGGATGTTTCCAGGAAGGTCTTAAGAGGCTGCCTGATTGCTGTTAATACATAAGGCAGAAGGCAAAGATTTCCAAAATTACATGACTCAAGGGCTAAGACTCCAGAACTGCAGACACAACATGAGTAAGCAGACCACTCCAAATTGCCAGTGGAATTAAGGAATTAAAAAGGAGATCTGAATTACAAGAAACAGAGCTTGTTTGGGGAATGGATACTCTGTGTGCCTGTAACCAAGAAAGCCAGCTATAATATAAGCTAAAATGAAATGTACAGATGTTTAGTATAATGAAATGACCAAGGAGGAACCCACCCCTGTGTTAATTCTCCGATGTAATATGTAGTGTTCTATGGACCACACTTGGAATATGGGTGGTTGCCCTGTACATTTTTTAGCTCAGGTAATGGTATTTTTATAACCTGAATTATGAAGGACAAAAATGTATAAAGACAGTATTGAAGTCCAAGGACAATCTAGTCAGCCAATGTTTAACTATCTTGGGAGTGTTTCTATGCCAATGTTAAAACTGTCTCTGTTAATGCACTGAATATTTTGCAGAATCTCAGTTTATCAAACCTTAAAACAGATAACAGTTTAACAACAATAACAACAAATTCTAGCCTTTTTGAGGAATGTTCTGAATGCTGAGCCTGCAAGAATATACCATAAAAGGCACATTCTTATGTATTTGGAACTCATTCATGAACTCACCCATGCAAATTGGCTACAGCCTATACATTGTCATTAATTTTGAAATCTTGCATTTAGAAACTCGAAGACATAATTCATTTAATCTTGGTGACAACGCTGATATGTGGGCATTATTATTATACTGATTTTTCAAATGCAAACTTGGCACCAAACATTTAGCTAATTGTCTAAGGTTATATAATTATCATATAACATACTTGAATCTATCATATAACATACTTGATTCCTAAACCTGTTCCCTCAACCCAAGCACTACACTGTCTCTCTTAAAATATATCATGTCACTTTTCCTAAAGTGTATATTTAGCCTGGATACACTTGGAGAATTTGGAAACATCCTCATACAGTCATTTCAATTTAACAAATACTCCTTGAGCTCATGTTAAGTATGAAGTTCTTTATTATGCTTCTCCCCATCCCCCTAAAAAAAAACTCATGAAAAATGTATATCAAGTGATGGTTTACTGGTTTTACAATTTCTCTTAAAATAATTTTACAATTGCCTCACTAATAGAGGGAAGTATAACTGCGTCCACAAACTTAGACAGGTAGGAAATAATACGTATTCATTATAATTCAACCTATTTAAATCATTGCCCAAGGCTCCTTGTGTTCACCTGGCAAGAAACCCTTTCTGCTATTGTGGTGCTTCCCTCCTCCAGCATTGTCAGAGGCTCAGTTTTACGTCAGATTATTGAGGATGGGGATAACTTAGTTCCTTAGTTATCACTTAGAATCTCTGAATGCCAATTTTTACAACTTGTGTGGCTCCTGTAAGTCTGATTGTTCTGTTGCATCTGTGCTACATGTTTTGGGTAAGGGAATCACAGGCAAGGCTGGGAGCCTTCAGACCCAGGAGCATTTTCCTTTGATGCACAATTTTTGCCCTGTTTCTTGGACATGATCTTCTTATGTCTCTAGTACATGATCATGAAATGGGGCAAGCTTCTCCTCTAATCACAGATTTGTGATTACTGACCCCAGATTTCTCTCTAGCACAACCGAAATACCTTCTTTCTGCTGGACTGCAATACTAATACATGCAATTGGTATGTTGCATGATGCTGAGGTTTGGGGTATGACTGATCCCATCACCCAGGAACTGAGCACAGTATCTAAAAGTTAGTTTTTTAGCCCTTGCCCCACTCCTTCTTTCCCATATTGTGGAGTCCCAGGTATCAATTTTACCCATCTTTGTGTTCATGTATACCCAAAGCTTAGCTCCCACTTATAAGTGAGAATACTTAGTATTATAGGTTTTCTGTTCCTATACTAATTTGATTAGGATAATGACCTCCAGATGCATCTATGTTGCTGCAAAGGTCATGATTTCATTCATTTTTATGGCTGTGTAGTATTATAACGTATATGCACCACCTTTTTTAAAAAAAATCTAATCCACTGTTGATGGGTACCTAGGCTGATTCCAAGTCTTTGCTGTTGTGAACAGTACTGTGATGAATAAATGAGTGAATGTGTCTCTTTGGTAGAATGATTTATTTTCCTTTGGATATATACCCAATAATGGGATTGTTGGATCGAATGGTAGCTCTGTTTCAAATTATTTGAGAAATATCCAAACTGCTTTCCACAGTGGCTGAACTAATTTACACTCCCACCAATAATGTATAAGCATTCTCTTTTTTCTGCAGCCTTACTGGCATCTATTTATTTTTGACTATTTAATAGTAGTCATTCTGACTGGTATAAGGTGATCTCTCACGGTGGTTTTGATTTGCATTTCTCTAATGATTAGTGATTTACAGCATTTTTTCATATGCTTGTTGGCCACTTGTATGTCTTATTTTGAAAAATGTCTGTTCATGTTCTTTGCCCACTTTTTAATGGGATTATTTGCTTTTTGCTTGCTGATTTGTTTAAATTCCTTATAAAGTCTAGATATTAGATCTTTGTCAGATGCATAGTTTGCAAATGTTTTCTCTCATTTTGCAGGGTGTCCCGTTTTCTTTGTTGACAGTTTCTTTTGCTGTGCAGAAGCTCTTTCATTTAATTAGGTCCAATGCATCAATTTTTTGTTTTGGTGCAATTGCTTTTGAGGTCTTAGCCATCAATTATGTGCCAAAGCCAAAACTGAGGAACAGAGTTTCCTCAGTTTTTTCTTCTAGGAATTTATAGTTTGAAATCTTACATGTAAGTAGTTAATCCATCTTGAGTTAACTTTTGTATATGGTGAAATGTAGACGTTTTATTTCATTCTTCTGCATATGGCTGACTAGTTATCTTACCAGCATTTATTGAATAGGGAATCATTTCCCCATTGCTTGTTTTTGTTGACCTTGTCAAAGATAAGATGGCTATAGGTTTGCAGTTTTATTTCTGGCTTCTCTATTCTGTCCCATTGGTCTATGCATCTGTTTTTGTACCAATACAGTGCTGTTTTTCGTTACTGTAGCCTTATGTTATAGTTCGAAGTCAGGAAATGTGATGCTTTCAGCTTTCTTCTTTTTGCTTGAGATTGCTTTGTCTATTTGGGCTTTGTTATTGTTCCATCTGAATTTTCTAATTCTGTGAAAAATGGCATTGGTAGTTTGATAGGAATAACATGGAATCTGTAGACTGCTTTGGGCAATATAGTCATTTTAACAACATTGATTCTTCTAATCCATGAGAATGGAATGTTTTTCCATTTGTGTCATGTCTGATTTCTTTCAGCAGTGTTTTGTAGTTCTTCTTGTAGAGATCTTTTGTCTCCTTGGTTAGAAGTATTCCTGTTTTTTTTTTTTTTTTCCTTTGGCTGTTATGAATAGGATTGCATTCTTGCTTTGGTTTTCTTTTTCTTTTAAAGGTGAGGCCTTGCCATGTTGCTAGTCTCCAACTCTTGGTCTCAAGGGATTTTCACACTTCAGTCTCCCAAAGTGCTGGCGTTACAGGCATGAGCCACTGCACCTGGCCTCATAAACTCTTCAAAATGGAGTGTAAATGTTTACAAAAGGCCCCTGAGTTCAAAGAGCTTCTGCTTTACACTTGGCAAAAATATATGTGGCAAAAAATTGCTAAAGATCTTTTAACTCATTCATTTATTGGTATATTCAACACTCTCATCTTTGAAAATCAGGAAGGAAGAAATATATCTATACAAATTAATATTTCATTGAATTGTCCTCAAGTTATAATTGATATAATGATATTGCAGAGTTTAGCTCAGCCTAACACTTCTTTAGTCTAAGTCTATGGTTCTCAAACTGTTATCCCTGGACCAGCAGCAACAGCATCACCTGAGAACTTCAAATTCAAAACACATCCCAGATGCACTGAATCAGAAGCTCTCGGGATGGGTCCATTCAATCTGTGTTTTTAAAAAGCCATCCAAATGATTTTGATGCTCACCAAGTTTGAAGACCACTGGGTTAAGCTATGTGCTTCTCTAGCAAGGACTGTACAGCCTTGAAATTAGGTATTTACTTGTCTTCTCTGTTAGACTACAGATTTCATAATAGCAGGAACCATGCCAATCTTTTACATTGTTATATTCCCATTGCTTAATATTAACCATAGGGGCAAGGGGTGTACAGTGAGTTCTCATAAATGTTTGTTGAATGTACCAATAAATGAATGAGTTAAAAGATGTTTTATTTGTCTATGGGATTATCATTCTAGTTTTACCAGATTATCATTCAGAGTACAGTCATGAACTTGTAACAATTCCTAAAATGAATTTAATAACTCTTGATGATATAATAGGCCTTTGAGCCTACTTTTCTTAGGACAACTGAAAACAGATGTACCTTGTAATATTCCTGAGCATGACTGTTTAACTAAATTCATGAGTTCATTCATTCACTAAATATTTATTTAATAGCTACCTATTTTTAGGTCTTCTGTGAGGAGTTTTGGGAGCTAGATTGATAAGTAAAGTGCATTTGTGGCTCTTAAAAGAGTATACATCTCAGTAGTTCATCAATTCTAAACATTTAACACAAATTTGTTGAGCACCGTGTATTACTGGAGAATGAGCCAATAAAGCCATATGTGTCTTTTGAATAAAGTTGAAAGTATGCAAACAATTGCAGTTTTCCAGTCTTGTCAATTGTGTTCTAGGATCATTCAAGCCATTACAGATGGATGGGCAATATATCACACAAATAATTGAACACAGATATTTTCTTAAATCTGTTTTTGTATTTCTAACTATATACAGATCATATTTATTTGAATGATACATGGATCTTTCAGCTAATGATGATTACTAATCATTGCATTTACTAACACTTACCCTTCACTGTGCCACGCAGCATCAAGTACAAAATATTAATTATTAATATATCACACTGATGCTATTCCCTGAGAGCAGTTCAGTGCTCCTCTCAAAGACCTAGGAAGCTTCTTAGGTCTTTGATCACATGAAGAATAAAGATGGAATAAAGTTTAGGAAGCCCCCTAATGATCAGCTTTTTCCCAAGTTAAGATGAAGGAGTGGGCTTCTGTGACAGCTAGGAAAGAAGCTTATTGATCTGGGCTGTAGATTAAAAGATTTAGTTGTTATTTGGCTTTCTAATTAATCATCCAGACCAATGTGGCCTGAGAACCTACCTGTCCCACAAGTCTCCTCACTGTAGTTCAAAGGTCTTGGGGGAAATATACTTCTGTTGAAGAGTGCAACAGAAAACAGTCCATGAAGAATTATGGGCAAAGCAATCTTGCAGATATGTTAACATGCTGGGAGTCCTTACAGTGGTGACCTCAAGAGTATAGTAGCACATGGACTGCACAGCAGGAGAGAGAAATGCATGCAGTGCAAAATAAGAAACAGCATTGTCACAGTGCTAACAGGACAGTATTCTAGCAGTGGCAGTGGCATGTTGTCCCTGAAAGTGATCATTAAACATATACTCTTAAATGAAAAATGGAATGAACTCTGTCAGTGAGGCATTTATTTTGTATTTTTTGTTATTTTTCTTTGTATTTTTTCTAAAAGATTTCTGTAATGAATATGTATTGCAATTGTAACCAGAAAACACAATATATTGGTTTTGAATAGCACTCAGATTTCCAGGCAATCAATTTACCTGCCAACTTCAAAAGAACAAATAGCTACTTACCTTCTCTATTATACTGTAAGCTGATCTTCTAAAATCATTCTGACTTAAAGTAGAGAATTAAGAAAATTAAAAAGCAGCCCAAACTATAGCATCATGATCCCACAAAATGACCAGACTTTGATTGCTTTCTAATTTGGAAGGGAAAAGTCAGGAAGTAACAATTGGGCAGAGAGAAAAGGTTGAAAGCAAAAGCTGTTTTCTATATCACTTTATATCATCTAAAAAGTGGTTTATAAATGGCTAAAGTGATGACATCATTCTCGAATAGGTATGGGCTAAGAGTTGTTAATAGCATCCCTGGAAGCCAATCAAAGCCTGCTGTTTTGGAAATAATCATTAATCTCACTGTTTACATAAGCGTTTCTTGGCCCTGATGCTTACTGATGAAAGTCAGGGGTCATTATCCCAAGATGCAAACTAGGCCAAAATGACAATATTTTTCTGAACAAATGGACAATTGTGACAGACTGACTAAACTGTGCATAGATTGACTATATAAAAGATATTGCTGTGATTTTTTCCCAAACAAAACTACACGAATCTGATATATGTAAATCTGCCCAAAATAAGTAAACACCAAAGATTCTTCCACAGATCAAATTATGAGAAAAAGAAATGGATAAAGCGAAAAGCTATAGATTGAAAAAGGCTGATATAGAAGATTTTAAAAGTATAATCAGAATATATCAAGTGACTAGAGGCATACATTTGAGTGATGAAGCTAAAATACAAATTAAGAAGTGATAACCATGGGCTGGGCATGGTGGCTCATGCTTGTAATCCCAGCATTTTGAGAGGCCAAGGCAGGCAGATCACTTGAGGTCAGTTCAAGACCAGCCTGGCCAACATGGTGAAACTGTCTCTACTAAAAACACAAAAGTTTGCCTGTAATCTCAGCTACTGTGGAGGCTGAGGCAGGAGAATCACTTGAACTCAGGAGGTGGCTGTTAGAGTGAGCTGAGATAACACTACTGCACTCCAGCCTGGGTGACAGAGCAAGACTACAGACTCCATCTCAAAAAAAAAAAAAAAAAAAGTGAGTACTACAAATGAATAGTAGCTACCTTTGAGAGTATGGAGGGGGTTACAATTGAGACAGAGGACACAGGAGAAGTATCTAGGCTAACTGACAAAGTACTACTTCTTTCCCTGAGTGGTGATGTCAAAGATGTTTGCCCAATAATAATTTATTAAACCTTAAAAGCTAAATTAAAATTATTTTAAATTAGTGCATATATACCCACAAAAACCCCACATGTATTTGGTATTAACTCCAATACATTAAAAATTCTAAGAGTGGTTCTCTACTGGAGACAGTGTTTCTCTCCCTTCCCTATTCCCCATCAAGGAAGGTTCAGAAATTTCCTGTAATGCACAGGGACCAAAATGAGTCATCAAAAGTACTGTGGGTACCTTTTTAATTGTCATTATGACTGGAGGGGCATTAGTAACATTATATGGGGTCAGATTTATAAACATCCTATAGCATAAGAAGAGCTCTATATAATAGGAAAATTATCCTATCCAAAATGCAGAGTGTCACCCACGTAAAATTAACTAATCAATGATGATCACCTAATGTCCCATGATACCACATTTATTTATTTCATTATACTCATTTCTGCCCTTTAAGAAAGGAAACATCATGTATGCACATGTATATGAATACATATACATGCATATACATTGTGTGTGTGTGTGTGTGTGTGTGTGTGTGTATGTCTGTGTGTGTGTGTGTGTATAAAGAACAAGTCTATCAACTTCTAGGTTGAACAATTCACTTTACAGTTTATCAAATTGTAATTTGATTCCATGTGGTTAAGCTCATGAGCTTTAGATTCAAACAGTCTGGAAGCAAAACCTTGAGCAAGAAACTTAATCCTTCTAAAATTCAGTTTACTCACATACAAACTGAAAATAATAGCATTAGCTACATGTACAAGGTAGCTAATGCTATATTGGTTATTGCTAAGTAACCAGCTATCTCACAACTTATAGTTTAAACCCAAAATCATTTATTAATCCTTGCAATCTGGGATGGGCTGGGCTGGGCTGATCTCAGTCAGGGCTCACTTAGGCATCTGTGATTACCCAGAAGAGAAGCTGGGGCTTGATAGTTTAGGATGATCTTGCTTGGGATATCTTGGCTTCTTTCCACATATGTCTCATGTCTCTCCAGGAGGCTGATACAGGCCTGTTCACTGGGGGTGGCAGAGATCCCAGCGACAGAAGGGAAATGTGCAAGAACTTTTTCAAGCCTCTGCTTGCATTCAGTTTGCTGTTGTTCCATTCACCACAGCAAGTCACATGGTCATGCCTCAGCCAATGTTAAAAGAAATTACTAAAGGGTGTGGTTGCAAGAGTGTGTGAAAAATTGGGACTATTAACACAATCAGCCCACCACACTGCATCACAGAACTGTGTGAAAATTACACATGCCAATAAGTGTAAAATACATAGTGCAGTGCCTAGCACACAGTAAGTGCTCAATAATTGTTAGTAATTATCAGGAGTAAGTGGCTACACATAATATTTCAAGCTTCCTACCCAGTATAGCTGAGTATGTTATGGAATTATAGCTGTGTCTGAATTCAAGACTACTTATCTCCAGTTAAACTTTTTTTTTTTTTTTTTTTTTTTTAATGCTAAAGACTGGAAATTTCACCAAGTTACTGAAGGTTTATTGCTTAGACCTGGGTTGACTTAGTTTCAATCTGTTGAAAAACTGCAAAACAAGTAATAAGAAAAACAACATGAAGAATATAAGAATATTTTCCTAGAATCTTACTAACAACAAGATAGAATGTTAGTAAAAAATGAAATAACAAAAGAACATTTTTAAAGCATGAAGCTTATTTCTCTCCAATACCGCTGAATGGACAACCTTGAAAACTTTGAACTTCAACCACTAGAGGTGGAAAAGTATGTACAAATTTCTAAGCAGAGTTCTTCATGGGGTTACAAAAGCAAATTCTCACTTTTAATTAATAATTGTGAAATGGCATGGTATAATTGGACTTTGAATTTAGCTTGGAAGAGCTTTAGACAAACAAAATTTTTACTGACCCTTCAGAATCTGCACCGGCCCTTCCCACAGTTCCACTTTCACACCCAAGTATGAGATGTGAAGACTTGCACGTAGACCTGCAGTCAGCGTATGGCTGCATTAGCTGAACGTGTCTGCAAAGAGAGGTTGGTAAAACCAGGGAAATACACAATGAGCCTATCCCTTAGGGGAACACCAAAAAATTTTCTTCCCACCAATTATTTTACCAACGTTGCTTTCCACCCAGAAATATACACGCTGTAAAATAGATCACATTTTCAGTGTTTTGGCTAAAGACTTGTCACTAATTGTTTCTTACCCTGGAATGTTAGATCCTTACTGCTGCTGTGACAAATTACCACAAATTTAGTGGCTTAAGACAACACAAATGTATTCTCTTCCATTTCTGGAGGTCAGAAATACTAAAGTAAAGGTGTCAGTAGGCCTGCCTTCTGCTTTCCTAGGTTCTAGAAGAGAATTTATTTCCTTGGCTCTCAGATTTTCAATACCATCTGTATTCCTTGGCTTGCGGCCCTTTTCTTTTCAAAGCCAGCAACAGGGTATCTTCAGATCTCTTTAATTGTCTCTCTGCTTCTGAGACCACATCTCCTTTGATTCTGACCTTTCTGTGTGCCTTATAAAGACCCTTGTGATTATTTTGGGCCCACTCAGATAACCCTGAATAATCTCCCCATTGCAAGATACTTAATCACATAAGCAAAGTCTTTTTCAATGTAAAATAACATACTTACAGGTTCCAGATATTAGCAAATGGGCATTTTTGAGACCATTATTCTACCTACCACACCTGGTCAAAAAGGAGATTAGATATTTTAAAAGATTATATAATTAATATGTATTTCTTAACTGTCAGCTACAAAGAACTGACATTTCAAATGGGAAAAGTGATATTTGGCCTTTCTGATTTAAAAGTTTATTGTGAAGACTGACATAAAATGGAACAATCTTTGCATCCTGTATACATGTAGTATATAGACTGTCCCTCAAATTCGAGAATATAATGCTTGAACTTACACTTGTCAGGAATAGCAGGAGTAGCGAGAAGTTCTATCTGCATTTTATCAAAGCCTTAATCCTATCCACATTTTAATTCCAAGGAACCTCTTGTGCTTAATAGCATCCAAGAGAGAAAGGAGTACTTACTACAGTAGAGAGCTACTGGAAGCTGGGTTTGACTTTAGTGACCATGGCCAATGCACAGTAGCTGAGACAAACTTTCCTTTCCTTTCCTTTTCATTATTTGAGAAGCGGTGAAGCCATTCCCTGGTATGATGGCCAATAAAGAGAGCCAGACCCCAAGAATCAAAGCACTTTCACTTCTTTTACTCAGCTACTTTCTCAGGATGGATAGCAGAATGTGCTGTATAAGGCATGATTCCTGAGTACACTCAGGCAGTATTGGTCCTAGGCAAAGCAATCTCCAATGGTTGTATCCAGAGATTTAATGGGGAATCTGACCACTTTATGCTGCCCACTGCTGGCTGTTGAGTTCTTCACAGACTAACATAATGAACCTCAGGCAGGCCTGATCCTCCAAAATGCTACAGCCTTAGTTTTCAAATCTTTGGGGTCTTTTATTCCTCAGGGCTAATCATCTCCACAGAGAGTTGAATTAAAGCTGATTCCAGAGAACAGAGATATATATGCTGCTTCAGATACAGAGTATAATGCTCACTCTTTTCCTCCTGCTAAATGCCATCTTTCTCTGAACTTAAATGTTAACTTTAGTTAAAGACTTGTCACTGATTGTTGGTCAGGACCACTTTAATACTAATGAGCTCCCCAGTTCTGAATCTGAGGGAGAACGAAGTAAGGTAAAGGAATTGCTTCTTTTTCTGCCAGCTCTCTAGGCTCCTCATACGGGCTAGCCCACTCCAACTTAAAAGTTCCTTACACTGATAGAAGGCTTAAAGAATAAGACAGAAGATCTCCTTATAACTTTTTGTTACTGTGGCATTCTATTCAGCATATATTCACTTTCTCAAACAGGTATTAAAGCCTTTTCCAAGGAGACCTTCCAACTCTTTAGAGTGGTAGGCAGCTATTTTCCTGATTGTGAATATAAAGTGATTAAATTCTGGTAGGACTTTCTGGTTTAAAGATAATGCATATGAAAGGACTCCATAGACTTTAAAGGGCTGTTTAAAAACAAATTCTAGTAAATATTATCTTTTATCAGGGAATTGAGGAAAGGACATCACAAATTTTAGCCACTCTATACATTTGAAGGAGAACTTAGCATAGTCTTTGACCCTCAGTGGGCTTACAGTCTAATTGGAAATATGAGGTTAAGTGACATTAATGTATTTAAGAGCAATGCAAGACAACATTCAATCAGAAGAGACCAACAAAAATTCAAAGTAGTAAAAAAATCAGTCAAGGTTGCAGGCTGGAATAGTCAAGAGAAAGCTTCAGGAAAAGGGACATAAACTAAGATTTCTGGTTTTAATGAATAGAATTCAGCTAAACAGAAAGTCCATTTGTAAACTTTCTAAGTGAGGAAGAGATATGATATTAAAAATTAACCCAATGTCAGTGAGGTGAATGAGAATTGTCTGTTCTAAAGATGTGTTTAAAGGAATAGCAAGAAATTAAATTTAGAAAATTTGAAGACATTTTCTATAACATCTAAAAAATGAGCAAAGCATTTTAAGCCTATTTAAGAGATGCTGGATCCTATTTCAGGCTTCTGAACAGAGGAGAAATCCAAGGAAAACATTGTCTCGAGAAGCACATAACTCTATGATATGCAGAAAAGATCAGAGGAAGAAAAGACCAGAGGGAGCAGTCTCAGCTAGGACATAATTGCAGTATCTCTGACGGAAAGTCTGGGAGAACATCAGTAACAGGGGGAAAAAAAAGGAACTAAGACCAGCCATACTGTTGAAGAAGCAGCAGTTGTTTTGGAGTTTTGTTGTTGTTGTTGTTTAAACTGAGCTGGTATTGAAAAGATGAGGAGAGAAATTTGAGGGAAGAGTCAAGGATTACATTTTTAACAGATACAGGAGAGATTTAGGGAGAGGCCACCTGAGTAGAGAAAGCAGAAAACTTAGTTTGACCACAATACATTTGAAATTGTGGCAGCATGGGACTGGAAAGCTGTAGAATCTGGACTGGAGGTGATGATAAATGCCTATACAAGGCCAGCTACAATGGTAGGTGACAATAAGAAGGAAGGAAATCTTCCTGATAGCCCTCCATGTCAGAGTGAAAGACATACTTTGGGAAGGACAGAAAACTCTCAGATCACCTCTGCTGCTCAGACTGTGATGCTGACTTCTTCACTCTGAAGTGCAATTCATCTGGAGTCTCCTTGGTGCTGTGAATCCCTTACTGTGTGGATTCATTGGCATTACCTAGACTATAGGGCCTGAGCTGGGTGTCCAGGCCACCTGCAATATTAAGTTGAGGAAACTCTTTCCCCACATGCCTGAAGAGGAGCAGTGGTCTTGGTTTTCTTAGAGTGGAGAATCCCTGAAAATCAGCCACAATGCCAGAGTCAAGGAGGGAAATGAAGAGGCCATCCATGAACAAAGGGAAAGGTTTGGAAAGGGTGGAATATCTTTCCAACTGCTATGGGTAGCATTATCCTGCAGGACATCTCAGAAAGTTACAACAGGCCCACAGGACAGTTGTCTTTCCAAAATGATTCATAGATTTTAGGCTAATGTACAGCGTTGGAGGAGAGAAGGAGTAATTTATAGGGGTAAATAAGAGTAGTATTTGGTTGAACGTGTAAGCTAAATAATGCTAAAGCATGCCCAGCAACTACCTCTACAAGTGCCAAAAGATGATTTTCTCTTCCTGCTTTTAAGCTTGTTGCATCAGCTGGTATTCTTTAAATGCCATTTTGTCTGGTTGGAGGTGAGGAGTAGAGTGTTTTTAATTGTGGCTCCTCCAGTTACTCCGTTTCAGTTGCAATTCTCCCACCAGAATGTTAAGTCATATGGCCATAAAAACACTCCAGGTGACTGCTTTGTGTTCTGTGCCCACACTCTTCCTCATCTCTCAATGCCCATGGGAAATGTCAGTGAGTAGCCTCAGTTTGCCAGTAATTTTTGTCGTTCTTACTTGGTAAATTGCTTTTGTGCCTTTGGCTTATATTCACCTCCTTTAGAGAAAGATACTTTTCTTCAAGATTTCTGCAAATAATTTTCCCATTGAAACCAAATAAAATAAAATGCCAAACATTTGCCCTATCCAAATAATGCTTGACTGCTTAAAAATACATATATTAGGAAATTTACGTCATGGCAGGGAGAAGAGGCTTAGTTGACCCAAATTTTTACATGAGGGTGGTCACCACTGAAACAAGGCAAGAAGCATGGCTGAGATCCACTAGAGAGCATGAGTTTTGGAAATCAGTATTGATGCTGACAATTCCACAAACATGCTCACTGGGGAGCCAGCTAAATCTTCCAGAGAGAGAGAACATTGTAAGATGAATAAGAACAAGGAATGAAGGATAAACAAGACCTGGTTCCAATCCCAGCTCTGGCACTCACTAGTTATATGGTCCTGGGAAAGTTATCCAATATCTCAGTCTCAATTTCATTACCTGTGAGAAGGGATAATGGTATCTTCATCATGGATTCTCAATAAGGAATACATGAGATCAAAACTTCAGTTCATAATTACTGGCTTATACATGTCAGTTATTCAGTTATTCATTACCAACCAACCCAAATGAAAACACAGCTGAGATTCAGGTAGAAAAAGAAAAGAGAAATGCGTAGCCTAATCAGAGAGGGAAGAGACAGCAGCACAAATTCATTTGCTTGGTAAATTTCTCCTGAGCCAATGATGCTTCTTGACCTTCAAAATTTATTATTTTCACAATTGAGTAATGATAGCTCATAAAGAAATGTAAAAATCCCATAAAATCTCATCATTTCTTGGGAAAAGAATGAGTATAAAACAGTGGGGAAAAAAGTCAGCAATTATTATAGTAATCCTCTGAGTGATCTCTGTGCAAAACCACTTTGCACAGAGAGATGACAGATTTTTCACAGAAACAACCAAAGCTTGAAGTTTTTATTTCATCCGAGTCATAAACATGATTTTTATTGCTCTGAATGAAGAAGATTGCTGTCTAATGGGACCATTATTTTAACACTTTCTTTCCAGCATGAAATCATTAACTTTGTACACTCTGGGCCAGAGCTGCTATAAGTTAGAATGAACCAACCTTAAATTTTATTCATACAAGCTAGAATAATATATTCTTTTTAATGCTCATCACAGAATCATTTTAGAAATGAGAGTGATCCTGGTCCAACTCTCATTTTGCCAATGAGGGAATTAAGGTACAAAGAGTCCCACATTAGGTTATCGACTTGCTCAGAAACCACACAGCAAGAAAATGGTACAGCCAAGACACAAACCTAGGCCTTTTCCATGAAGTCCAAAATGACTAATCTAACATATGTTAGAACTTCAATAAATGTTTATTGAATGAATGAATGAATCCTAACTCACAAATTTGCTTATTTTCTACTTCATTGGACTATTTCATTTCTTTCTTTCTTTCTTAAGTAATTTTTATTTAATTATGGTCCTTAAAATGGTGGTTAGAGGTTTATTTAAAGATGTTAAGCTTCTATTACTTTATCTTCTTTTAAAATTTGTAGCATCAATGCATTTTCTAATGATAAATATATACCTTGTCATTGGTAAACATATGGAAAAATTCACGAAAATGGAGTACAAATTATTATTTTTATTATTGTTATTTGTGATAAGAAAACAACATAAGACCCGTCCACTTAGCAAATTTTTAAGTATGCAATACAGTGTTGTCACTTCGTCTTTCTCAAAGATCACATTTATTCTGTTCTATAATACTCTCTAGTTACTATCCATCCTTCCTCCTTCCTTCTATATCTAATCTTCCTGAAAAAAATTCATTCACATGTTCTGTAGATGCACCATGTTCTCTCAGTCCCCTATGCTACTAGACATGTTATGCCCACTATTGGGTAGCCCTCTCTTTTCCCTTCATCTCTATTCATCTAGGTAGGAGAACCTATTACATTAGGTTCAGCCATCACCTACATTTTGAAGACTGTCACAGCCTCTCCAATCCCCTCTAAGCTGAGATAATGACCTTCCTGTGCATTCTTATAGGATTACTGAGTTATTCCATAACTATTAATCCCTACTATGGCTTTCTGTTTACTCACCTGCTTCCCACTCAAAATGGTAAGCCTCCTATGAGGGTAGGAACAAAATCTTAACTGCTTTGAAGCTCTAATGTCAATTGGACACAATGCCTGACTTGTAGTAAGGGCTCAATAAATGTCGGATAAATAACAGTCTGGAATGAAGATGTTATTAATTAATTTCATCTAACTACACCCCCAGTGGCTTGTATTGGTCAAAACAGAAGTGGAAACATTTCTATTTGATGTTTCCTAACATCAAATCACAACAAAAGCAAAAGTTGACAAATAGGAACTTAAGAATTTCTGCACAGCAAAAGAAACTATTCACAAAGTAAACAGACAACCTACAGAATGGGCAGAAGTGTTTGCAAACTATGCAACTGACAAAGATCCAATATCCGGCATCTTTAAGGACTTAAACAAATTTACAAGGAAAAGAAGATAAATCAAAAGTAAGTTTCATAGCTGCTTCTTCCCATTAGTCTCAAAACAAATTTGAGTCTCTACCTAAATATGTTGAGTTTTTTGAGTGTGCTTTTGACATCAAGTGGAAAGCAAATGGGCGTTATTCCCCCCATGCTTCAAAAATCCTTGGAAAGCTAAAAGAAGGTAAAGTTCTACAATCTTGTTTTTCCCAAGTAACCTAACAGAATCAAACCACATTCAAACTGGCAATGTTCTTTTTGGCTTAGAGGCTGTGCACAGGGCTGAATAACCCAGGGAGGCTTAGGTTCTTTCACACACCACTACTTGCAGCACCCGTGTCCTCACCCACACCACTTCAGGACACTTTTTACTAAGCATCTGTGTTAGGTTGCTAGGGCTGCCATAACAAAGTATTTCAGGTCCTGGAATAACCTGGTGGTCTTGTTCAGTACCATTCTTGATAACACCAATGAAAAAAAAAAATCTGTTCCCAGCTCATGCCACTGTCCATGTAGAGCTGGCATGTTCTTCTCATGTCTGAGTGAGTTTTCTTCAGGACTTCAATTTCTTCCCACATTCTAAAGATGGGCACATGAAGTGAATTTCCATGTATACTTGCTCCTGGTATAAGTGAGTGTGGATGTATGTGAGTGAGTGGGTGTGCCCCACAAGGAAATGGGGTCTTGTCCAGATCTGGTTTCTGCCTTGTATCCGGAGGTTCTGGGATAGACTTATGACTCCAGTGATATGGAACTGGAATGATTGAGTCAATTATTCTTAATTATTTAATAATTAAGATTGAATAATTTTTATTTAAATAAAAACATCTATTTCTATTAATCTTTCTTAAATGCATATACAGCTTACATTTATTTCAATGTTTTAATTATAAGTGTGCTATAGAATGAGTTAGGGAGCAGTCCCTCTTTTTCTATGGTTTGGATTCGTTTCAGAAAGAATGGTACCAGCTCCTCTTTGTACCTTTGGGAGAATTCAGCTGTGAATCTGTCTGGTCCTGGGCTTTTTTTGGTTGGTAGGCTACTGATTACTGCCTCGATTTCAGAACTTGTTATTGGTCTATTCAGGGATTCAACTTCTTCCTGGCTTGGTCTTGGGAAGGTGTATGTGTCCAGGAATTTATCCATTTCTAGTTTATTTGCATAGAACTGTTTATAGTATTATCTGATGGTAGTTTATATTTCTGTGGGATCAGTGATGATATCCCCTTTATCATTTTTTATGGTGTCTATTTGATTCTTATCTCTTTTCTTCTTTATTAGTCTAGCTAGTGGTTTATCCATTTTTTAATCTTTTCAGAAAGCCAGCTCCTGAATTTGTTGAGTTTTTGAAGAGCTTTTCGTGTCTCTATCTCCTTCAGTTCTGCTCTGATCTTAATTACTTCTTGTCTTCTGCTAACTTTTGGATTTGCTCTTGCTTCCCTAGTTCTTTTAATTGTGATGTCCGGGTGTCAGTTTCAGACTTTCCAGCCTTCTGATGTGGGAATTTAATGCTATAAATTTCCCTCTTAACACTGCTTTAGATGTCCCATAGATTCTGGTACATTGTCTCATTTTTTTATTGGTTTCAAAGAACTTCTTGGTTTCTGCCTTAATTTTATTATATGCCCAGTAGTTATTCAGGAGCAGGTTGTTTAGTTTCCATGCAATTTTGTGGTTTTGAGTGAGTTTCATAATTCTGAGTTCTAATTTGATTGCACTGTGGTCTGAGAGGCTGTTTGTTATGATTTCCATTCTTTTGGATTTGCTGAGGAGTGTTTTATTTCCAGTTATGTAGTCGGTTTTAGAATAAATGCTAGAGTTGTGCTTACAAGAATGTATATTCTGTTGATTTGGAGTGGAGAGTTCTATAGATGTCTATTAGGTCCACTTGGTCCAGAGCTGAGTGTAAGTCCTGGATATCCTTGTTAATTTTCTGTCTGGTTTATCTGTCAGTTGTTAACAGTGGGGTGTTAAAGTCTCCCACTATTATTGTATTGGAGTCTAAGTCTTTTTGAGGTCTCTAAGAACTTGTTTTATGAATCTGGGTGCTCCTGTATTGTGTGTACATATATTTAGGATAATTAGCTCTTCTAGTTGCATTGATCCCTTTACCATCATATAATGCCCTTCTTTGTCTTTTTGATCTTTGTTGATTTAAAGTCTGTTTTCTTAGAGACTAGGATTACAATTCCTGCTTTTTTTTTTTCCTTTCTATTAGCATGGTAAATATTCCCCCATCCCTTTGTTTTGAGCCTATGTGTGTCTTTGCACATGAGATGGGTCTCCTGAATACAGTACACTGATAGGTTTTGACTCTATTCAATTTGCTTGTCTATGTCTTTTAATTGGGGCATTTAGCCCATTTACATTTAAGGTTAATATTGTTACATGTAAATTTGTTACTGTCATCATGATGTTCATTGGTTATTTTGCACATTAGTTGAAGAAGTTTCTTCATAGTGTCATTGGTCTTTATATTTTGGTGTGTTTTTAAATTGGCTGGTACCAGTTTTTCCTTTCCATATTTAGTGCTTCTTTCAGGAGCTCTTGTAAGGCAGGCCTGTGGTGACAAAAATCTCTTAGCGTTTGCTTGTATGGAAAGGATTTTATTTATTTTTTGCTTATGAAGCTTAATTTGGGTAGATATAAAATTCTGGGTTGAAAATTCTTTTCTTTAAAAATGTTAATTATTGGCCCCCACTCTCTTCTGGTTAGCAGGGTTTCTGCAGAGAGATCTGCTGTTAGTCTCATGGGCTTCCATTTGTAGGTAACCTGGCCTTTCTCGCTGGCTGCCCTTAATATTTTTTCCATTGTTTCAGCCTTGGAGAATCTGACGATTATGTGTCGTGGGGTCGCTCTTCTCGTGGAGTATCTTCGTGGTGTTCTCTGTGTTTTTTGAATTTGCATGTGGGCCTGTCTTGCTAGGATGGGGAAGTTCTCCTGGATAATTTCCTGAAGTGTGTTTTCCAACTTGGTTCCATTCTCCTCATCACTTTCAGGTTCACAAATCAATAGTAGATTTGGTCTTTTCACATAGTCCCATATTTCTTGGAGACTTTGTTCATTCCTTTTTATTCTTTTTTCTCTAGTCTTGTCTGCACATCTTATTTCAGTAAGTTTATCTTCAATCTTTGATATCCTTTCTTCTGCTTAATCAATTTGGCTATCGATACTTGTGTATGCTTCAGGAAGTTCTCATGCTGTGTTTTTCACCTCCATAGGGTCATTTATGTTATTCTCTAAACTGGTTATTCTAGTTAGCAAATCACAGTAAACAGGCAACCCACAGAATAGGAGAAAAATTTTGCAATCTATCCATCTGACAAAGGTCTAATATCCAGAATCTACAAGGAACTTAAACAAATTTACAAGAAATAAACAACCCCATCAAAAAGTGGGCAAAGGATATTAACAGACACTTCTCAAAAGAAGACATTTATGCAGCCAACAAATACATGAAAAAAAAAAAGCTCATCATTACTAGTCATTATAGAAATGCAAATAAAAACCACAATGAGATACCATCTCACACCAGTTAGAATGGCAATCATTAAAAAGTCAGGAAACAACAGATGCTGGTGAGGATGTGGAGAACTAGGAACATTTTTATACTCTTAGTGGAAGTATAAATTAGTTCAACCATTGTGGAAGACAGTGTGGCAATTCCTCAAGGATCTAGAACAAGAAATATCATTTGACCCAGCAATTCCATTACTGGGTATATATCCAAAAGATTATAAATCATTCTCCTCTAAAGACACATGCACACACGTGTTTATTGCAGCACTATTTACAATAGCAAAGACTTGGAACCACCTCATATGCCCAACAATTATAGACTGGATAAAGAAAATGTGGCACATATACACCATGGAATACCATGCAGCCATAAAAAAGAATGAGTTTATGTCCTTTGCAGGGACATGTGCCAATAAACATGCTGAATGCTCTTTCATTATAGGATATCTACCAAAAAAACCCTGTGAGTTATATTCCATTTGTATCTTATTTTAGAGATGGTGAAATTAGACTTAAGAAACTAACAGACTGGGTGCAATGTTTCACACCTGCAGTTTTGGAGGCCAAGGCAGGTAGATCACTTGAGGCCAGGAGTTCAAGACCAGCCTGACCAACATGGCAAAACCCCATCTCTACTAAAAATACAAAAATTAGCTGGGCCTGGTGGTACACATCTGTAATCCCACCTACTCAAGAAGCAGAGGCACAAGAATATCTTGAACCAGGGAGGGAGAGGCTGTAGTGAGCCGAGACTTAAAAGTGGCTACAGTTCGATTTGAAATGCAGGACATCTGACTTCAGGTAGAGAATGTTTGACCACCTCATCAGGCTATACTATTTCCCTAACTAGTGGGACTACTGATTCTTTTCTTTGATGTTGTAGCTGACTAACTCAGAAAAGGAATCTTTAAGCCAAAAATGGTGAGATCTGAAATGCTAAGTTGTTTCCCAGACATCATTCTCTTCAGGCATGGAAAGTTCTTGCCCAGCCTCTTTAATGGTTTTGGCTAAGAACAGCTTGTTTAATGGACAATATATGATGGTTAGTTAGTAGGAGCACATCTGTTTGCCTCTTCCCAAATTAGGGAAAGTGAAAAGGTTCATGTTACACAAATTCTCCTAAAGACATCCCATTATCCCCACTATGCTTCCCTCCCATGGTGAATGTGGAACACATTTAGATAACCCTCTTTTCCACATTTGTTGAGATCAAATATACTTAGGAGGAGAAATACTTTCAACTCTTATGAATTGCAAATAGATGGTGCCTTCAAAAGGTCCAATTACTGTTTGTATAACTCTTGTGAAATAATGAATATATATGTTGATTCTCTGCCCCTAGTTCCTAACATAGAGCTTCTAAATGCCTTGGAATTTCTGAGTGACAAGAATGTCTTGTTCTAAGGAGGTGACTCTTGGTGGGTTCCTAGATAGGGGCAATTTAGTGCAAAAACTAAGCCATGATTAAAAGTTTGAAACTCTCAGCCCCATTCCCTAAGGAGGGAAAAGATGGGCTCAAATTGGAGTTAATAAATGGTCAGGACCATGTGATAATGTCTTCATAAAAATCCTAAAACTCTGAGGTTTGTAGAGCTTCCATGTTGTTGAATACAAAAGTGGTGCACCAGAAATCCCATGAGAACAGAAGCTCCTCACCCTTTTGTACCTCCTCATCTAGTTGTTCATCTATATCCTTTATCATATTCTTTACTATATATTAAACTGGTGAACACAAATGTTTCTCTGAGTTCTGTGAGCTGCTTTGGTAAGTGATCTACCTAAAGAGGGAGTCGCGGGAACCTCTCATTTATAACTAAGTTGGACAGAAGTTGCTTGTTACCTGCATACTCACAGTTTCCAATTTGTTTCTGAAAGTAAGAGACAGTCTTGGAGGACTGAGCCCTTAACCTGTAGGATCTGCACTAACTCCAGGTAGATAGTTCCAGAATTGAATTCAATTACAGGACACTTAGTTGGCATCTGCAGAGAACTGAATTTTTGCGGGAAAAGAACCTACACATTTGGTCCCTGAAGTGTTCTAGGTTGAGCGTGAATACAGACAAATTTTTTTAGATACATTCAAAAAGATGATAAATTGGTTTGAGATAACTCTACAGCCTCTAACCAGGAGTACTGCAACTTAGGTCAACTTCCACTATGGACCACACTATCAACTAATATACCAAGTTAAGTGATGATGCTGAGCATAACTCAGGAAGTCAAACTGCAAGCCAATCTGAGTCTTTAATTGTAAAGTTGCTTTTGACTATTTTATTTTTGAGACAGGGTTTCGGTCTGTCACTCCCGCTGGAGTGCAGTGGCACCACCTCAGCTCATTGCAGCCTTCACCACCCAGACTCAAGCGATTCTCCTGCCTCAGCCTCCTGAGGTGCTGGGATTACAGGCATGTACCACCATACCCAGATTTTTTTTGTGTGTGTGTATTTTTATTAGAGACAAGGTCTCATCATATTTCCCAGGCTGGTTTCAAACTCCTGACCTCAAGCCAATCACCTGCCTCAGCTTCCCAAAGTGTTGGGATAACAGGTGTGAGCCACCACACCTGGACGATATGACTCTTAATAAGCCCTAATAATCAGCATCATTCCCCCCACTGTGGGTCCCAGTAAAACTTCTGGTCTCTCATTTAGGGTATTTTTTTCTTAATCTTCTTGATGTATTCCTCTAGTGACCGTATTGCAACCTTCTTGATGTATTCCTCTAGTGACCACACCTTTGAGTGTGAGAAGTCTTCTCAATGTGCTTTCTTGAGTACAGAAGCAGAAATAAGAGTAACAATTAACTTTTATTGAGTGCTTACTGACTAACAGGCAGTGTGCTAGGAATTTTAATTTGTTCTCTCATTTTTTTTTCCTTACAACAACCATAGGAGGCCATGATTAGCATTATCCCTGCTTTACAGGTGACTGACTTAAAGCACACAATTCAAATATGGTAGAGCAAGAATTTGAATTTCATCCAAATCCCATGTTTCAGTGTCATACTATCTCCCACATCAGTATAGATCATTCCTCAGATGGCACAGGTGCCTACAGGAGCTGGATACCATATGACAAACTTCTTTGTCTATAGCTTGCTTTATTCAAGGGACCATCTGGAAGTGTGGGAGGAGGGAGGTCAATCTGAAAGATTCTTCACCCTGGTTGTAAACTATAGTAGTTTTGCAACCTCCTCCTCTCTAAAAACCCAAGTAATAATGGAGAATGAAAATGGAATTTGCACATTGATTATACTGGCTTACTGAGTGGTAAACATTTCGAATTATTTTTACACACAAGGGAAAATGATAGTATTAACGAAAGAGAACAAGAGAATTTGTATATTAAAGATTTTTTTAAGTCTCCACACGATGAATTCCAGCCAGTCCAAAATTAGCTAATCTTGATTACTAATAACCATTAAGAAATCATTTATGGATTTCTTGTGAGTGTTCAGAGATACTAATGGCTTTAGAATGACTTGGGAATCTTCCCGAGGTCAAAGGAAGAAAATGAAGTATGAAGTGCTGATAAAATGTATGAGGTGACTAATGGGCAGGTTGTATATATAGATAGATAGATAGGTCTAGCAAAAAAACATTGAATTTTTATAGCATACATTTCGACAAATGGAAATCTCACTGACATAGTCTCTTATCTTTACTTAGGAGCCAGGAAGAATGATAACATTGTGAATAGCCATCTTCCATATCAGATTGTCAGTGATTTCCCAGTCCTCAGGTCACTGGCCCAGACCACCTCTATAGCCACTCACACCCTCAGCTGCTGAAATCTTATGAAAAGCAGTGGGAAAATAATGCACGTTTGATAAGGCACCAATAAATGACTTGCTCTTACACAATGCAAACGGCTAATTCAAACACAATTGTTACATGGCAAACATTATACATTAAAACCAGCCCATCTAGGAGTCCGGTATCTCTCTAGGGTTTTGCTACATGTGTAAACCAACAAAATGATATTAAATCTAATGAAAATAAGAGGTACATAATATCATAAAATTTTGAATTACAAGAGGGAAACTCAGAGCAGAATTTTAGGATTCTATTGTGAATCACACAATAGCATTCTGGATTTCTTACAATATAGAGACAAACAGAATCAAGTTTCATAGAAAATAAATGTATTAGAAATAATATAATAATGTAAATAATGTAAAAATTGTTGTAATACAAGCAATAGAATAGTGGATGAGTTACCATTGTAAAAGAAAGTTGTCTTGTGTCATCAGTGAATCTAATTAAGAAGCCTGAATGAGATGTTGAATCATTGTCTAATAGAAATAATCTGAATTCTGGCTCTTAGTAAACCAGGTCTTAATATCTAAGGTCAAGTCAGTTGGCTACATTATTGAGTGATTCAATTATACACTGATTATATATTTAGAGTATACATAAAGGTTATATGAAATATGTTTGACCTACTATGTAACCCTTACATACGGTTCCTGTATTTAAGGAATGTATTTGTTTGAGAAAGGAGATAATTGGTATTTTCCAAACATATATTTTTTTGGCATATCAGACTCTGTCCCTATAGCAATGTTAAGCTTGCTTGCAGGTTAATGCTGGATAAAAAGTCTTAAAAATAAATAGATTTTCTCAAGAGCAAGACAAGAAGAAGAATTATTTTGCATAGTGGGCAACAGTGTAGGCCCATTGAGGATATTAAATGATATGTATTTGATAAAGCATTCTCTGCAAACATTTTGACTGCTATACCTTATCTTTAAACCTTAAACTATGATCCTATGTTTAATCTAAAGAATTCACATCTGCAATACATAATTTTGTGTTTTGTTTGGAAAAGAAAATCTAGAATGGTCCAAGATAATTTTTAGTACCAAGGAGGGAAGAGCAAAGCTACTTGTGAACTGGAAAGCAATAGATCCAAACACTTTCCAGGGAAAACTGGAAAGAAATATGTTAGTATTTAACTGTGATCTCATTGCATGACCATATAAAATGTTTACCTCATCATATTTTGATTTGTGCTTTATGGTATGAACATAGGAAAAGTTTTGAAAAAACAAATGCAGAATTGAAAACCTTGGAGCCTTGCTTTCATATTCCATTCCTACCCTTTCACATGTGTGGTTTGTGTTGTGGTTAACAGTTTAAAATCTGTGTGTTCCCTCTTCCACATGATTAACAAATATGCGAGATAAGCTTTAGAGGTCTAGGTCAAAGTCTCCCACCACTTGCTGCCCTGTGAGAAACACACATTCAAATTCTTATCTTTACTCACCTCTCACCCTCCACCTCTCTCCCTCCAGAGTTTCCATTAACAAGACAGAACATTCTGTGGGAAAGCTATGTAGAAAATCTAAATGCTTTAAAATATACTAAATAGGTTAATTTAAGTAAGTATGGCCCTCTCTCTGTCTTCCTACATTTAGCTAATACATTATCTCTATCTTTTTCTGGTACTTTAAAATATAATAAAATAACCTAAAAGAGGGCATTTGAGGGATAGTAAAATAAGAAGGAACAATTAATAATTTCATTCAGCATGTTATAAGCTCAGAGATTCTATACGGTTAAAGCATAATAAAGGTTTACATACTTTTATCTTTACTATGGTCTTTAACTCCATAGGAAAGGAAAACATGCAGATATCCACTAACCAGCCCAAATATACTCAATTCCTATTAATGACATGTTCAGTAGATAGGTGTTAGGAGAAAAATGAAAGATATAAAATAGAGTGTCTTACCATTGAAATGTTTAAAATTTAGTTAAAGAGATTATTTATATCTTAAACAAGATATGTATACTGAGGAATACGTATCTCTTTTGACATGACACAGGACAGAGTCCTGGAATCCACAAATTTTATTTAAAGAAGAAGTGATCACTTTTTCTTGAGGTGATCTACAGACACTGGGCCTTAAGTTACAGATAAAATTTTTATGGTTAAGGAAGAGTGGAATAGTATGAGCAAAGGTGTTAACGTGAGAAAACCTTCAAAAGCTTCTGGGAAAAATGTGAGTAGTTCACAAGGATCACCCAAATTCTTTAATAGGAAGTTTTTGCATTCATTATTCTGCTACCTTTCTATCTCACTGGCCAAGGCCATGTTAACACTTTAAAGATCTTAATGAATAGACTGTGATGTTGTTTCCATCCATATACAGACAATGTTTAAAATGAAGGCAAGGGAATCTATAAAAGGAGGTCAAAATTCTGATTTTTTTTAAATTTTGGAATAATAAAATTAATTGGATGGGGTGCTTTTGGTTCTCCTACTTTGCTGATGAACTAAAGTAAATTTGCAAGACTATGCATATCCTGGCATTGGGAAATCTGACTATGGCTAGAAAAAATTAACTTTGAAGACTGTTATTATTCTCCCAAAGTTTTCAGATAAGAATAAGATTAGACACAGTTTCTCAAAGTCAGCACTATATATATTTTGAATCTGATAATTCTTTCTTGTAGGGGGGTTGCCCTGTGTAGGGTATTGAGCAGTATCCCTGGCCTCTACCTACTGGACAGCATTAGCAGTTGTAACAACCAATAATGTTCCCAGACGTGGTCAAATGTCCCCTGGGGGAAAATCCGGGGGAACATTTTGGATCTTTGAGAACCACTGGGTTAGAGGAAAGCATCAAAACTAGCAAATTAACAGGAAAGTCCATCAGGGGAAAACCCCTGAAAATTAGAAATACATTTTCAAACTCTATTTGTATTTGCATAATGATCAATTACTTAGGAGTGAAAAAATAGTTATCATATGTATTAATATATTAAGGCTAGAGTTGGGCTAAGATGGGTAGGTACACAATTAATTATGTACAAGTGTAAAGATTAACACAAATCAGGCATCCATTAAAGGCTATTCACAGCCAACATAGAAACATTGTTATCTACACCTAGGAGAAATACAAGAGACAAAGCAAGGAAGCCCTTCAGAAAGTTCTGTTTCTGAAAGAAGACGTTTTTAAGGCTGCTAGATTCCTTGAGCTTCAAAAGCCAACAAAAGCCAGCAAAACTAGTGCCCACTTGGAAAACTGTTTGTTTATTCTACTTATCTTCAGCCAAAGATAACAATCTTAATAGTTTTGAAGACCTAAATGTTTCACAGCATTTAGGAAGGACCTAATTTGTAGACAGAGGTGTCTATCTATAAATGAACACATATCCTTACAGGAATTTGACACGCAGTCAAAACTAATTTGAAAGCATTTACACTTAGCTATTTCTAAACAATGAGTAGAGGACCAATAAAGTTGTGAGTTGGTTCGTTTTTTTTTTCTCTGTGAAGGTAGAAAGCAAAATATTTGTGAAAGGAGAGGTTGGTAAAACAAAACCACATCACCATAGTTTTTCTGCCACTATTTTGAGAAAATTTCTGATTTCTGATTCTAAGCTTTTAAGCAATTTAAATGTACATGCCATATTACTTTAATCTTTGTACACTTAGCCCATAAAACATGCCTGGTGTACAGTAAGTATTTAATATATGTTTGTGAAGTGAATCAATAAGATGAAAGAAAAGGGAAAAGAATTTTAATTAGACACTCTGAAATATGTAGCATAAAGTTGATTATGAAAGAAATATGTCTTTTGTTACTGTTTTTATTAAAATAGATTCCCTTCCTCTCATTTCAAAATTTTATCCTTAAAGATGATCAAATTTACACTATACCAAACTATAAAATACTAAGATAACTTCACAGAATCCCCAAAATAACTCTAAGGGGTAGAGGCCATTATTCCTCTTTTACAGAAAGCATATAACATAATGAGTTCAGAAAGGTTAAGTGATGCCAAAAGCCACAAATAGTGGGAGCAGGAACTCAACACAAGCTTCAATTCTAAAGCTACCCCAAGTATACAGTATCTCAAGTGATGTAAGTAGAGGATAACATTTAGTTTGTTGCAGTGTTTTAATTGCCTATAGTGGTTTGAAAACATGCATTGGTGTCAGCCTCCCAATCCCACAAACTACCAGTTGTAGGATCTTGAGCAAGTTATTTCAACTCTTTGAATCTGTCTCTTCATCTGAGGAACTGAGCTGACAACATCCACCCCGTAGGCTTCACATAAACGTTAAGACAATATATAGGGCATTTTACCCATGTCCCATCAGTAATGGTCATTGTCATGCATCATTGCCAACGTGATGGAATCTATGGGTGCTGTATGTGGAGTTCTGAGGGCACCTAGACTGTTTATGGAGCACTTCCAGGTTTTGAAAATATGTTCTCACTGTGCCCTTTTATAAAATTTTACCCCTTAAAAGTGGAATTCAAAATTTGAATAGATTACATGTTAAGACATATGTGAAGTCCTCATATATATGGGAAAGCAGAATTTGATTGTGGAAGGCAAGAGAAAGCATTCTAGTGAAAAGATTCATTAGGAAGACTTTTCTACATAATTAAAATTTAAAAGGCAATATGTATCTCTTTCATGACCAGAAATAAGGAGTGCTTGAGTGCTTATTTTGTGCCTGGCTCTGTTGTAAATGCTCTGTGCATATTCACTTTCAAAATTGACATCAACACACTTGAGGTAGGTTTTATTATTACCATCCTTATTTTACACAGATGGGGTGACAAGCACTAATAAATTAAATAATTCGACCAAATTCACCCAGCTAGTAACACACATGATTTGAATGCAGAGCTGTCTCCAGAATCCATGCTTTTAACTATAGTGCAAGCTACACCTCTCACCAGAGATGTTGTGTTGCTAATCAACCACACATAAACATGGATACAGCAAAGCACTTCTGTACTTTTCCCATCAAGTCTCCCATCAGTTCATAAAACCCTCTACAACAGATGCAGCTGACACCCTGCTTCATATTCCCCAGCTGTCCAGTTTATTTATAGCTACAGTAAAATTCACACACACACAAAAACGGGCAACTTCTCACCTGGGCCTCTCTAGACCTTGCCTGAAGGCGTTTCAGGGAGCGGGACCTGGAAGCAGGACCTAACCAAGACAGGCACAACCCAGAATTGCAGGAGACTTAAAAGGCTCTCAGGGCAAACTTTAATTAATACAAAACAGGTATTGATAAACAAATGCTCGCCTCCCCATCCCATTCACTTTCTTAGACAGTCCTCAGTGGAATTGAGTCTAGTTAGCCCACAGTAATAATTTGTTCATTTATGCACCTTGTATTGGCTCTTCACACTTCCCTATCTCACTTACCAAGTTCCTCACTGTGTTTTCTGGGATCTCCTCTTAAATAGACTATCTGTATCCAAGGCTTAGTCTTGGGGTCTACTTTGAGGCAACTCAAATCAAAACAAATTCAGCTGGGCATCTGGAAATTTCCTGCTCTCTCAAATCTCATAGTTTCCCTTGACCCCAGCTCTACCTATCTGATCACCAAGTACCAGGCATCATGGGAGCATCAGGAGTGGCATGACAAGAGGCTTAGGAGACTTTAGATCCTCTGGATTCCTCAAACTGAAAGAAAAACACTTCCTCTTATTGACATTGACCATTCTCATAATATCACTTCAATGTGTCATGATGCAAGTTCTTTCTCTCTACTCTTATTAAGGATCTATCAAGGAGGCAAAGTAGGGGTGTGGAGGGGGTGAGAAGAGAAGTAAACATTATCCCCTCAGATGAGGGTTCCAAAAATTGAAAAAGGGTTAATTATCATATCATGAATGTGCTGTGTCATTAGGAAGCCAAATGTCCTTACTAAGTGATATCTTTCTGAGACTGTGATTCACTAGAAAGAATATGCACAAACCTGGAAACATACAGACCTTAGTTTAAATGCCAGCTTCACCACAAAGGATATGACCTGGAGCAAATTAACTTCTGGAAGCCTGATTTTTCATACATGTATAATAATGTGGGACTATCTGCCTTCCAAAATTGTTGAAAGCTTAAATGAGATAATGCATTTGAAAGTTGCTGGCAGGTGTTTAATAAATATCTTTCCATCTCTATACATATCCCATTGCAACTCTCCGCCCCACAGAGAAATAGCCACGGCCAATTTTCCTAACTATACTCAGTCTTACACATGCAGGGATATCTGATGATCTGTTGTACTAACCTCCTGGAAATTCTACGTATTTATGGTCAAAAATTTTTACTCAATGATCATTTCTTTTTTGTCCATTATGTGCCAGATTCTACAAGTTAACTAAGGTAAACTAAAGAACTCAGAGAAAATGTAGATGAAAATAAACATCAGATTTTGAAACACTTGTATAACATACATGCATTAACATAGCCAGATATATGGAAAGTCGATTGAAGACAGTGATAGCTTTTGAAATACTTGTATAACATACATGAACATAGCCAGACATATGGAAAGTCGATTGAAGACAGTGATAGGTGTTATTTACCAATGATAATAGCAAGGTACTTATAATAAAAGCAAATAAATAATCATCCCTGCCTCTTTGAGAAATAGACTGATTTTCAACAAACTAATGCAAGAGAAGGAGGAGGAAGAAGTGGGAGAGGAGGTGGAAAAGAAGTAGAAAAAGAAGAGGTGGCAGCAGCAGCAAAAAGCATTGGTCATCTTTTGTCTCTGATTCCAACATAGATTCTCCTTCCTTTACATCTCTTCCACAAAGAGTTATGTGGTTCATACATTATATACAGTATATGAATCTTCTTCTTTTCTTTTTTTTTTTTTTTTTTTTTTTTTTTTTAGTTGGAGTTGTGCTCTTGTAGCCCAGGCTGGAGTGCAATGGCTCGATGTTGGCTCATCGCAACGTCCACCTCCCGGGTTCAAGCAATTCTCCTGCCTCAGCCTCCTGAGTAGCTGGGATTACAGGCATGTGCCTCCACACCCAGCTAATTTTGGATTTTAGTAGAGTCAGGGTTTCTTCATGTTGGTCAGGCTGGTCTCAAACCCCTGACTTCAGATGATTCACCAGCCTCGGCCTCCCAAAGTGCTGGGATTGCAGGTGTGAGCCACTGCACACAGCCATGATATCAATCTTCTAAATACACAGACATTTAGAAGATTCAGCTGAAGATCCTATATATAAATGGTTTTTTACATTTTGAACAACTTAGCAAGATGGTCTAGCTTCAAATTACAGAAGCATACATATATGTAAATAATTGCTCTCCTAGGACATGAGGGCTGGACTCTGAGGCCTCCTTACTCTAGGCTTCAACTCTTTCAGAGCAGGAGCTATGCTTAAGATCCCACTGGAAAGCTGGAGACAGGATGAGAAATGTCTTATTTGTTCCACCACTGCCTCTCACAGTTACTTCCATCCCACAGAGACAGAGAAAAGCACAAGGAGCTGTGGCCTAGGGTCTCCCGACACCTGGCTTGCCCCACAGCCTGTCACATATGTCACAGTGGCCCATGCACTTATTTGGTGACTGGAAATTATGGAGAGTGGAATGGCCTCAGCCCTCTCACAGAGTCGCACAACTGACGCAACACGTGCATTTGCATGTGGGATCCACAAAAGATTCAGAACCTTCTGCAGGACATTTTCATACATTCCAACTTTCAGTAACTGAACTTCTTACTCTGCTTATTCTTGGACTTTTAAAAATTATTACTCAGAACTCCTAGTTGCTGTTTCTAGTTTCTACTCCTGGAAAGCAGCATTTTATTTTCAAATACTTATTTTGCCATTTGGATGCAAAAACATAAATATCTGAATTTGAATACTTACCCTACCACTTAATAACTATATAAGCTCTCTGTGTCTCAATTTCCTCACCTGTAGGCTTGATGATATTTATACAATAAAATTGTTCTCAAGATTAAATAACTGTGCTATAAACTGTTATGTCTCATACAAATATGGAATAATAATTTTCCTTCTTAGAGATCAATACTTTTAGAGAGGAGACCACAGTTTACCAGGTTCTTGGATGGGGCCTGGGGTCTCTCATGCATTATCACCCTAACAAATACTGGGCAGTGGTGCTGACGATGATGGTTCATTCTTGTGGGCCACATTTTGCTGACTGGGTGAAATGGTTTGAGTGGTTACTACAACTTCTACATTGTGTCTGTTTTGTCCCATTAAGCCATTTAAAAATCAAAGCAGTACACAAGGTCACTGAATCATCCTTCTCTAGTTTAATTAAAAAAGAATACTAAACATAAGTAACTTCTCTCAGAGCTGAGAAGGTAAATGACATTTCAATTACCTCAATAATTTCTGAGTCATCTTCTTCAACTAATATGTAGCATTTTCAGTGCATCAGTCCCTACACTGCACAGTGGTAGGAAAGATTTATCAAGCAACTTCCAACAGCACAGAATCAAACCTTTATGGAAGTAATTCAATAAGTACTGATAACCAGCCTCAGAACTACCTTTGTATAGTACACAAACCAATATATTCAAGCTGGAACAGAAGAACCTTTGTCATTGTGTATAATGTGGTTTCTTAGGTCACAAATGATGAAACTGAGGACCATAGAAACAAGATTGTAGCAAAACTGATTTTTGGTTCATTTACAGTGAAGATTGAGTTCCAAACTAACCTCAAGCAAAGACCTAAAAAGGAAATTATACGCATCAAAATATACACAATCTAGGGGCTGGCCAGGATACCCACCAACAAAACCCTTTTTCCCATTGCTACTGCTCCAAAATATCAGCACTAGAATTTATTCCATATATTGTTTAAAATGTAGGGCTTACTTTCAAAATGTATCCTCTGGAATTGATAGAAGAATCATGGAATATTTCAAAGGCAATAGGCATAAAAGGCTTTAAGTTGCTATGAGAGAGGCAGTCAAGGAGAATGCGGCGCCTGAATCAGCTACTTCTGTCAATTCTAAAATATAGAGGACAAAAGCTTGTTGTGGGATGCAGTTTCCTCCTTATCCTTCTTCAAGGCCGTAAAGATAGGGATGAATCATTCATTCCTTTACCTGCACTACAAATCTTAGCATCACGACCCATGCTAGTACTCCTAGGACACAAGCTGGCAGAATAGGAGTGGGGAGAAGAAAGATCTCAGGAAAACTACTTGAGACACAGCAGGGTTCAACACTGGTAAACTTTTCTTGCAATTAGGAGACTCCCAAGGCTGAATTCTCAAGTAGGTAATATTTTTCTATCTTTCCATCCTTTTTCCAAGACCTTCTCTGAGGACTTGGTTCCCCTACTTTCTCCCCCCACGTCCCATAGGGCTCTTTATATTCCATTCATTCCATTTTCAGGGGATCTGGGTTCTTTCAGCTGTAGGAAGATTAAATTTCTGCTCAATTATGATACCTCTCAGCTGTATCTTCTTTTTAAATGACTCCCTATAAAATCAAGAAGCCTTCAAAAGCCAACCAAATGAGGTTTGAATGGAGGAATCTTAGTCTGATAAATGGATAGGAGGTCCCCTTTAGACAGTGTGGGGTAGTGGGATTTCCTATACCCCCTACCCTGAACCAAAATCATGTGTAGTAGTAGCTATTTCTGTGTTAGGGTCCAAATTGTAAGGTTTACTTTAAAACAAAAAGGCCATCAGTAGCATTAGCACTGACTTCATCAAAACTAAAGGAGATCCTGAAGAGCAACCCGTAGGCCAAGGTACCACTTATGCACCAAATTAATTAAGCTTCATGAGACCAAAGGACCAAGTTAAGGAAGAGAGTAAATCTCACCCTCATTGACCCCTTCTGTTATACCCGAGCGAGTTTAAACAGAAGCGCCACGCACTGAGTTTGCTGAGAGTCCACCTTTAATTGGCCGGCATCCGAGAGTCAGCTAGAGCTCAAACCTCTCGGCCATGAACAAAGGGCAGTTAACATTTTTATATACAGTTTAGGGTCGGGGGTGGTAAGCAGATTATTACAGAAGCAGAAGGAGCAGCTTAGGGGGAAGCAGGGGGGTGCCTAACAAAAAATTTCTACTTAAAGTTGTTTTTTACTCAGGATGTGGGGTAGCAGTTGCACGGTTGCAAGTACAGGATGTACAGGCCAGTGGGCCCTGTTTCTCAGAAAATTGGTTACAAAGATGCCAGGTGTCTCAGACCACAAGCTTTTAGAACAGAATGCCCTACATAGCTCAGGGTGGGCAAAATGGAGTTAGCATGATTGTTTAAAACGTATTTATTACAGCCAAGTTACAGTATTTCGCTTCCTACTTTGGGGCTTTTGCACCTGCTTGCATTTGCATGAAATTCTTTTCCCAAGGATACTCCTCAGTTCCTACTTTCGCCTCATTAACCCCCACTCATCTTTCAGTGCTCAGGTGACATGTGACATCATGGAAGAGTTCCAAGGTGCCCAGAATAGATCATCTCCTCTTCCCCCTCTAAATTTCTCTGCTCTACCACTATATATAAATATGTATAGTCAGATGACATTAACTAACTCCAGGTATCTTTATTTATAATCATCATCTAACGGGGAGCATTCACTCAGCATTTTCCAAGAACAATACCATCTGTTGTTGGCAACAATAGTGCTACATCATAGAGCAACAACTGTGTGAAACTTAAATCAATTTAAGCACAAATCTACATAACAACTTAAAGTTCCAAGCATCAGCTTAGCAACAAACTTGGAAGCTAGTTCACTTCTAAGGTGGTATATGTTAATGTGTCTCCCTATGTTGGTATGAAAAACATTGTACTATAAAGATCTTGTTAAGTGAAAACAGAAATGGAAGTGTTTTCCAAGAACATCTATCTGCCATAATGCCAGATCAAATAATAAAATAATTCTTGCCCTATTTTATATATCAGAATTGCCTATTTAAAAATTTTTTCCCAACCTTTTCATTAAATACTTATAAAAACTTTGGACAAAAATCATCTAATAAAATAAAATGAGTACACGATGTCAGTTAAATGTTCAATAGGAATTCTGCAATGCAGATTTCAGCTAAACATCATATTCCGCTTGATTTAATGTCACCTTATGGAATAAAGTTATTTTACTGTTTTTTTTTTGTTTACTTTGACACCAAAAGGAAACTACAACAAATACATAGGAAGTACCTGTGAAATGCTATACTGTGCTGCCCAGATTCCCCTTCAGGAATGAGGGATTTATTTCCCCAGCTGCTGGCAGTATTGCCAGAGCATGGCCCTTTGCCATGAGCACTCTTGGAAGATTGTCTCAACTAAAGAAACATGCTTTGCCTAAAATCATGTCTACTTTAAAAATAAGGTCCTATCCAATCCCAATCATTGAAGGGATATAAAAGCCCAGCCACATTGCCCCAACTCTAAAGTGTCATCTCAGCTCCAGAGCTCCCCAAGGGACATGCTGAGGTCTTTAGCATGATATATCTTCCTATGTTGGTATGAAAATCACATCTCAACCTTTCTCTGCACAATTCTGTTTTTTAATTCTTCCTTCCAGTGGTATTGATCTCTAGGGTGCTTCCTAATAAATGTATTGCACATTAATCTCCACCTCAAAATTTCCTTCTGGGGAATGCCACCTACAATAGCCTGGAAGTAAAAGCCTTCAACAATTACAGTTGAGAAGTTGTCAATAGAGAAGTGGCTGAAAATTAAGGGCCCATTAAAGGGAACCTCAGCTGCTTCTTCCCATCCAAGGGCTTTGGCTTGTGTGGCTGGAAGGGTGAGGTGAGTGAATTTCTATGAGGGAAATTTCTTCGGAGGCCACTTTCTAGTATACAAATGTGTCTTGTTTAATAACAATCTGAGTGCTAACCATTCCTTAGATGAAGGCTTTGCTACCATGAGATATGTGGCCTCTAGGCCTTTGAGCTCATGGCTGACCCTCCAAGCCATCCTTGGAATTGGTCTTTGCCGTTTCTGTAGCTTCAGTCCCTCTGGGCTGTTCACCATCTCCTGGGATAGGTAGGATAGGTTTTGATGATTTATTGGCCCAGTTTACTTTTCTACTTATCTCCCCTCGCAAACTGAGAAGCGAAAAGAAAGGCACATTTAGTTTATTTCCCCTCTCATTCAAGAAAGTCCAGAATTTTGACCTTTCAATATAGTATGCTTTGGTTTCATATTATTTTAATATGCAGTTTTTATTAGAATGGTGCAGATCTCAGAACATTCAATTCATACAAGTCTATACTTGAAATACAAATATAAATTTAATTATACTGCTAACCCATATTTGGTTATTGTATTTTGTTTGCTTTTGATTTAATCATTCATTTATTCATTTTACTTGACATATATTTACTCAAGATCTTCTATGAATCACATACTTTAATATTCCTGTGAAGTAAATGTAACACCCAATGTCCTGCTGGCCCCTCATCCCAATGCAGTGCTCCTGCTAAAATCAATTTAAATTTTTTGTCCTAACTTTGAGTTTCTCACAAAACTCTCCATAGTTACATAACTCATCTATTATCAGGATCTACACGAATTCTACTAAAACATTGCAGATGGTTTACTAGCACTCACATGTTACATAAGTTTGATTTCTCCTCCCTCTTACTTACAGGAATTTTCTAGCTCATCTTTCTGGTATCTGTAAGCCTATTCCTCCCTCTTTCCTCTTGCCTTCTTATCTTTGTGAGTCTTGTTTCTACACTCTTTTAGCCTCTCGCCTCTATTAGAACATTTCCTTGAGAAAATTATTCTTAAAATTAAGCTAAAAAATATCTAAATGCCCTTAATAGGCACTCAGGGGTATGGGAACCAAGGGAAATTAGGAGAAGACATTGATTTAAGATTAATAAAAATGGGAATGACTTTAGTTTGGGCTAAAGCATAAAAAAGAAGAAAAGGTAAAGAAAGGGTATTACTACTGCAATATGTTGGACAGAAATTGTTGCATAAATAATATTCACAATATTTTAAATAACTTTTAAACTGACATTGTGGAACATTGAATAACTGCTTTGGTCTTTTTTATTAAAAACTGCTTTATTAAATATTATTTCAATTCATTTATATTTTTAAAAAAATACCCCATGCAAAGAAGCCTTACCAAAATGGTACTTCTCCCAATATTCTCAGAAATTAAATATTGTGTGTCAGGTTCCTAAATGCTCCACATACAACACCACAAGGAAATTTTTACTCTTATTATCCCAATAGAAGATGAAGTAAACCAAGACTAAAAAAAATGGAGCAATTTGCTCAAAGTTTCAGTCAAAGGATTTGAATTCAGGTAATCTACCTTGCAGTTTGCACTCCTCATTAGGACATGATACTGTCCCATTTGATGTAAGGTCTAGAGCCCTGGGGAATGTGTCTAGCCAAGATGAAAAGAAAATCAGAGTTTCTGGGTTTGGACTTCGAAAGTGAATTCAGACCTCTTGGCATTTGCATTCTCTTTGTGGTGGACAAAATGCAAACTTCTATTTGAAAAGAGGGAAAGAACGTGGTCTAAATGGCTTCAAGGTTTTTGAACATCAAGCAGTTTTTACCAAAGAACAGTACAATCACTGAAGTGTATCCAAATAAAAAAAATACATGGATTTGACAGCAATCTGATTCACAAAATACCCAGAGCCATTTCACGGTTATCATAGTTCCAAGTTAAATAGAAAGCTCTGTGTTGTATACTTCTCCCCGACTAATTCATTCCCGATTGGGTATTCCTGGTCTTCTAAGCACATGCCAGTGGGCACACATGGGGAACTTCATCGTTGAGGAAATGATGTCGGCGGGACCCAGAGGTTTGGCAGGGTGAGTGGCTTGGGGGCAGCCCTGGCTGGAGCTGCCTCCTCTCATATGGTCCAATTCAGCAGCACCAACTGAAAGTAGGCACTTTCGGTCTGGAAATTCACAATGGGTGAGTTTTTTTCCCAGTCCTTCAAAGTCAATGGATGAAGAAATGGGCAAGTAATTCATGCCTGCAACTTGGTAGTGTGGGCAGCTAGGATCAAAGGAAGGGAAATTGTACAAATTGTCCACTTGAATACAAAAAAAGTAAAGAAAGCCCAGCCAACTCAATCAAATATTGCTTTTTTTTTCCTTTAAATTCTTTATTTTTATAATTCAGAAGTTTGTTTTCAATGGCTGGGTAGAAAAGTGGCAGAAGTGGCAAGATTTTGAGATTGCTACTAGAAAACCTGACTTAGAAAGTAGTCTGAAGACTGAACTTTTTATTATTTTAATGCCAATGAGGCATAATTCAAATAATCATGCCAACCAAATTTAGGCTTTAATGACTTACAGAACACTGAGTTAGAGAATAGTTCTTCAACCTGAAGAAGAAACTCGAGCCAGGATGCAGCTGGAGCATAAAAACCTCACAAAACACAAAACATTTCTTATCTTAAAAACGAGAGAGCTGAACCACCTTCTCCACAGCTCCTTCCCATTCTAACATTCCATGACCCTATTGTATACTAAATGCATGTGTGGAGCTGGATAAGTCACTTAACTTTAGTCTAAAGGCTTTTGGTAATGCATCATAGAGTCCCCCATTCCTTAGATGACTCTCGTTAAAGCTCTGATCTTGTAGAACATTCCAGAGCCCAATGCTGAAAGTGAGATAAACTAGACTTGACCTAGATCTGACATTGGTTAACTACATGCAATTGGCATGCAATTAGTTTTATTTCTTCATCTGGAAAATAAGACTAATCCTTTTACTTCTAATATCTGGTTCTCAAATAATCACCATTTATTATTCTTATGACTCTTTATAAAATTATGTTAAATATTATTTTAATTATTTTAATATTTCTCGAGGTAGAATAATATTAGGTAGGTTTTAATGTCTTTAACATCAAGGAACCTATGAAATATAGGCAGCATCCTTAATATCATTTTCTTTAACATAGAAATAATGTAGGATTAAAGAATCCAAGAATCAGTACCTGATATGGTTTGGCTATGTCCTCATCCAAATCTCATCTTGAATTGTAGTTCCCAAATGTCATGGAAGGGACCTGGTGGGATTATAAATAATAAATAATAAAAAGTTCAGTCTTCAGATTACTTTCTAAGTCAGTTTTCTAGTAGCAATCCCCAAATGTCATGGAAGGGACCTGGTAGGAGGCGATTGAATCATGGGGGTGGTTACCTCCATGTTGTTCTCATGTTATTGATTGAGTTCTCACGAGATCTGATGGTTTTATAAGGGGCTCTCCTCCTTTTGCTCTGCAATTTTCTCTCCTATTGCCACATGAAGAAGGATGTGTTTGCTTCCCCTTCAGCTGTGATTGTAAGTTTCCTGAGGCCTTCTCAGCCATGCAGAACTGTGAGTCAATTCAACATGTTTTCTTTATAAATTACCCAGTATTTATTCATAGCAGTGTGAGAACAGACTAATACAGTGCCTTAAAACATATATATAAGTCATGAACAAGTATTTGAAGATATACCTTCTGGAGATAGATGACGTATCAGTTAATTGACAGAAAAATTTATTCACACTGTTTACCTGGCATTGTTAAGTAATTAGAAAGGAAACTAAACCAATGATGTTGCTGAGGAAGAATTAAAAATCAGGCAACAAAACATATAAAAGTATTCTTTTAGCCAAACTCTGTCACCAGCTCTTATTTGTGTATTGAATCTCGTTCCAGTAAGAGCACTATCTATTAATTTGAAACACCATCATGTTTTCTATGAGCACAACTGTATTCTAGAAAACTGAAAAACATCCCATGGCTCTATAATATGAAATATCAACCATAATTTACTTGTGACAAATAATTAGTATGTTGGAGAAGTCAGAAACACTTTAAGATATTTTACATGATTTGTTTGTATCTTCTTGTACCCTAGCTTAGGAAAGTTAGTGATTCAAGTTTATTGCTCTTAATGTCACCTACAAAGTCTTTATCCAAGTTTATTTAAACTCCTAAATCTTTGGAAATGGAAATGGGAAATTTCACCTACTGCAGATGTACACCTTATACTTTAACCCATGGATCTCGGATACGTTTCTAACATGACCGAATTCTCATTTTCTTCATGCTTAAATGAAAATACTCCATATTTACATGCTTTAAAAATCCAGAAATTGAGGTAAATATTGGCTTCTCTGGGTAACAATTGTTCAGAGACTAAATGATTCATATAATCCCCACATAGATTGTCATATATTTTGAGGACAGGGTCAGGTTTTTCATATTTTATCCAGTCCTTTCCACTCTCTGAGCACCATTCATCCAAAATTTTCCCAACAAAAATATTGCATACCTTGAGCTCTGTAAATGAGGCAGAGTGAATAACTAAATTGGTATTTTAATTTCCACTTCATATATGGTGGAAACATTCGTGTGAGTTTTGTCTTTGCTCAAAACCCTCTAGTGGCCTCTCATGTCACTTACTTAGAGGAGAAGCCAAAGCTTGTGATCCTCTACACCCCCTTCTGTTTAGCCTTTCTCCCCTACCTGCTGTCCTCTGCTCTTTTCATGGCTACTCCACTGCAGCTATCCCAGATACACTTCCACTCCATGTCCTTTCCAACTGCTGGTTCCCCAGCCTGACCCCTTGCTTTCTAAGGCATTCCTTTGGCTGTTCTGTTGGCTGGACTCCTTTAAGTTCTACCCAAATGTCACATTCTCAACTAGGCCTCTTCTCTCCACTTTTTCTAGCATTTTACCCATTTTCCCACATTATCTTTTTGATACTTAATCACTACTTGATATATTATATAAGCTATTTTATTTATTATTTTACTATTGACTGTACCCTCCAACTAGAATGTAAAATTCATGAGGGCACAGATTCATGTTTGTGTTTTGTTCACAACATACTTAGCATTTAATAAATATTTATTGAATGAACAGATGCATTTCTGGAGGTCCATAATTATAATTTTTAAAAAAGAGCATTTACACAAACTGGCACTAAATAGGTAGAGTCCATGTCCTTGTCTCTCCACAACTCAGGGAAGGATTATCTCAGACCTTCTCAATATCAGCTTCAATAAGTTTTCTCTTTTACCTTCTAAATCCACATAATGTGCTCCTTGAATAATCTTCATCAGAATCAACTTGAGTCTTTTTTGAAAATGGAGATTCCTAGGTCCTAATTCAGGTCAAAATCTCTGGGCAGGGTAGGGGACATTTGCAACTTATATTTTTAATGATCTTTTCAGGTGATACACACGCTAAAGTGCAATAGCCACTGACAGAAATATTTTTTGGCCCATTAATTTTCTTACTGTGTTTCTTCTCCTGTTCTGAGTTCTGTGTTCGGGTATATACAGCCAATGTCAGTTTATGTATTAGGAACCATATCCACACAGTTCTCCTTAAATTATGCTGGGTACAAGGACATACATGCTTAAGCAATTGTTTGAGGGGTTTTGATGGAAGGGATAAGCGGAATGATAATAATCATTGCAGTGAGGTTTATTTTGACCCTTGCATTCTTCGTTTTTACTAAAGTTTGGGAACTAAATTACTTTCAAGTCTGTTGTTTCAATGATAAAGGCATTTTATCCTACTTTTCATAAACATCTATCATGTCCAAACTTCTGAATGTTTTTTGCGTGTGTGTATGTCTTGCTCTGTCACCCAAACTGGAGTGCAGTGGCATAATCTTGGTTCGCTCCAACTTCCACCCCTGTGTTCAAGCAATTTGCTGCCTCAGCCTCCCCAGTAGCTGAGATTACAGGTACCCACCACCACACTCAGCTAATTTTTGTATTTTTAGTAGAGACAGGCCTTCACCATGTTGCCCAGGCTGGTCTTCAACTCCTGACCTCAAGTGATCCACCTGTCTGGGCCTCCAAAGTGCTGGGATTACAGGTGTGAGCCACCACACCCAGCCCCAATATTTTAAGAATAGTTTAACATGTTAAACTTAAACAAGTTAAACTATGGGACCCAGGTTCACCTGCTTTTCTCCTGAAATAACCTATTTTAGATGAAATTTCCAGTTAATATTCAGAAATCAAATAAATCTTACCAATACATCTTACCTCATTCAATGCTTTGAAATCTATTGAAAAACATCAGCCTTGATTATGTGCATTCTCAGAAGTATTTATCCATATAGCTCTTGTCTCCAGTGATCAAAGCGGAGAACCATAGACTTTTCAAAACCTCTTATAAAACCTAGCTTCAAACTGACTTGAGGTTTTTACAGTGAATGTGAGGTTTTACAAGGTAAGAGGGAAGTAAAATTTATTTTTTTATTTGTTTGTTTACCTAACCAGCACACATATTTTTCAAACAATTTGAGTTTGGCATTACCCATGAGGCATCTGGCTAAACACTTTCTTCCTTAATTTTTATAACCAAAGAAATTTTTCGGGAAATTTAATCCACATGTTTCTGATTCATTCCATATCCAGTAATGTGTCAGTGAGGGATGTTTGATTCCAAGACCTCTGGAAAAGATTTTTTTAATCTGCAGTTTCTAAGATGACAGGTAAGTGAGTGTAAATAATAGGCTTGCTCAAGGTGGGAGATCAGGCACGGCAAGATTGACACACAATGCACGCAATGAGCCAAACAGCCATAAGGGGCAAGTTTCCTTAAGGTTCTGGGAAGTTGAAGTAGCCTATTTTGACCTCAAATTTCCAGTGTGCTTAAACCAGTATTAGTTTACCAGCAGGAGTAATTCTATTTGCATAGAAACTCTACTCCAAAGGTTTGAGTATTCAATATTTATTGCATATGTAAAATGTGCCAGGTATTATTGCCATAGTCCATGGGGAAATGAGAGATGAATACTGTCTCATACTGATCTGAGTACTGATCTCAAAGAACTTCGAATTTAGTAGGTGGGAATACTACTAATACAGTGAGACAATACCAATGTTCTACCTTAAACCTGTAAGACAGACTGTCTGGTTCTCTACATAGCCTGCATCAGCAACCTCACTCAAATCCTAATACACAAAAATACATGCATAGACACATGTACACACATGCAGATACAGACAGGATTGTAATCTTAGATCACAGAACTAGGACCTTATTTTATTCAATTTAACCAAAATCTATCTTTTCATCATATATACCATACAAAACATTTTAAACATAATATGTGTTAGGTTAATAAAGTAATATAATGCAATTTATTTTCTTGCTTGTTTTATAGATTAATTTGCAGAACTCAAAAGAATACTGTAATACTGGGATTTATGCCACTTGAAAGTGAAAAGCCAAACTGAAAAAGCCCTAAGTGTCTTAAGAAGACTTCAAACTAAATTCTAGGCCATTTACAGACAGAATACCATGGTGGGTGGTGTCATCACTATATGGGACACAGCAAAAGCTTCTACAATATAATTAGTGATTATCACATTCAATTTAATCAAAGAATAGTTTACCGTAACACCAACAGGCCATCATTTTATAGTTATCAGGTGAACCAGAGACCAGAATCTAATTGTGCAAATTCTCTTAATAAATCGTTGGTCTATATGTTTGTTTTGGGGCTGGTTGGTCTAAAATGATTGGTTTATTCATTTTAGACATTCTAATGTTTGATTCTACAATGTATATATTGTGCATTTTACTCCAATGCACTTTTAAATAAAATTGTTGAATTTTCTCTGCAGATTAGTCAGATTATATTTTTCAAAGGTGACCTCAACAATGATACCCATTCTGCAGGCTCTCCTGTCATGTGACCTTGTCCCTTTTCGAACATCAAGAGCTGGAGTCTATTTCTTCACTTCCTTAAGCCTTGGAGGCCCTGTGATTGTTTTGACCAATAAAGCAATAGGGTTGAAGTGTGATCACATGCAAGAAGTGTGATTACCCCATGTCTGCGCTGTGAGAAGCCCAAGCCAAGTGGAAAGGCTCTGGCTGATGGGCTGCCATGCAGGTAGAAGCAGGCCAAGAAACACCAAGTCACCTGACAGTGAATGAAAAAGTCATCTAGGAGTATTTCCTCCAGTCCCACTGCCTCAGCTGACACCATCGGGATGAAAGACAAAACACCCAGTCAAGCTATTTCTGAAGTTCCTCACCTCTAAAACCATGAATAAAATAAAATGGATGTTTTAAGCATCACGTTTTGGGGTGGTTTGGTATGAAGCAATATATGACCAAAACACAGACTTCTAGGGAGATTTCTGCACTCTATTCAAACCTGTATTCATATGTGAAAAGGAAAACTTAAGAGATACAGAAGTCAGCATACTAAAGTTTGCAATCTAGTGAGTGACACAGTGTATAAAACTACAGGGAGACGATCAACAAAGAAACAAATAAGAACAACAAGCCATAAAATAGTAATGGTAATAAACAGAACCCCCAGAAACTTTGGGAATGAAAGAGAAAATCAGTGCTCTGACTTGAGTACAACTGCCAGATAAGGTTTCCTATAGGTAAATTGCATCTTTAAATAATGGTGAGTTAGGATTGTCAGAAAGAGGGTAGACGTTTCTTGAGGAAAATAGTATGAGTGAAAGATTAAAAAAAAGGAAAAAAAAAAAAGAAGGCAAAAATAAAAGACAGAAAGAAAAAAGGATCAAGAAAAACAAAAGTGAGATTAAGAGGAACCATCATAAAACTGGCTTGGCTGGAATAAAGAGCCAATTGGGATTGGAATCGTGTATTTTAGACAAAGACCCATTGTATTTGAGGCAGAAGAATAAACACAAATATTTACACAAATATATATACACAGTGAGCTCTAGTCTAAGAGGCAAGAAAAACCACACAAAGACTTGTTATAAACCCTAAGGCATCACACCCCTAATTTGGATGTGAGTTTGAGTCCACAAAGCAAAGACATAAAATAAATAAGTAATTAGATGTCACACTGTTTTACCCAAACAACCACATTTGCATTTATCTTCAGTGAGGGCACCAGCTGTACCAATGTCACCAGTTAGCAGTCAGCCTTGGGAAACCTTGCCCCACTTTAAAATGTTCCTAGATCTGGCTATACATGGGAATCTAAGAAACAATCAACATATTTGGTAGGCTTTCTTGTCCTGCTGATGCCTCCAAATGACAGTTATTTATGCTGCTATTGAAGAATTGGGAAACGTCTGGGTAGTGTCACTGGACTTACTAATATTTGGCTGCACAATGAACCTTAGACATCATCTTAGTTCAACTGACTTTTGCAAGTGAAAAATTGTGTTACTTAGATTGTGCCTGTTGAGGGACAGAATCATGACTTAAACACACACTTCTGCAAGTAAGTTTAACACAATTCCTCAAGAAAATCTTGATATTCACCTTGAGGATTCCGTCAACATGTCTAGGAAGAAGCATAAAATAGTGAAAAAGAACACAAGAGTGGAGTCCAAAGACCTGGGTTCAATTCTTCTAATCTCTATGAGATATGAAATATGAAGGAAGTAAGTTTCTTTCTTTCTCTAAGTATCAGTGTTCTCTTTGAAAAATTGATATTCATTTGTTCAGTCACAGGCCAGACACTGTTCTAGAAACTTATGATACATAAGTGAATAAAACTGTAATCAATGCTCTTACAGAGCTTACATATACATAACAAACAATAATAAAACAAAATAATATGATCTGACTTTCTGTTAAATGATTACCCTAGCTGCTGTGTTGAAAATTGATTTTAAAGGGTTAAAAGAGGAAAACAAGTTAGAGGCTATTGCAATTATCCAGTAGCAGGTGAATGTGGGCTAGCCTAGAGTGAAAATGGAGGAAGTGAGGGAAGGTAGTTAAATTCTGGATGTATTTTTACTGTAAAGTCAGCAACATTTTCTGATGAATTATAACACGGGGAGTAAAGAGAGGGGTCAAAGGGATGCCAAAATTAGGGACCTGAGCAACTAGAAAGATGCAATTATCATAAACTGAGATGAGAAACTTTCTGGGTGGAAGAGGTATGGGAATAATGACTGGAGATCACTTATAGGCATTAAAATTAGAATATCTACAAGATAGCCTAGCAGAGATGTTGAGTGGGAAACTGAATATTCTAGTCTAGGGTTTTGACTGGCTGAAGACCTTAATATGGGAATTGTTAGGATAAAGATAGTACAGTCTACTTGGTTGCTGCAATTGCATTGGGTAGCACATCCAGAGGGATAGATAAATCTTGTTAAAAATAACATTTTTAAGGGGTAAAATCACCTGATTTTGTTCCATTCTGAAATAAAAAATCTTGCTTGAAAGAATGAAGGATACTCTATCAGTTATCCAACTGTAATACTGCAAAGATCCTTCATTTTTAGACTTGAAGATAACAACAAAAAGTAAATAAATTTAAATGGCTAAAAGTACATTATATACTGAATTCTATATACATTTTACTAAAATGTTGATTCAGGCATATATTTCAAAATTGATTTCAAATTACAGTGTATTTCTTATGTCTGTTTCTAGTTCCTTCTTACAAAGCTTGTACAAACTTTTATCCAGTTTGCCTTAAAAAGCAGGCAATAACCATATTTCTTTGTATGTTTTCGAGTTTCTGGTAATCTACTTCTTTGTATCTCCAATCTTCTTTTCCCTACTAATATGCACTGGGAATTGCCTTAGACTTATCAGGCCCCTTACAATTCAGAGATTTCCGAGTTTCTGTCTGGGCATTGAACTCAAATTTATTCTTACATAGCAAGTCACAGTTTTGCTGAAGAGTTTTCTTTTCCTTTAGAGACCTCTGCAAAATGATGATGACCTGATTGCTACTAAAACTCTGTTTTGTGTTTCTATAATCTTAGTACTCTAAGTTTTTTTGTTTTTCTCTGCTTTTGACCAATTATTTGATTATTTGGGGTTTTTTGTTGTTATTGTTGTTTGTTTGATTGATTGTTTCCTGCCTCCTTCCACAAAGATTTTAAAGATGGTTTCAATCATGTGTCCAATTTGAAAGGCTATAATAAATATATGCCATAGAGCAGAGCTTTCAATGGTATACCATGAATGGTTTTCTGGTACACAAACATACTGACCTCTTGGTTTTCAAAGAAGTAGTTGGGTGACCCAACTCTGGGCTGGCTCCCTCCAGTCATAAGTTGTCTGTTCTGTTTTCCTCAGCGTATGCTATGGTTTCAATGTATCTCCTCCAAAATTCATGCGTTGACATTTAATGGTCAATGGTAGTATTAAGAGGTGGGACTTTTAAGAGATGATTGAGTCACTAGGGCTCCTCCTTCACAAATGAAATTAAGGCCCTTAGAAAAGAGGCTTCAGGCAGAATTAAGCTGCTGTTGCCCTTCTGCTCTCTACCATGTGAGGACACAATATTCTTCCCCCTGGAGGATTCAGTGACAATGCACCAACTTGGAAGCAGAGAGAAGCCCTCACCAGACACCAAATATGCTCCTGCCAGCACCTTGATTTTGAATGTCCCCACCTCCATAACTATGAGAAAATAAATTTCTGTTCTTTACAAATTACCTAGGCTCAGGTATATTTTGTTGTAGCAGCACAAAGGAACTAAGCCTACTATGCAAGTACAAGCATTTTCTTTTGTTTCCGACTTAATAAAAGTTTAGAAAGGTAGTACCTTAATAAACTTTCTGTTTTAAGATATATTAGTTCTTGAGATCTAATGTACAGCATGGTGACTATAGTCAATAAAACTGTATTTTTTACTTGAAATTGGCTAAGAAAGCAGATTATAAATGTCTTCACTGCTGCCCTCCCTTCTATCCCCCACACAAACGTATTCACAAAGGGTAACTGTATGGTGATGGTGTGCTGATGAATTTGATTGTAGTAATCATTACACAATGTATATGTATATCAAATAATCACTTTGTATACCTTAAATATATATAATTTTCTCATGTTAATTATACCTCAATAAATCTGGCTGGAAAAAAAGGAAAAAGCATACTCTATAGTAAAAGAGAAGGAAGGAAGGAGAAAGAAAGAGAAAGAAAGGAAAGAAAGAAAAGAAAAGAGAAAAGAAAAAGGTGGGAAGGAGGGAGGGAGGGGAAGAAGGAAGAATCTAAAAAGTTGCTAGAAACAACAATATTCTCAGTAGCCAAAGCAAAAAAGGAGCCACATAAGATTTCTTTTGTAAAAAAAGAGTTGTTACCATAAAGGGGTCAAACTTTCCTCTGAGGAAACTAAAATTACTTCTCCATGGCTCACTTTTCTGTAGCAAATAATGTCCTAACAATGCACCAACAGTAGAACAATGCTTAATTTTGAATAAATATTTCTATGGGGTCTTTCAATATAGGTTGAGGCACAATGCTGAAATGCTGTTTACTAAAATTCATTTTATAATGACTTACAACAATATAGCATTACTGCCTCACCTTTGGTAGTGTTCTTTAAAAAGAAATATTGAAATATTTTAAAAGTCCTTTAGGCTGGGTGTGGTGGCTCACACCTATAATCCTAGCACTTTGGAAGGCAGAGGCAGGTGGATCACCTGAGGTCGGGAGTTCAAGATCAGCCTGACCAATATGGAGAAACCTCGTCTCTACTAAAAATACAAAATTAACCAGGTGTGGTGGTGCATGCCTGTAATGCCAGTTACCCAGGAGGTTGAGGCAGGAGAATTGCTTGAATTTGGGAGGCAGAGGTTGCAGTGAGCCGAGATTGCCCCACTGCACTCCAGCCTGGGCAACAAGAGCGAAACTCTGTCTCAAAAAAAAAAAAAAAAAGTCCTTTAGATATTTTTCCATAAATATTATCACGAATAATTTTTCTTTTGAGAATAGCAATTAGTCATTAAAGAGTTCAAAGAACATTCCCCAGGGATGAATTCAGTACAAATATTCTGTGTTACATATTTAAAAACCAGCTATGCAGAAAATAAGGTTAACAATTTTCTCATGAAGAATCTAATCAAGACACATATCTGAATAAAGGGCCACCTCACTTGAATGGCCAAGAAGTTACATGCAGTGCCAATATTTTCCTTTTGCAACAGGCCTGGTTTTAAGCCACAGATGGATAAATGGCCAATCAAAGCTTCAAATTTCAAGATCCTATATGGCATGCCATAAGAATTTCAGCTGTGAATTGCCAGTAATCTCTCAGAATAATATAAAGCCAATTAAAATAATTCATTATAAGGATGATGTCTAAAACGCATAGTGTATGCATGTGCTTTCTGATATGAGTATCCTGGGGTAAATAAATGTCTTGTTTTGTACTAAACTATTAGATAGAAACCAAGTAAATATCATTTGACATCTTGCAAGATGAATGAGTTAAATATCAGTGTGTTGATCTTAAACTCTCCTTTCTGGCCATCACATATAGCAAGACTAGTTAAGTATGGGAATTATTTCTAGAGTGTGATAATAAAATCCAATCCTCAGTAATTACTCAAAATAATTGGCATAGTTGAATGTATACAACGCGACATGCTCTTTTCTAATCGCTTTGCACATATTAACTCATTCAATCTTTACAACTCTTTGAGATAAATACATTAGGATTCTTACTTAAGGAAACTCAGATACTAGGACATTATTTCATTTGCTTAAGATTACATAATTAGAAAGCAGAGAAAATGAGATTATAAACACGGCAGTCTGATCCTACAGTTTACATTTTCATTATCATTTTATACTTCCCAGTATACAGAAGAATTCTCTTTCCAGTCTCTTTACAAGGAAACATCTTCCTATCTCATTTAAGCCAAATCATATCACTAACATACAATTTGAAATGCATAGAAAGTAAAAAACAAAAACAAAAACAAAAAACTCGTCACTAAAGACTGCAATTATTTCTGCCTTTTTTGTAGTCTATCCTTCTGTTTTCTAAAACCTAAAGTCTATCCTTGTGATTGGCCACTTTCTCCTTCCACCTCCTTCTCCTCCTCCTCTTCTCCTCCTTCTCCCTTTTCTCCTTCTCCTCCTCCTTTTTCTCCTCCTCCTCCTTTTTTTTTTTTTATAAAGAATCATAACTTTCTAATTGGGGTCCAACATGTTTACTCTTTTTTCTCATAGGCAAAATCCTGCATACCAAAGCATTCTTTCATAGCTCTGTCAAATTGTTTCTGAGTGTAGATACTACAGGTGATTAATGTTTAATCAAATTTTATGTTAAAAAGTATACAAGCTAGACTTTAAAAATGAATTCTGCGAGAAAGTTTTCAGTAAGCCCATGCGACACTTTGAAAATATTCGGTGCTTTGGGACTTTGAAGGTCCTTCTCACATTTAGGTAAAAAAACTGTCCTTGAATTAACTGTCATTGTCATATGACATTATCAATGTCACAACTGTCATTAACTCTTGCTGTCAGTGAAGTCTTGGTGTTTTCTAAAAATTACACTTAGAATTGAAACACTTTAAGTAGGAAATTAATACTTAACAAGGTATCTTATCAAGGTTGGTGGGAAATTCTGTCACCTGCCCAGTTGTTTCCATTCATTCTATCATAAAAGAGATAACAGCTGAGATGGAAGAGGAATCACTGAGAAATGGCACTGAAAATGATTTTTTGACATGCAGAGAAGAGTTTTGCTGACTGTTCAGAGACATTTAGAATAGGTCCATTTCTCTCGATGTGAAAGCTGCTTCCTAATGGTAATGAAAGGATCATGTTACAATACCAACACATTTTTATGAGTGCCTTTACGGTAAAGAATTACTGCGTTTGTCTTTCGTCAGAGCTCTTTTACTCATGTTTGGTTTTCTTTTTTAACTCCTTTCTCCAGCTTTACATGTTTACACTAGGTTTTTATACTGTGAGAGTGAAGAATGAATCACATAGGTGACTTTCATCTGCAAACAACAGACTGGCAAAGATAGAGGGGAAAAATAAGTATCAGAGAAATTATCGCAGAAGTTCACTTGCTATCATGAAAACTGAGGCTATAGATTTCATTTAAGTGATAGCAGTCTTATTTACCAGGACAGGAGACAACTAACTAATTAACAAATTGCAAGTTTTATTTATTTCATATTAATTTCATATAATATCTATTGCCTCTTTTTTTACCTTATTTCAGGCATTTTATTTGGTCATAAGGTTAAAATAATCCATGAAAATTGGACTCTGCCCTCAATTTGCTCACAATTTAGAGGGCAAGTATACCAAATAAACAATTGATATTAATTTCACAGTCATAGACTCACTTATGCAAAACTGGCATTTCCAGGTTAGCAGTGGATCTAGCCTGTTTCAGACACCTCCAGTTTTAAAACTTAGTTTCTTTGTTGTTCACATGTCAATTAATTCAGGGGTTTCACTCCCCACTTGTCCTTCCCTTCTGCTTGGGTGGTTTCTGGTGTTGGAGAAGGCTCACAGACTATGGTATTCAGGAAGCTGGAGGTGGGAGGAGTGGGCACATTTCCAATCCATAGTAATCACCTGGCCTTCCTGAGCACTGCTGAGGTTTAATGTGTCTTGCCTGTTCTTGGCCATTGGCCACTGAACTCACTGTTTCTGAAAGCTGATGAGATTTGGGGTGCTGTATGACATTCAGTAGTCAGGGCCACACAGTTTGTGTTCCACAAGACCTCTTCTGGGACATTTTTCTCTCTCCTTTTTTTTTTCTCATGGTTTTGGGAAAATGTCGAATGTTCTCCCAAGTGATGAGAGTTTGGGGGCTTGTCTCACGTCATCTCTCCATTATTCCCTGACTTTTTGCTTTGCTATTCCAACCTCTGTCTATCCTGGATATGGTATCTCTAAAATGTGGGCAGCATTTCCTGTGGTGATCCTACAAAGTAAGACACAAATCTTTGTTCCATAGGCCCCAGACACATATCTAGAGTTTCTATGCCAATATATACTTGGATCAAGGGAAACATGAAGATCCCTAACCCTCTGCTCAACTTTCTATTTTCATCTCCCTTTCTTATGAAGTATCTGTCCTCAGCCTCTCTGTATGGTGGTAAAATCATTTTTAAATCAACAGGCATTCATTCACTTTTTGGTAAATTATATAAAAGCCTGACACCTCCAGGCTTTTGAAAGAAAGAACAATGATTTATTTCCTTCTCTGCTCATTTCTGCAGAAGTGATCAATATTCTGAGGACAATGCATATAGAAAGCCCTGAATACTGAGACCATCAGAATGAAAACACATGGTAAAGAATTTAACAAGTATCTTGTTATACATCTGTAACTCATCTGTTTCTCTGCTAAGTCACCAGCTATGTTTGATAAATGATTTATCTTCTTCCAGCTGACACATAGTGGTCAGTTAAATAAAAATCAAAAGAACAATTTATAAATGTAAATTATAAATAGGGATTTAAAAGAGACTCTTCTTCTTTCCATTTTGGCTAAACTTGAGTTAATCTTTCGACATTACATACATATATCAAAAATCACATTGTAGGGGAAAGGACTCCTTTCCCCAGTTGGCTAGCCACATGCGGAAGCTTGAAATTAAATTAGATACCTTCCTTATACCATATACAGAAATCAACTCAAGATGGATTAAAGGCTTAAATGTAAAGCCCCAAACTGTAAAAACCCTTGAAGACAACCTAGGCAATACCATTCTGGACATAGAAACAGACAAATATTTCAGGACGAAGAGGCCAGAAGCAGTAGCAACAAAAGCAAATATATATTCTATCCTGACTTTCCCATTGAAAGCAGCTAAACAACTGGGACAGGACATAGGGAGTAGCTGTTTGAGAACTGAAAAGTACAGAGCAGCAAGTCGATCGGGGAAAGACACCAGTGTCATCTAACTAGTGGTGATTTTGCAACTTTCTTTTCCTCTGCTATCATCCAGTTGGAACACAAAGCAGTCAAAAATCCGGAAGTAGCATATGCATGCAAAGCAAGAGCTAGAGGAGCAGCCCTACAGTTCTGGCTCCAGCAGCAGGAAGGGGGTCCCCTAACACTCAGGATAGAGAATATTTCCCCATGAGATTGGTAACAAGTCAAGGATATTCACTCTCATCACCCCTGTTCAACATCACACTGTTAAGTCCAAGCTGGCGCAATAAGGTAGGATGAAATAAAAGGCATACGACGGTACACATATACACAGAAAGGTCCATTTTTGTGTATGCGTGTACACATATTTACTCAATTTACTCTAATTCAAAAAATAATATAAAGGGGAAAGGGAAAGTTGTTGGGAAATTTCTTGTTCACTCCTTTGATTTTCTGGTAATAGACAATAGCTTGCCAAGAACTTCTAGTCAGGCTGAATTGTCATACCAGACGTGCATTAAATTGTCTAGGCGAGATGTGTCTCTTAATCACACAAGCACATTACTGAAGGTGTTCTCCAAGAATTACAGAAGAACTTCCAAAAAATTTGTCAGAATAAGAACTGCCAAAAAAAAAAAAAAAAAAGAAAGAAAGAAAAAAGAAAGGCTTAGGGAAGCCAGACTCTGTTATTCTTGGGAAGCTTCATTGCCAAACCAAACCCCGTCAATTATAAGATAACATTTATATGGCATTTGGATGTATCCTTTCATACTAAGGGAATGGGCACTTACCTACTGCTGATTTAAATGCATCAAACTGAATGTTATTTCTATTGGAAAATAAAGATCTCAATTTTCACTTGTTCAATTCTGATTTCAAAGTTAACCTTAAAATTTTAGACTGTAAAACTGAGCATCTTTTTAAGTACATGTTGATCACATGAATGGCAGAATTGGTAATACAATAAAAAACTCAGAGAAACCCATTCATTGATCATACATAGGGGTTGGTAAAAATATACTTGTATATAATTTATTTATGGGAATAATAAACAAGGTCTCAATGAAAATATAAATACATATGTATATATTAATTTGTTTTTAAAATAAGAACACTCAATAAATCTAAAAAAATGTATGTTGTTTCTCAGAAAAAATAAATATTAAAAAAATGAGGAATATTTGTTTTTTGGGTTTTTTTTTTTTTGTAATTTTACTTTAAGTTCTGGGATACATGTGCAGAACATGCAGATTTGTTACTTAAGTATACATGTGCCATGGTGATTTGCTGCACCTATAAACCCATCATCTAGGCTTTAAGCCCCAGATGCATTAGATATTTGTCCTAATGCTCTTCCTCCTCTTGCCTCTCACCCCCTGACAGGCCCTGGTGTGTGATGTTCCCCTCCCTGTGTCCATGTGTTCTCACTGTTCAACTCCCACTTATGAATGAGAACATGCAGTGTTTGGTTTTCTGTTCCTCTGTTAGCTTGCTGAGAATGATGGTTTTCAGCTTCATCCATGTCCCTGATAAGGACATGAACTTATTCTTTTTATGGCTGCATAGTACTCCATGGTGTATATGTGCCACATTTTCTTTATCCAGTCGATCATTGACGGGCATTTGAATTAGTTCCAAGTCCTTGCTATTGTAAATAGTGCTGCAATAAACATACATGTGCATGTGTCTTTTTAGTAGAATAATTTGTAATCCTTTGGGTATATACCCAGTAATGGCATTGCTGGGTCAAATGGTCTTTCTGGTTCTAGATCCTTGAGGAATTGCCACACTGTCTTCCACAATGGTTGAACTAATTTACACTCCCACCAACAGTATAAAAGCATTCCAATTTCTCCACATCCTCTCCAGTATCTGTTGTTTCCTGCCTTTTTAATGATTGCCATTCTAACTGGTGTGAAATGATACCTCACTGTGGTTTTGAGTTGCATTTCTCTAATGACCAGTGATGATAAGCTTTTTTTTTTATATGTTTGTTGACTGCATAAATGTCTTCTTTTGAAAAGTATCTGTTCATATCCTTTGCCCACTTTTTGATAGAGTTGTTTATTTCTTGTAAATTTATGTAAGTTCCTTGTAGATTCTGGGTATTAGATCTTTGCCAGATGGGTAGATTGCAAAAATGTTCTCCCATTCTGTAGGCTGCCTGTTCACTCTGATGATAGTTTCTTTTGCTGAGCAGAAGTGCCTCAGTTAAATTAGATCCCATTTGTCATTTTGGCTTTTGCTGCAATTGCTTTTGGTGTTTTATTCATGAAGTCTTTGCCCATGCCTATGTCCTAAATGGTATTAACTAAGTTTTCTTCTAGAGATTTTATGGTTTTAGGTCTTATGTTTAAGTCTTTAATCTATCTTGAGTTAACTTTTGCATAAGGCAGTCAAGGAAGGGGTACAGTTTCTGTTTTCTGCGTATGGCTAGCCAGTTTTTCCAGTACCATTTATTAAATAGGGAATCTTCTTTTCCCCATTGCTTGTTTTTGTCAGGTTTGTTGAAGAGTAGATGGTTGTATATGTGCAGTGTTATTTTTGAGGCCTCTGTTCTGCTCCGTTGGTCTATATCCCTGTTTTGGTACCAGTGTCATACTTTCTCGGTTACTGTAGTCTTGTAGCATAGTTTGAAGTCAGATAGCATGATACCTCCAGCTTTGTACTTTTTGCTGAGGTGTGTCTTGGTTATACAGGCTCTTTTTTGGTTCCATATAAAATTAAAAGTAGTGTTTTCTAGTTCTGTGAAGAAAGTCAATGGTAGCTTGATGGGAACAGCATTGAATCTGTAAGTTACTTTGGGCAGTATGGCCACTTTCACAATATTAATTCTTCCTATTCATCTTCCTATTCATAAGCATGAAATGTTTTTTCATTTGTTTGTGTCCTCTCTTATTTCCTTGAGCAGTAGTTTGTAGTTCTCCTTGAAGAGGTCCTTCACATCCCTTGTAAGTTGTATTACTAGGTATTTTTTCTCTTTGTAGTAATTGTGAATGGGAGTTCATTTATGATTTGACTCTCTGCTTGTCTGTTATTGGTGTATGGGAATGCTTGTGATTTTTGCACATTGATTTTGTATCCTGTCATCTGCAAACAGAGACAATTTGACTTCCTCTCTTCCTATTTGAATACCCTTTCTTTATTTCTCTTGCCTGATTGCCTTGACCAGAAGTGCCAAGACTATGTTGAATAAGAGTGGTGAGAGATGACATCCTTGTTTTTTCCTGGTTTTCAAAGGGAATGCTTTCAGCTTGTGCCCATTCAGTATGATATCGGCTATGGGTTTGTCTAAATAGCTCTTATTATTTTGAGATATGTTCCATCAATGCCTAGTTTATTGAGGGTTTTTTTGTTGTTTGGTTGGTTGATTGTGTGAGATGGAGTCTTGCTCTGTTGCCCAGGCTGGAGTGCAGTGGCCCGATCTTGGCTCACTGCAACCTCCACCTCCCAGGTTCAAGTGATTCTCCTATCTCAGCCTCCAAGTAGCTCGGACTACAGGCACATGCCACCACATCCAGTTAATTTTTTGTATTTTTAGTAGAGACAGGGTTTCACCATGTTGGCCAGGATGGTCTTGATATCCTGACCTCGTGATCCACCTGCCTCAGCCTCTCAAAGTGCTGGGATTATAGGCGTGAGCTACCATGCCCAGCTTATTGAGAGTTTTTTAGCATGAAAGTGTGCTGAATTTTGTCAAAGACCTTTTCTGCATCTATTGAGATGATCATGTGGTTTTTGTCCTTGGTTCTGTTTATGTGATGGATTACGTTTATTTGTTTTCATATGTTGAACCAGACCTGCATGCTAGGGATAAAGCAGATTTGATTGTGGTGGATAAACTTTTTGATGTACTGCTGGATTCAGTTTGCCAGTATTTTATTGAGGATTTTTGCATTGATGTTCACCAGGGATGTAGGCCTGAAATTTTCTTTTTTTGTTGTGTCTCTGCCAGGCTTCAGTATCAGGATGATGATGGTCTCATAAAATGAGTTAGGGAGGAGACCCTCTTTTTCTATTGTTTGGAATAGTTTCAGAAGGAATGATACCAGCTCCTCTTTGTACCTCTGTTAGAATGTGGCTGTTAATCGTCTCGTCCTGGGTTTTTTTTGGTTGGTAGGCTGTTAATTACTGCCTCAATTTCAGTACTTGTTATTGGTCTGTTCAGGGATTCGATTTCTTCCTGGTTTAATTTTGGGAGGGTGTATGTACCCAGGAATTTATCCATTTCTTCCGCATTTTCCAGTTTATTTGCATTGAGATGTTTAAAGTATTCCCTGATGGTAGTTTGAATTTCTGTGGTCAGTGGTAATATCCTCTTTTTCATTTCTTATTGTGTCTCTTTGATTATTCTCTCTTTTCTCTTTGTTAGTCTGGCTAGCAGTCTATCTATTTTGTTAATCTTTTAAAAAAACCAGCTCCCGCATTCATTGATTTTTTTGAAGGGTTTTTCATGTCTCTATCTCCTTCAGTTCTGCTCTGCTCTTAGTTACTTCTTGTATGCTGCTAGTTTTTGAATTTGTTTGCTCTTGCTTCTCTAGTTCCTTTCATTTTGATGTTAGGGTGTCAATTTTTGATCTTTCACTCTTTCTGATATGGGCATTTAGTACTATAAACTTCTCTCTTAGCACTGCTTTAGCTGTGTCCCAGAGATCCTGGTACATTGTCTCTTCGTTCTCATTGGTTTCAAAGAACCTCTTCATTTCTGCCTTAATTTCATTATTTAGCTAGTAGTCATTCAGGAGCAGGACTTTCAGTTTCCATGCAGTTGTGTGGTTTTGAGTGAGTTTCTAATCCTGAGTTCTAATTTGATTGCACTGTAGTATGAGAGGCTGTTTGTTATAATTGCCATTCTTTTGAATTTGCTGAGGAGTGTTTTACTTCCAATTATGTGGTCAATTTTAGAATAAGTGCTAGGTGGTGCTAAGAAGAATGTATATTCTGTTGATTTGGGGTGGAGAGTTCTGTAGATGTCTATTAGGTCCACTTGGTCCAGAGCTGAGTTCAAGTCCTGAATATCCTTGTTAATTTTCTTTCTCATTGATTTGTTTAATATTGACAGTGGGGTGTTAAATTGTTCTACTAATATTGTGTGGGCATCTAAGTCTCTTTGTAGGTCTCTAAAAACTTGTTTTATGAATCTGGTTGCTCCTGTATTGGGTGCATATATATATTTAAAATAGTTAGCTCTTCATGTTGCATTGATCACTTTACCTTTATGTAATGCCCTTGTCTTTTTTTAACTGTGTTGGTTTAAAGTCTGTTTCCTCAGAGACTAGGATTGCAACCTCTGCTTTTTTTGCTTTCTATTTGCTTGGTAAATATTCCTCCATCCCTTTATTTTGAGCCTACGTGTGTCTTTGCACATGAGATGGGTCTCCTGAATGCAGCACACCAAAGGGTCTTGACTCTTTATCCAATTTGCCAGTCTGTGTCTTTTAATTGTGGCATTTAGTCCATTTACATTTTAGGTTAATATTGTTATGTGTGAATTTGATCCTGTCATCATGATGCTCACTAGTTATTTTGCACATTTGTTGATGCAGTTTCTTCACAGTGTTGTTGGTTTTCATATTTTGGTATGTTTTTGTGGTAGCTGGTACCAGTTTTTCCTTTCTATGTTTAGCACTTCCATCAGGAGCTCTTGTAAGGGAGGGCTGGTGGAACAAAATCCCTCAGCATTTTCTTGTCTGGAAAGGATTTTATTTCTCCTTTGCTTATGAAGCTGAATTTGGCTAGATATGAAATTCTGGGTTGAAAATTCGTTTCTTTAAGAATGTTGAATACTGGCCCCCACTCTCTTCTGGCTTGTAGGGTTTCTGCAGAGAGATCCACTGTTAGTCTGATGGGTTTCCCTTTGTAGGTAACCTGGGCTTTCTTTCTGGCTGCTCTTAACATTTTTCCTTCATTTCAACCTTGGAGAATCTGAAGATTATGTGTCTTGAGATTGTTCTTCTCAAGGAGTATCTTAATGATGTTCTCTGTATTTCCTGAATTTGAATGTTGGCCTCTCTTGCTAGGTTGGGGAAGTTCTCCCAAATAATATCCTGAAGTGTGTTTTCTAACTTGGTTCTGTTCTCCCTAACACTTTCAGGTTCACATGAATCAATCATAGGTTTGATCTTTTCACATAGTCCCATTTTTTGGAGGCTTTGTTCATTCCTTTTCATTCTTTTTTCTCTAATCTTGTCTTCACACATTATTTCGGTAAGTTGATCTTCAATTTCTAATATCCTTTCTTCCACTTGATTGATTTGGCTATTGATACTTGTGTATGCTTCATGAAGTTCTTATGTTGTATTTTTTAGCTCCATCAGGTAATTAATGTTCTTCTCTAAACTCTTTATTCTAGTTAGCAGTTTCTGGAATGTTTTATCAAGGTTCTTAGCTTCCTTGCATTGGGTTAGAATATGCTCCTCTAGCTCAGAGGAGTTTGTTATTACCACCTTCTGAAGCCTTCTTCTGTCAATTCATCAAATTCATTCTCCATCCAGTTTTGTGCCCCTGCTAGAGAAGAGTTGTGATCATTTGGAAGAGAAGAGGTGTTGTGGTTTTTGGAATTTTCAGTGCTTTTACTCAATTTTTCCTCATCCTCATGGATTTATCTGCCTTTGATCTTTGAGGCTGATGACCTTTGGATGGGGTTTTTATGTGGGGCTCCTTTTAGTTGATGTTGATGTTATTGCTTTCTGTTTGTTAGTTTTTCTTCTAACAGTCAGGCCCCTCTTCTGCAGGTCTGCTGAAGTTTGCTGGAGGTACACTTCAGACCCTGTTTACCTGGGTTATCACCAGCAGAGGCTGCAGAGCAGGAAAGATTGCTGCCTCCTTCTTCCTCTGGAAGCTTCGTCCAGAAGGCACTGGCCTGATGCCAGCTGAAGCATTCTGTATGAGGTGTCTGTAGAGCCCTGCTTGTAGGTCTCTCCCAGTCAGGAGGCACAGTGGTAGGGACCCACCTGAGGAGGCAATCTGTATCTTAGCAGAGCTCAAGTACTGTGCTGGAAGAATCCTCCTTGTCAAAATCCACTGTTCTCTTCAAAGCAGGCAGACAGGAATGTTTAAGTCCACTGATGCTGCACCCACAGCTGCCCCTTCTCCCAGGTCCTCTGTCCCAGGGGGATAGTAGTTTTATCTATAAGCCCTGACTGGGGCTGCTGCCTTTCTTTCAGAAATTCTCTGCCCAGTGAGGAAGAATCTAGAGAGGCAGTCAGACCACAGCCACTTTGACAGGCTGTGGTGAATTCTGCTCAGTTCGAACTTCCTGGCCTCCTTAGCACTGTCAGGGAAAAATGCCTACCCAAGCCTCAGTAATGGTGGATGCCCCTCCCCCTACAAAGCTTGATCATCCCAGGTTGACTTTAGACTGCTGTTCTGGCAGCAAGAATTTCAAGTCAGTGGTTCTTAGCTTACTGGGCTCTGTGGGAGTGGGATCCACTGAGCTAGACCACTTGGCTCCCTGGCTTCAGCCCCCTTTTCAGGGGCATGAATGGTTCTGTCTCACTTGGATTCCAGGTGCCACAGGGGTACAAAAAAAAAAAAAAAAAAAAAAAACAAAGCCAAAAACTCCTGCAGCTAGCTCAGTGTAGCCCAAACAGCTATCCAGTTTTGTGCTTGAAACTCAGGGCTCTGGTGGTGCAGGCATACAAGGGAATCTCCTGGTCTGCAGATTGCAAAAACCATGGATAAAGCATAGTATCTGGGCTGGATAGCACCGTCTCTCATGGCTTCCCTTGGCTGAGGGAGGGAGATCTCTGGCTTCTTGCACTTCCTAGGAGAGGCGACACCCACCCTGCTTCTGCTCACCCTCTGTGGACTGCACCTACTGCCTAACCAGTCCCAGTAAGATGAACTGGATACCTCAGTTGGAAATGCAGAAATCCTGTACCTTCTACAATGGTCTTTCTCAGAGCTGTAGACTGGAGCTGTTCCTATTTGGCCATATTGCCCTCCCCAGGACTCTTTCTTAAGAGGCAGGTGGAAAACATCCACCCTCACAAAAGCAGGGCTTTTTTAATTGGCTTGGCTTTAAGAAGAAACGTCAATGAAAATGCAGTGGCATCAGGAGTAGTTCAATGAGTGAACCACCTCATCCCACCAATGTGGTTCTTTCTCATAAATGTATTTTAATCTAATTTCAATAATCATTAATAGTCCAGTTTTTGTCTACTATTACATTCCAGATCTCAACTTCCTCCTCTGTTTTGCTGATACAGATACAAAAAAAGTAAACAGGCTAATAAATAAATAATCATGCATGACAGAATATTCAGACATCCCCTGTTATTTTAACAGCTAATCGATTTGAGGATGATGATGTCTGTAGATATGGCATTTATACTGATCAGGTATTTGGATATCTATCCAAGGCTTAGCAGTGGTATGTTTTTTAAAGTGTTGCCTTGCCTGGGTGGTTTGGAATAAATGGAAGTAGATATTCATGTATATAAAGAATAGCAGGTGGATTGAGGAAAATATGAGAATTCAAAATGTCACCTAACTAGTGGTGAGTTCATACCTACAGTGTGATATAAGCACACACAACAGGCATTAATTTATTTGTAGCTGGAAATCTATCTTTCTATGAGTAGGAGAGATGGGCAAAAGAGGGGATTACTGCTCCCCTCTTGGTAGGAGGCTTCAGCATCTCCATGGCCATTTACACATTTTAGGGAAGAGGAAGCAATTAGTCCCACATTTTTACAGCTGAACTCTCCTAATCTAAATTCACTGCCAGCATGCACACATTCAGCAATAGTCATTTCCCCAAATACGTCCTCCTTCTTGATTTCTGATCCACTCAGTTTTTTAGATTATCATGTAATTGACTAGATAAAATATCTATCTATTTCTATCTATATATATAGATAGATAGAAATAGATAGATATTATATCTGGCAAAAATACTTGCAAAAACTAGTTAACCAAATTCAAAATTAACAGCAACTAGCCCACGATGGTTGTACATTTCATTTCTCTCCCCCATTGCCCTGATGTTCTAAGTTCTGTGAAGCTGAAGACAGGTATGGGGAGATTCTTGCCTTTTGAGAGATTCACTTGTCTCCTTATTCTCAAACACCTCTCATGCAGGCTTTCTGTATGACTTATGCACCTAAAATATTCTCCATTTGTTATATACCATCTTGTCTGAAGTGCTATAGATGTATTTCTTCGAACCTGAGAACGGACCTGAAGCATAGCTCTCATTAACCCCCTTGCACAAATGAGTCTCAGGAAGGCTGCATAACTGACTATAGTGTGTCTAACCATTAGGAGCCCATTGGGGATTTTGGTCAAAGTCTCTGTGGCCACACATTGCATGAGGTCCAATTAACTCCTATAGATGTTGTAACTGTATGTCCTGGTTTGCTCTGGACAGTCCAAGATGTATCTCTGTTCTCCTTGCATCCTGCCATATTTGAAATTTTTCCCTGTCTTCCTTCATTTTCAAAAGCGTCCAAGTTTGGACAATAAATAATGGGATGGCCGTGTCTTTGGAACACTGACTGGTACCACAAAGGAGAAAGACGTGTGTTTTGGTTTCTTCCTTTCTCTCTCTCTCTCTCTCTCTCTCTGAAACTTTGCTATTGATTGATTTTCCTTTACATATCAAACAGGACCTACAGCCTCTCTTGGGGCATTCCTTCCAAGTTGGTCTTCTTAGAGCTTTTCTCTATTAGAATTGTATAATAAACCAGATATACCCACCAAGATATCCAATTGTAAGAGTGCTATTGTTAAGTATGAAAAGAAAGGATTTTTCACAAGAGTTTCCCAAGTCGTTCTCACTGGTGTTTTTTGTTTTTTGTTTTTTTTACAGGAATTAGGAAGGAAAGTTGGACTAACATTTACTGAATGCCCATAATGCAGCAAATGCTGTGCCAAGACTTTTACATGAATAAATTTCTCATTTTTCCAATGAAATACTGAGACTCAAAAGGATTAAGTAACTTTCCCAGGGCCTGAATAAGGATCCTAACTTTCACAGTCTGACTCACTCACTCACTTCCCTCTCTAACATGCTGTCTCCTATCTAAATACAAATATAATACATGCATTAATATAAAAATATGGCTGAGTGGATTAAGATCTACATACACCATATTTTAAAAAATTTTATTTTTCCAAGGCATTTTTGACCTATATACTATTTTCTGTGTCACACAACCATGCATTATTACATGGGCTCGTGGTAACTGGACATATTCATTTTTCCTTTTGTTTCTTACAGAGTTACCAGTGATGTGTATTCCTTTGTGATCAGCTTCAGTAGTTTCGGTTTGGTATGCGAGGCTTCTTAAGTGGCAGAGAAAATTCTGTCTGTGGATATATTGTTTTTGTTTTTTAATAGTTCGGCAGAACAAAGTAAGACTTCTCTGTAAAATGTAACAATGCCAAATTTACACAGCACTCACTTCTGAATTAGCCTTCAAAGTTTTGGGTTATTTAAAACCAGTTCTTCTATGATTTCTTTCTGATATACATTCTACCTATAGAGTCTACAGACTAAGAAGATTTTGGCTTGTATATACTAAGAGAACCAACAAAGAGCACTAAGCTGAAGTGAAGAAGTACAAGCCAGAAAAGGAATTGCTAAGAGAATCCATTTGAGTAACTTTTAAATGTTTTCACCAGCAAAAAAGTGATGCTTGTGGATAATGCATATGCTAGTTAGCTTGATTTAGCCATTCCACAGTGTATATGTATATCAAAACATCATGATGTTTCAAGATCCCTTGGGAAGGAGAAAGTGTGAAATTGCTCCAGAGAAAATGCCAGAGGCCATATGAGGAAGAGGATGGACTGTGGAAGGAGGCTGCCGAGTTTGAATGGCAGCTTGGATTCCCACCAGTTACCTAACCTTGGACAGCTTCACCTTTCTGTGCTTCACTTTCTATACAAAAAGGGTATGGCAATAGCATCTACCTTGTGGGATTCATGATAAATATATAAATCCCCATTTTTCAAAAAAAATCATGTTTTATACCATAAATACATACAGTTTTTAGAAACAGTAAATGATTTACAACAAACAAAAGCAAGCCAGAAAGAATATATTTCTGTCAATTACCTAAATCATTCAACATTCGTTCACAAGCAGGCTGGGCTACTTTTCTTCACAGTTTGATGTCACTGACCTTCTGATTTTGGCCCCCTGTCTGGAAAAAAACAGCATTTTTGTGTTCTTATACTGTGTTTGAGAACAACCTCCCATGTGAATGTGGTGGTTGCCCTGAGTACAATCCCCTTCATTCTTCCCAGCCTTCCACATATACAGAGCTTCTGCATTGTGGTCCTTGTGGCACTTTTGTGAATCTGGGGACACTCCAAGTGAATGACTCAGAATATTTCAGCATCCAAAACCAGGGCACTGAGCATCTTTGGCCCAGCTGCAGAAACAGTCTGCCATTAGCTAGGTTCTCCTGGAATCTATCCTTCACCCCCAGATAAACGAAAGGAAATATAAAGGTTTCATATTAGAGCTTGTGACCAAGGGAAATTGTGAAGCAAAGTCTCCCTCTGCAACTCCTTCTGCAGCAGAATTCCAATCCCCTTGACACTAGGCTGGGAATAGAGCTCTGGAAGGAGTGTAATGCAGCAGAAAGAACACTGACCAGCAAACCAGGTGCTGGTCCTAGTTCTGCCACCAACCTGCTCCATGACCTTGGGAAAGCCACTGCCATTCTCAGATGTTCAGAAGTTTCACTGTCAAACAAGAATGGACTCTATGCTTTCTGTTTCCTCCAGCTCAGGTATTGCAGGGTTCTCTGAGTTTCTGATTAACTGGTTCTTGCTCATATATTACATTATTGTACATTGTAAACAGCAAACCCCGTCATTTATTCTGCCTGTCTCCTACGAGATGGAAAACACTTTGAGGACAACATCAGCACTGTCCACATATCTATGCCCTGAGATCAAGTATAATGCCTGACACATAATAAGTACTCAGGAAAGGGGGACCAGCTATTTATTGGCTAGCCAACAGCTGTAACTGAAGGCCATTTAACAAGGGAGGATGGCATAGCTGATTTTCAGCAGAGGAGTTACTATAGAACAGGACGTACCCTGTACTGCATTTCAAACCTGATTTCAGTGGCACTGACTCTACCACTTTGTGATCAGCCTTAATTCATCACATTATATGCTTATCAGTGTAATCCACATGGCTAATTGCTTTGTTTTATTTTCAAATTTCAACCTGTGTGGGGGAAGGGAGAAGAAACTCTCCTTACACTGTTGGCATTTCAACTTGGAAGTGCTTTTCTTGCTGTGTCATTTAAACAAATCTCAACTTCCAAAAGTAAAAACTGGCCAGAGATGCTATTCTTCATACCTTAGCCCTTTTCTACTAGCTAGTGTATTAACTGGATTCATTAATTTGTTAATTTGTTAATTAACAGACTTAATGGATGAACTAGTATTACAAAGAAAATAACTTGAGAAAGCAAGAAAAACTGTTGAATCCACAATTTTGGTGGGTCACTAAATAATATTCTGTTCAAATTTCATTACCTTTCCCAGGCTTCTGACAAGCAAACTGTGATGGTCAACATGTCAGATTCCCCAGATTAAACATACTTCTTCATAATTAAATATCACAGCTTCATTGTTCCGATAACCAAATTGAAATATTTTCCACCATGATAATATCCTTAGCAGATAATGTCATTGGAATAGAATGATGTTACCACATGATAATAGGCTCTGAATGCCAAAGTCAAGTTAGACTGTTTATTTTCAAAGCAGATCATTACATTGACCTTTTTTCCATTACCAAGTGATTGATGCAGTTTTCAAGGTGACCAACAAAAATTTCACACAAAAAATGATCTAACGACGGGGTTATGTGCTGAATGATTCATATACCAAGGGAGATGCCACATATAGCATCATGGAATCCATTTAAAAATTAACCTTTACCAAACCTTCAGCTGCAGTCTGCTCTGCAAAATGAGAGCAGCTGTCTGAGGCTCCAAAAGTGTCTCAAAACGCAATAAAAGCTTGTGTTGACATAGTCCATTTCTTGATAACTATGGAATTCTGGAATAGAACACCTGCCAACAGAGGAACCTGGTGAACAACTTACAGACATGAGCCAACTTATGTTGGCAAGCAGCCTGAAGAAAGGTGGCACTACAAATACCAGGCCCCGGAAACAGGCTCTGACCACAAACCAAAGAAAAGCCTTCCTACACACCTCCTAGACCACAGCTCTTTCAGCAACCTAGGGATAAAATCCTATCAGTGAGGTCATCTTCAAATACTAAAAACTAACAATGAATACCTTTCTCTGAGACTAAAAGAACCTACAAAAGTCCTTTCAGGCAGAACATGCTCAGTGCAAATGATTGCATTATCATGTTTCGTCTCTCTGCTTCAGGGGAAGGCAAAGGGAGAGGAGTGCTATCTCTAAAATAAAAATGCTAGGTGATTCGACTTGGATTGGTCTACTTTCAGAATCAGATGTGGCACTGGAAAAACACACTAAGTTCTATACACTTCTCATTTTAACAAATATTTAATGAGTAAGACATGTGCTAAGGGCTGCTGGAGGTTGAAAAAGAAAACAAAACACAAAATAAGTCTACTCTATCCAAATCATGCTGCTTGCTCACTGTTATTTATTTTCTCTGCATGAAGTCATTTGGGCTGGGAGAGTTCCAGTCGAGAGTGCTTTATACAGTCAGTGCTTGCTGCTTGCATGAGATGTGTGCCATGCACAATATTTTTGATGTTGATGTTAATTGGTGTTGAATACAACTTATTTATTATTCTAAAGAATTATACATGTGTTAGGGATGTCTGAGGTTTCAAGGGCCTAAGTTGCATGTTAAAGATTAAAAGGGGCTGGGCGCAGTGGCTCACGCCTGTAATCCCAGCACTTTGGGAGGCCGAGACAGGCAGATAACTTGAAGTCGGGAGTTCGAGACTAGCCTGGCCAACATGGTGAAACCCTATCTTTACTAAAAGTACAAAAATTAGCTGAGCATGGTGGTGGGTGCCTGTAATCCCAGCTACTTGGTAGGCTGAGGCTGAAGAATTGCTTGAACCCAGGAGGCAGAGGCCACAGTGAGCCGAGATTGTGCCACTGCACTACAGCCTGGGCAACAAAAGTGAAACTCCAGCTCAAAAAAAATAAATAAGTAAATAAAAGGGATAGATTTCTCAACTGGCTAATTCAATAAGGTAACACTAACTGGCCATTGGCAAGTGTAATAGCCAAAGTGTCTGAGAGACAGTGTTAGTACAATCTTTAAATGATCGTTCATTTATGAGAAAAAGCAGGGTAATCCAGAGCCCCTTAAATATATTTCAAGAGAGCATTTCTCAATGTCACATGTTGCCCTAGGGAAAATCCTGTGTGCTCAGGGCTAACCAAGAGCTCTTCAGCCCTGATCGATATAACTGTCCCACAAGATCCCTAGAAATGCCTTCATGCCAAGCTCCTCTCCGGCCCTCCAGCAACTTCTACTGTGATGTCTTCTACCTGAAGGAGATTCTCCTGTCAATAAAGTTTCCAGTTCTAGGCATGCTTGGTCTAGTTTTCATTTTTCTGTAATGATCTGTCTGGGTTTCTTGCTCCCATAGTCTTTGCCCTACTTTCTTAGCATCTCATGCTTCTCTTCAGTAGCACTTATCCCAATTGTTATTGGTCTAATGTCTCTTTCTCATTAGACATTAAACAGTATGGTGTAGTAGTTAACATCTGGCTTGCTCTCTACCATATTCCTAAAACTTAGCACAGCCTTGGCACAGAGTAAATGCTTAATAATTATTTGCTGACTTTCTTGATTCTCGCATATTAATCTTTACCCAGGCTCTGGAACCTGTTCGTGGTCAGGGGAATACTGAATTCTAGCTTAAAACTCATGGAAATCATAAGCAAGTCAAATTTGCTACCAATGTCAACTTTACCTTGTGCCAGCTTGTAGTAGTGCAACATCTGACTTATTCCTCAGAAGAAAAATCCCTAACTCTGAACCCCAGTTTGGTGGTCTAGGGCTGAGACCATGACTTGCTGTTATTGCCAGTCCTCTCTTGGTGAAGGTAAGTATTGTATGGCTACCTGCTGACAGCCTTCCCTAATGGCCCATATTTCATAGTCTCTACCTCTAGACTCTGCCTATCTTTTCAGATGCTTTTTCTTGACTTATCTGATGCTGTTTGCATATACATCTTTCTGTTGCTTATCATACTCTGACTCATTTGAAACCTAGTCTAGATTTGGACAACCTTACTGCTAGAAGCACCATGCAGCTTGTATTTCATATACTTTTAAAAGCTCTATGTCACTTGTTAAAGATAATTAATATACTATTTTGATGTAAAAATTTTGGAATATCTTCATAATTTATTGTAGAAATTAAACACATAATTCATTTAATTTAAAATTAGCCTCAAATTCTCTGTAGTCATAATTTATTCTTGAGAACTTTGGCAAGTTAAAAATATCCAATCTACAAATTGCTTTCAAAAATAATCAATATTTAATTAATAAGAAATTTAATAGGTAATGGAGTAACATGATGTTATACCTTGCATACCTTAAACATTTATTAACTTCAACTTAGCTATTAGCTTTTCATATTTGGAGCCAATAATTTTTTAAGCCTCAAGTATTTTTATGGGACCCTGAGAAGCTCATGGTCCCTAGGCAATATTTCTATAGTGTTGAAGGCAAAAAGTTGCCTTATCCTAAGAAAGATTTTTATTCTCATGAATCAGTGTAAAGTTCCACAACCTAGCCTTTGCCAATCTTCTAAGACTTGCAAATCTGAACCCTGTAACAGGCAGCTGTATCATGGGCAATAAACAAAGCTCTTCCCTTTTAGTGAGATCTCCATTCTATGTTGATTTCCCTATCATTGTAAAATATTGATGATTTTTATAAAAGCTTAGTACCCTAGTTCACGATCTTTTCAAAGACATGTATCTGAGAGGCGTTACAACCCACTGAAGGTCTCTCAGCCCCTCAGTAATGCAAGCCTTCAGCAGGTTCAGGCAAAGTGGTGTCTCCTGCCTAATGCTGAGTCCAGGACAGATTTCTCCTGGTAACCAGGCAGGCACACAAGGACAAACACGTCATACCAACTGCAATTGTTATGTGGGTCCCAAAATAGATACTTCTGGTTACAATATTAATTTACTTCAAATTACATACACATCTCTGAAATATTACCAAATAATATGTTTCACAGATATTGGAGATGGGAAAACTTCATTAGATCATACAATTCTCTTTTTTTCTCTCTTTTTTTCTGGCATCTAAATTTCTCTAGTACCCTATAATTAGTGGGACTCGTCATGACCAAACTGTCAACTATTCTGGAAGCACTTACTTAATCATGTTAGCAAAAGACAGGTAAAAATGTGATGTAATTGAATCTATATTTGCTGTTCTTGGGGATTTATTCCTACTCACTGTATTGGCCGCACAGATACCTCTATATTCTACCCACTGTATTGGCCCCACAGGTAGAGGCATCTGGGGGGCCAATACAGTGGGTAGAACAATAGATTATTTATTACTGTTTCAATAAGTAATATGATGTTAATTCATCTTTCTAATCCATATAAGTCTGCTAAAGATATGAACATGATTAATTATTTTACATTGCTAGAAAATTCCTCCTCCATTCCTCCAGGGAGCCATCTGCTCATTTACAGATATATCAGTGAAACACAAGTGGATTGGTCTACCAAAGACTTGTTTCCTTTGGATCAAACCTGCTGGATTTCCATGTGGCTGGATGCCCATCTTCTTTGGGCAGATGACTGAGCAACAGGAGCAGACATTGAGAGTATGGCATCTACAGCCAGACTAGTTAGATTAAAGGCCTGGATCTGCTATTTACTGTTTGTAAATCATTGGGAATTTTTCTTAATGTCTCTCTCTCTCTTCTTCACATCTTCACATAGAAAACCACACTGGGAGTAGGACCCGCCCATAAGGTCACTTGTAAAGATTAAACAGAGTAGTAAGCTGACATAGACTAAATGTTCAGTACATGAAATGTGATTTGTTCATGCCACAAGGGCCAAAAAGTTTGGTCAAACATTATTCTGGATCTTTTTGTGAGGATGTTTTGGATGAGATTATCATCTAAATCAGTAGACTGAATAAAGCAGATTGTGCTCCCTGATATGGGTGAGTCTCATCCCATCAATTAAGACCTTGAACAGAACAAACAGAATCATCCTTTCCTGAGTAAGAGAGAATTCTTCCTGTCTAACAGCCTTCAAATGGAAACATTGACTTTTCTGGTGTCAAGCCTGCCAGCCTTTAGCCAGGAACTACACCATTTGCTCTCTTGGTTCTCAGGCTCTAGCCTTGGACTGAACTAAACTATCCACTGTCATGAATCTCTTGCTTGCCAACTTACTCTGCAGATTCTGGGACTTGCTCACCTCCATAATTGTGTGAGTCAATTTCATATAATAAATCTCTTTATATACATGTGTATGTGTACATATATTGTTATATATGTGTATATATACATCTACGTGTGTGTGTATCTATCTATGTATAGTCATATGCCACATAATGGCCTTTCAGTCAATGATGGGCTTTATATATATGGTAGCCTGATAAGATTATAACGGAGCTGAAAAATTCTTATCACCTAGTGATGTCATAGCAATTGTAACATCAGAGCACAACATATTACTCAGGTATCTGTGGTTTACTGGTGTAAACAAATGTACTGTGCTGCCAGTCATATAAAAGTCTAGCACATACAATTATGTATAATACATAATACTTGATAATGATATAAACCACTATATTACTGGTTTGTGTATTTAGTATAATATTCTTTTTATTGCTATTTTAGAGTGTGCTCCTTCTACTTATTAAAAAAAAGAGTTAACTATAAAACAACTTCAGGCAGGTCCTCAGAGGTATTGGAGAAGAAGGTACTGTTATCACAGAAAACAACAGCTCCATGTATGTTATTGTCCCTAAAGACCTTCCAGTGGTGCAAGACATGGAAATGGGAGACAGTGATATTGATGATCCTGACCCTATGTGGGTCTAGGCTAACGTGTGTGTTTGTGTCTTAGCTTTTAATAAAAAAGTTTAAAAAGTAAAAATGAAAATAAAAAATTTTCAAAATAGGAAAAAGTTTATAGGCTACAGATATAAAGAAAGAAAATATTCTTTATAACTATAACTGCAACATGTTTGTGTTTTAAGCTATCACAAGTCAAAAAGTTAAAAAATGCAAAAGTTTATAGTAAAAAAGTTATGGTAAGCTAATTTATTATTGAAAAAAAAAAGAAATGTTTTTATAAATTTAATATAGCCTAAATCTGCAGTGTTTATAAAGTCAACAACTGTGTAGACCCACAACTCACTCGCTGACTCAGCCAGAGCAACTTCTAGTCCTGCAAACTCCACTCACAGTAAGTGTTTCACATAGGCATATCATTTTTTATTTTTTATATAATATTTTTACCTTACCAGTTCTATGTTTAGATACACAAATACTTACCACTGTGTTATAATTGCCTACAGTATTCAGTACAGTAACAAGCTATACAGAATAGAGGCAGTACATGTAGCCTAGAGGCAGCAGGCTATATCATATAGCCTAGATATGTAGTAAGCTATACCATCTATGTTTGTGTGAGTACACTCCATGGTGTTTGCATGGTGATGAAATCACCTAACAACACATTTGTTTGCATGTATCCTCATTGTTAAGTAACATATAACGTGTGTGTGCATCATATATATAATAGAGATATTATATATATATGTGTGTGCGTGTGACATTGTCACTTAATGACACATACACACACATACATATTATAATAAATATAATATATGATATATATATATATATATATATATATATGTGTACACACATATAAATAAATCTGGCTTGAAGATGGATGGGGCCATGTATAAAGAAATGTGGGAAGCCTCTCAGGTGTTGAGAAAAATCCCTTGCTGACAGCCAGTAAGGAAACAAGGATCTCGGTCCTACAACCACAAGGACTGAATTCTGCCAGGAAGCTGAATGATTGCCCTTGGATGTGAATTTCTCCTAGAAACTCTAGACCAAAGATTTACTTCTTTTTAAAAATTCTCACTAATATCCTAAAAGCATAAATTAGTATTATCATCTTATAGGAGTAGAAACCAAATTTCACAGCCATTAATTAATCACCCTTTCTAAGATCACAAAACTAGTAAGTAATAGAGCCAGGGGATTTGAACTAAAATCTCCTTAAAGATATAGCTTGGGACCAGGTGCTGTGGCTCATGCCTATAATCCCAGCACTTTGGGAGGCTGAGGTGGGTGGATCACCTGAGGTCAGGAGTTCAAGACTATCCTGGTCCACATGGTGAAACCCCATATCTACTAAAAATATTCACAAAATTAGCCAGGTGTGGTGGTGAGTGCCTGTAATCCAATCTACTGAGGAGGCTGAGGAAGGAGAACTGCTTGAACCCAGAAGTTAGAGGTTGCAGTGAGCTGACCCGGTGTCACTGTACTCCAGCCTGGGTGATACTGGGTGACAGAGTAAGACTCAGTCTCAAAAAAAAAAAAAAAAAAAGATATAGCTTGAGTTCTTAACATTATATCTACAATAATAATGAGCTGATGAAGTCACTCGGATACATCTTACATTTGAAAACTCGAAAGAAAATTCTTAGTGGCCCTTTCTAGAAAATCTCAGAGGATGGTTCAGCTACTGCAAGGCCTTTCCCCTCTGTCTTGCCTGTGCTCACCACCACAAATAAAAGAGTGTTTTTCTGAATCCTTATTTTGTTTCACAAGGCCCAAATCTGAAACTAATATGCAGTTAAAACGTAGACATTAGAGGGGATTTTTCTTAGAGAAAATTCAACTTTCTCAATAAGCACATACTTGCACAATATTCAAAATGACTTTAAGTAAATATTTGGTTTCATTTGCTCCATTCTTTTTCTTCTTCCACTCAGGAAAGAATGCACCAAACACATTCATGTTAATTTTCTGTCTCTTTTTTTTTTTTTAAAGCAAATGACAAAGACCCAGACCCAGCTTTACTTTTTTTTTTTTTTTTTTTTTTTTTTTTGAGACAGAGTCCTGCTCTGTTGCTCAGAGGGCAGTGGTGTGATCTCGACTCACTGCAACCTTCACCTCCTGGGTTCAAGCGATTCCCCTGCCTCAGCCTCCTGAGTAACTGGGATTACTGGCACACACCACCATACCTGGCTGATTTTTTTTTAATTTTTAGTAAAGACGGGGTTTCACCACGTTCGCCAGCTGATCTCGAATTCCTGAACTCAGGTGATCCACCTGCCTCAGCCTCCCAAAGTGCTGGGATTATAGGCGTGAGCCACCACGCCTGCCCACAGCTATACTTTTTTAAACCTAAGCTTAATTTTACAATTTAAACAACTGTCCAAACTTAACAAGCTGCCAACTTTCATTCATAATTAGAAAACAATCTTAATTTATATTAAACCAGAAATGTATTAACATTATTGCATTAATATATTTTGCTACTAAATACTGAAAAAAAAATTAAAGTTATTTCTGTAGAACAGGGGTGCCCAACCCTTGGGCCACTGACCTGTAGCAGTCTGTGGCCTGTTAGGAACTGCATCTCATAGCAGGAGGTGAGCAGTGGGTAGGCCAGGAAAGCTTCATCTGTATTTACAGCCATTCCCCATTGCTGGCAATATCTCCTGAGTTCCATATCCTGTAAGATCAGCACAGCATTAGATTCTCATAGCAACGTGGACCCTACTGTGAACTGCACATGTGATGGATATAGGCTGCATGCTCCTTACGAGAATCTAATGCCTGATGATCTGTCACTGTCACCCATTACTCCCAGATGGGACTTGAGGAACACAAGCTCAGGGCTCTCCCTGATTCTACATTAAGATGAGTTGTATAATTATTTCATTACATATTACAGTGTAATAATAGAAATAAAGTGCACAATAAATGTAATGTTCCTGAATCATCCCAGAACCAATAAATGTAATAAATGTAATGTTCCTGAATCATCCCAGAATCACCCCACCCCCACCCCATTGTGGAGAAATTGTCTTCCATGAAACTGGCCCCTGGTGCCAAAACGGTTGAAGACTGTTGCTGTAGAAGATTAATCCTGTCAATATTAGCCTCACAGCAGGACGATACTACAAGACTCACATTTCAGACACAACGATAAAGCAGATCCATGCTGGTGTTATTGTGCAATTTCATCCTACTACAAAAGGGTAAAGTCTCGCCTTGGAATGTGTTTAATAAAAAGGCAAAGTACACACAGAGATTTCAACAATTTAAAGACAAAAAATAGGTTCCAACAATAAACTCAAAAGTTTATGACAAATAGGGGCTCTGGTGAGCTGTTTATAAATACTTTGGATTAAGTACAGTTATACGGAAAGTTGAGTTTATTTGAAATCTTAAAAAAAAAGTTCCTGTTAATCCTCAAATGGCACTTGTTATTATTTAACATTTCCGTTAAATGCATGCATTGAATTATGTATTACCCAAGCCAGCAGCTGTTTCTTACCATTTATTGTTTAGGACTTTAACTGGCCGTCTTTTTCAACATCAATTCCTTCTTGACCATTCTCAATAATCCTCTTTGTAGTAATTTTTCTGCCAACCATTTTAGTAGAAACTGATAGCAATTTGAAGTTGCTCATCCCAGTACCACCAAATGAGATGGAAGAGAATGAAGTGAGACCCCGTGACTTAGTGACCTGAATGAAATAACTCCAAAGAAATCAAATGGAAATGTGTCCCTTCTACCAAAAACTTTCCCTGAAGACATCATCTGGGTTACAGGATGTGAAGCCAAACTCACAGGGACTGTCAAAATGATTTCCACCTCCTCTCCAACAATTAATCCTTTTTTGCCATATTTGTCATAGATACTCCGCTTTTTAGCATCTGACAGCACCTCATAGGCCTAGGCTACTTGTTTGAATTTTCTCTCTGCTTCTTCTTTATTCTCAGGATTTTTATCTGGGTATGACTTCAGTGCCAGTTTTTGATATGCCTTTTTAATATCCACAGTTGAGGCATGTTTCTACATGCCTAGAACTTCGTAGTAACCCGCCATGTTTTAACAGATTGTTGGAACAGGTCCAAGGACAGAGGTGACTGGCAGGGAGACACAGGGGAGGCAGGGCAGTGGCCGGGGGCTCCTCCAGGCTCCAGCACCCCTGCGCTGGTGGCAGCAGCCTGCTCAGCTCTTTAAAAACAAAATCCAGCTGACAACATAGCATCACTAAAATTTCATTAAATAAACAATCACTAACATTAAATATAATCAAGTAAAAACATAACTATTTCTCTAGCATAGCTACCTACAATTGCAGTAGCGTTTTCTAATTAAAACCAAAAAGAAGATAAACTCATCAAATCCCACTGGAATTCACTGAATGCAGCTACAAATTTTTAAAATATAAAACAATGAGCTTGTTTTTTGAATGAATCTGTACATTCTTCTACTTGTTTATTTAAACTATAACTGTTGTGTTTAAATATTACAAAGAAAATAAATATACCCTTTATGGAAAGAAGTGGAACCAATAATTTTAAATGACCTAATTAGCTCTACCAATCCATTCAGCTACTGCTTTTTAGTCAATAGAAAACTATGACTTCCTGGATTTGGAAACGATACACAGCCTTCAATAAACTTACACAATAATGTTGCCCATTTTTTCTCCCACATGTAACAGCAACTTATCTTTATTCATTTTTTCTAAAGTAAAAATTTGTGTATCATCTCAATTTTTTAAGTGATTTCTAGTAATATGTGAAGAGTATTCCAGGCATGTCTTATCAGGCAGGGGAGGAAGGTAGACCTACTGTTTTATTTTCATGAGAACTTCAGGGGACTGAAGATAAAATAAACATGCCTGGGCCTCTTGGGACTAAGGAGTGGCCCCATAAATCTGGGAATAATGACTCCTGCTTAGCTTTTCAGGCATTATGCTGTTTGAAAATAAACTTATTTGAAGGGAAGAAGAGTCAACACAATATCTTGGGCCGGGCACGGTGGCTCATGCCTGTAATCCCAGTATTTTGGGAGGCCAAGGTGGGTGGATCACTTGATGTCAGGAGTTCAAGACCAGCCTGGCCAACATGGCAAAACCTCATCTCTACTAAAAATACAAAAAATAAATAATTAAATAAGCTGGGCGTAGTGACGCATTCCTGTCTCAGCTACTCAAGAGGCTGAGGGAGAATTGCTTGAACCCTTGAGGTGGAGGTTACAGTGAGCCGAGATTGCACCACTGCACTCCAACCTGGGCAACAGAGTGAGACTCTAAAAACAAAAGACATTATCTTGGTCCATTAGCTAAGTATTTATTTATAAAGGTAAATGGTTTGAATATGGTATAATGTGGTATCATTAAAATTATAAGTCCAAGCTGCACAAAGAATGTGGACTAGGGAAGGAGGAGAGGATACAGCAATTACAACATTTATTAAATGGAAAAGCACATTACTAGAAGTGCCATGGTCCACTCAGAACACACTGTGACTCTAGCAAATAAGTTATATTCTGAGGGAAAAAAATGAGTAATTTTTGCCTTACTGCTTCTACTCACCCCACCATCACCACCAATAGCGAGGCATGGTTTCTAACATTTCTCAAGTGAGTCTACTCATTCTTCAAGTAACATGTTATACAGATAAAAGACCAATGAAGGGAAGCTCCTGTATTGATTTTTTAGATAGCTGGTGAAACGTTACTTCTGCGTGTGTTGAAAGAGGTTTCTGGAAGAGATTAGCATGAATCACTAGACTAAGTAAAGAAGATCTGCCTTCAATAGTGTGAGCAGGCATCATCCAATTCTTTAACAGCCTAGATAGAACAAAAAGGTGGAGAAAAGGTGAATTCTCTCTTTCTTCTTAAGCTGGAGTATTCATCCCCCTTCCTTAGACACTGGAGATACTGATTCTCAAGTCTTCAGATTCCAGGACTTATACCACTCCTCAACACCGAGCTCTCAGGACTTTGGGTTCAGAATAAATTATACCACGAGCTTTCCTGGTTCCCCAGCTTGCAGACATCATATCATTAGACTTTTGGGTTTCTATGATTGCATGAGCCAATTCCCATAATAAAAATGTATTTGTATTATGGGATATATATGATACATATATCTACATCATATATATGATATATATATATATCATACACACACACACACACACACACACACACACACACACACATCCTATTGGATCTGTTACTCTGGAGGAACCGTGACTAATACAGGCTATCACAACACTTTACTTATAAATTTATGGAGTACAAGTGGGATTTTGTTACATGTGCAGATTGTATACCAGCAAATAAGAGCTTTTAGAGTACACATCACCCAAATAACATAAACTGTACCTATTAAGTAATTGTTTTATCATCTGTTCCACCTCTTCACCCTTCTGAGTGTCCACTGTCCATAATTCCACACTTTATATTCATGTATCACGACAGGTTAAAGCTAAATTGGAGCAGTAAGGCTGGTTAGGATTTACTGGATTTGGGATATATTTTGCAGATAGAATTGCCAGAATTTGATGATAGATTAAAAATTTATAGAATGCAGGAAGTACTATCAGATGAGCAGATTTCTATGAGGAGACTAGAGGACAAGAATTAGGAGTCAGCTAATTGTACATCCTAAGCTTTAGACATTCAAATCAATATGTATATATAGTGCATATATCTACACACACACACACACATATATACAGTTTTTTACATTTACTTATATAAAATTACCCTGTTTGTATATAAAAAATGGTTGCCATAAGTTTTGTATGGTTAAACCAAATAAAACTAAATTAAAGAGTAATAAGCATACAGATGTTATTTAAAAGCATAGCACTTAATCAGATTGTGTACCATCTGGGACTAAATGGGGAAGAGATACAAAAACTGAGCCCTGGGACACTTCAACTTTTACCAATCAGGAAGATGAAAAGGAAGCAGAAAAAGGGAACTAAGAAGAAGTAATGTGGGAGAAAAATTAGAAAATTGTCTCTTAGAAGACAATTGGAGAAAGTGTTCCAAGAAGAATGAAGCACATTTGACAAATGCTTTTGATAGATTAAGTAACCTGAAGACTCAGAAATGAGCATACAAGTGAAACCAATTAGCTCTACAAAAGAAAATTCATTAAAAATGTTGAAAAAAAGTGCTCTAAAAAATAAATTCATTACTAACAATATCAATTGGTAATTGGTATATGATTTCTCACAGTTTAGGTTTTCTTTTTGTAACAGTTTAGATATAGTATATTTCTCCACTGCCCTAATAAGTTTAAATAAGTATTTTTGTAAGTTAAGTCTATTACTTAAATACTGCAGAAATATATAATCTTAAGTCAGCAGATGGATTAAACTTCAAGAACCCCGAAGATGTTCTGGTGGGAAATGTCTGTATCCAGGAAATTAATCTTTAATTTGCCCAGTCTCAGAATAAATGCTCAAAAGAGAAGTGTTAAAGCTGTTTGTACTAGTTACTTGGAACCTGTTGTGAAGAGATATGTTGGCAGAATAATGCACTAGTGGTCAGGTAAGTAGATTTTAAAAAATTATAAAAGAAGAAAAATGCCAAAGTTGATATGCTCAGCAAAATTTTCATTCTATGAAATGATATGATGTATGGTTTCCTACTTTGTATAACTGAATCTGTAAATTTCTATATCTTTCATAATAACAAAAATGCCTTCCAACCCTCAGACACATGCAGAGCAGAATATTATGTCCTAGGAAAAAGAATCAGAGATTAAGAAAATGTAAAGATCATGAATATATATGCACCTAACAATATAGTCTCAAAATATACAAAATAATAATTTTGAAACTAGTTATTTGAGTCTCCAAATATGGAGACATTTGTAGCTGGAGATTTCAATCCAGTTCTCTCAGAAACTAATTGTTTAAAGCAACCAAAAATAAACAAAACATAAAAAATTTGAATAACATAATCGATTATTTTGAACTAATCGTAGACATTACACCAAACAACAAAAAAGAGAATGTGTATTTAGCACATATGATACATTCATAAAAACCAACAGTACCAGGACAATTATGACACAAAAGAAGCCTCAACAAATGCCAAGTTATTCATAGCATGCAGGTATCTTCTCTAACAATAATGTCATAAAATTAAAATTTTATTATAATCAAATAGCTTTAAAAATCAAATATATATGAAATATGAATATACAACTCAGTAATCTTGGGACCAAGAAGAAATAATGTAGAAATTATAATATACCTCAAATCAAATGACAATGAAAACACTAAGGACCAAAAGTTGCATAAGAGCTTATGTTAAAATAATTTTTAGAGTTTTAAATCTATTTAAAAATAAGAAAGCTATAAAGTAACTGAGTCAAAGAGCCAGAAAACAACTACATAAAGCTTGTTTTAAGTAAAGATAGTTGACAAAACTAACTGGTAATTCCTTGAATAGATTAATAAAACCAAAGGCCCTGGTAATACTGCTTTTAAAAATGTGGAAAAAATCACTAGCAATAAGCTATAGATGTAATAGAGATTTTCAAATAATAAAATGTTATTAAAACTATATTCCAAGACGTTTGAAAACCTAGCTTAAATGGATATATTTCTGGAGAATACATAATATACCAAAATAAATCCAAGAAGAAATATAATATTTGACTAGATGAATCACCATTAAAGAACTGGATATGTGAATCAAGGACACCTCCTCCAAAAAATGACCAAACCTTGGTCCCACATAGTGTTTTAGTTGAGTGCTACCAAACTTTAAAGAACAGATAATCCCTTTTCACATATAAGTTGTTCCAGAATAATAGAAGTAAAGGGTAAGCAGCTCAATTTATTTTATAAAGCTAGTGTAATCTGAAATTCAAAAATAGATGAACAATAGAACAGAAAATTATGAATATTTTAAACATCTGTAATTTACATCTGTAAATAAGTTATCAGATGACTGTGTATCTAGTTGTAAAAAAGTTAATATATCATGATTCAGTATGGTATATTCAAACAATCTGAGATCATTCAATATTAGAAAACTTATTAATGAAATTCATAGTATTAATAAACTTAAAGGAAAAACATAAAGTCATCTCAATAGACAAAGAAAAATAATATTTGATAAAAGTCAATACATATTCATGAATACATTCTCAGAAAACTGAATGAAAGGAATTTCCTTGACTTGATAATGCTATCTACTAAAAACTCAAGGTTAACTACATTATCCTTGCTAGAACAAAATAAAAGTTTCCATTATCTCTGATAATGCACATCTTAATGCAGGAAGAAAGAGAAGTACAGCTTATGATGATTGCAAGGGAAGGTGTAAGACATGTCCAGTTGTACAGTAATGCACAGAAAAAAAAACTGAAACAACAAGCCATTGAAACTCATAGGAGTTAATCAAATCTATAAATATACTACCACATTACAGAACTCAAATAACTATAAAATGAGGGTAATTGAATAAAAAGTGGACAAGGTATTGGTGATATGGAATTGTTCAAGCACTTTTAACTATCAAAAAGAAGACCTGAATAAACATACCACATTTAAATTTAATGCAATATCAAGTTTTTAAAAGTCTGCAGAAATGTTTAGGGAAGCAAACATTTTAAAGTTTATATGGAGGAATCAAACATCCAAATAATTCTAACTCAATATCAGGTATCGAGACAAATTAGAAAGAGCAATAAAAGAGTGGAACTGGTTTGAAACAGACAAAAAGAAAAACAAATGGGGCAAAATAAATAGTCCAGAAATAAGCCTATGGATTGATTATATAGGATGTAAAGCAGAAATTCAACTTTTTCCCCACTATATAGAGTGCTATAATATATTTCTCCAAAACAAAAGAACTTGGCCTTTTCTCACAAATTCACATTGTAAGAATTTATTGGAATCCCTGATGGAGATGTATTGGAAAAATAAAAGATTTTCATGCTTAAACCCCACTCAATACACAGGTTACACCGGTTACAATGAAGTCTAGAAATATCTTAAGTCCAGTGGTTTTGTTAACACCACAGTGAAGTGAAGGATTCCGGAAGTTCAAACCAATGTGCCTCTGAAAAGAACAATGCAATATTTATAAGAAAATTTAAATAGAAATAAGATAAGGAAAAAAAGTAACTGACTTGATGCTCTCAATATTAGTGAAGAGAACTTCCACAGTATTTTATTGAGGTAAAATATTTTCTTCAACATTATAGGAACTACTGAAGTTCCTAACGGAATTGTTCTTTAATGATTAAGTAGTGTGGGATTTTCAAGAAGGAACAGATTTTTCCTTACTTTTCCTGCTAAATACAAAGAAAAACCTCTGACATTATATAGAACAAACATACAAGACTCTGAAAGATGGAAAGAAGATGGTAAGTCAGCTAGGGGCATTAAGACCCAAGCAGCAATATGGTAGTGACTATCTTGGGTTTTCATTTTGCCTCATTTATCCCAGACTTTGAGCTGAAGACACTGGCAACCTCAAAAGAAAATGGTCATGGACAAAAACCAATGAAACAAAACAGTCTCCTGTCTCTAGCCAGAGAACAAGAAAATGGCAGTTTAGTAAGATAGAAAACTTTTGAAAAATAGCTATGCTACTCTAGGTTAACACCACAGGAAACAAAACAACACAAAACAAAAACTATGAAACCCACTCCTATAACCCATTCCTGAGAGCAAAGGCCCAGTGGAGAGTCTAGACTTCCCCCATCAGTGGTTGCAATGAGGAGTCTTAACCCTGCCAGCAGGGTGGTGGCAGAGAAAACTGAGGGCTGGACTTGTATCCCCACTAGGTGGTAACAAGGCTCTGCATTCCTCACAGTATCAGTGAAAATCACACAGGGACCCTGGACTGCTACCTCCACCCAGCATTAATGAAGTACGTTGCTCTCTCCCTAACGGAGTGGTGTCAGAGAAAAGCTGTGAGTCCAGATTTTCATCACCGCCCAACAATAATGAGGTAAAGCCCCTGCCATGGTATCAATGGATGCCTCATTGGGAGCAAGTCTTAAAGAAGTTTAAAAAGAAAGTAAAAAGAAGTGTCCACTTTAGGTGACAATACAGGCCAACAGGAAACCAGCTAAATGAGGTGTAAATAAGATCTAGGTTTTCAGTACACAGTACTCAAAATGTCCAGGTTCAAATTCAAGAACCAGAAAGATTTCATGCTGAAAGAAAAAGGCAATGAAGTAATGCCAACATTAAGATAACAGAGAGGTCAGAATTATCTGAAAAAAAAAATTAAAGTAACCATCAAAACAATGTTTCAACAGGCAATTACAAACATGCTTAAAACAAATTAAAAAAAATAAATTGCAGTGTTAGGAAATAACTAAAAAAGGGAGAATCTGAGCAAAGAAATGGAGATACAAAGAACAGCCAAATAGGAAATTTTAGAACTGAAAAACATAATAATTAAATTTTTTTTAAAAAATCAATGAATATTGTCAGTAGTAGGATGGAAGTGACAGAGGAAAGAATCAGTGAATTGGAAGGATAGGACAATAAAAATTACTAAATCTGAACAACAAAAAGAAAAAAAGACCAGAAAACAAAAATATTCAAGGACATGCAAAACTATAACAAAAAATATCTAACATTCATGTCATGGAGTCTGCAGATCAGAGTAGAAAGAAGATAAGAATAGAAAATCACTCAAAAGGCTGGGCATGGTGACTCATGCCTGTCATCCCAGCTCTTTGGGAGGCCAAGACAGGAGGATTGCTTGAGGCCAGGAGTTTGAGAACAGCCTGGGAAATATAGGGAGACCTCTTTTATACAAAAAAAAATAAACAAAAACTAGCTGAGTGTGGTGGTATGTTCCTGTAGTCCCAGGTACCTGGGAGGCTGAGATAGGAGGATCACTGAAGCCCAGGAAGCCCAAACACTGCAGTGAATCATCATTATGCTACTGCACTCCAGCCTGGGCCACAGGATGAGACCTTGTCTCAAAAAAGAGAAGGGAAGGGAAGAAGGGAAGAAGGGAAGAAAAGAAGGGAAGGGAAGGGAAGGGAAAAGAAGGAAAGGAAAGGGAAGAAGGGAAGGGAGATCAAAAAAAATAATGGCTGAGAAACACTCCCAGTTTGGCAGAGTACGTAAACCTACAGATTCAAGAAGCTAAGTGAATCCCAAATATGATAAATCCATAGAACCTATACCAGAACACATAATCAAACTTCTGTAAACTAACTTTTTCAAGAATTTTTTGAAAGCAGTTTAGAGAAACCATACTTTATGATAACTTATGTTTCAACTTATGATTTTTTTCTTTAAATTGGATTTATAGGAACATAATTCCATCACAAATTGAAGAGCTTATTATGACTTATAATAGGGTTACAATTTCTACTGAATGTGTATTGGTTTTACACCATTGTAAAGTTGAAAAAAGTAAGTCATAAGTCCAGGACCATCTTCTGTGTTGCCAGCATTAAATGCATTTTTGACTTAACAATGGTTCATTAGGATGTAGCCTCACCATAAGTCAAGAAGCGACTGTGTAAGAAAATAATTTAAATAGGCCGGGTGCGGTGGCTCAAGCCTGTAATCCCAGCACTTTGGGAGGCCGAGGCGGGTGGATCACGAGGTCAAGAGATCAAGACCATCCTGGTCAACATGGTGAAACCCCGTCTCTACTAAAAATACAAAAAATCAGCTGGGCATGGTGGCATGTGCCTGTAATCCCAGCTACTCAGGAGGCTGAGGCAGGAGAATTGCCTGAACCCAGGAGGCGGAGGTTGCGGTGAGCCGAGATCGCGCCATTGCACTCCATCCTGGGTAACAAAAAGCGAAACTCCGTCTCAAAAAAAAAAAAAAAGAAAAGAAAATAATTTAAATAATAGCAGATTTCTCATCAAAAACCATAAGCACCAGAAATAAGTGGAACAATATTTTTCAAGTAAAGAAAAATACCTGTCAACCCAGAATCCTATATCCAGTCAAAATGTCCTTCAGGAATAAAGGAAAAATCAGACATTCTCAGATGAAAGAAATCCAAAGGAATTTTTCACCAGGGGACTTACCTTACACAAATGGCTAAAAGAAGTATATATCAGAAAGAATTTTTTTTTAAAAAAAGGAAATTTGGAACATCAAAAAAGAAAGACTATGGTAGAAAAAAATATGGATAAATACAATAGGCTTTTTCTTTCTTCTTGAGTTTTCTAAATTATGTTCAACAGTTGAAGCAAAAATTATAATATTGTATGAAGAGATTCTAAATGTATGTAGAGGAAATATTTAAAATATTCTAAATGGAGGAGAGTAAATGAACATAAAGGGAAGGAAGCTTTCTATACTTCACTCTAACTGATCTAATAATTACACTAGTAACTGTGTTAACTTAGGTAAATATAATGAAATACCTAGAACAACCACTAGAAAAAGAAATACAAAGATACCTAAAAACACTAGTGATACATCAAAATGGAATCCTAAAAGTTGTTTGAGTAACTCACAGGAAGGCAGGGAAAAGGAAACAGAGAGATGAAAAACAGAAAAAGTAAAGATAAAACAAAAGGGTATTGTTTTCATACCCATTGGTGTGATAGATGAGATGAGATATATTCAATGTCTTGTACAAATTCTGGACCTACCCGACATCTTAGTTCAGTTCCAAATTGTGTGGCATTGTGCTGCCAATGACTATGAACGGTAATGTCTGGCTGCTACTTAAAGGCAAGAATTTTTGCCAGCTCACCAAGACTGGTTTCACTCATCCCCACCTCCCTTCCCCACAGTTAGGACAGGGAAGAGGAAATTAGACTGGATCACGCTTCCTCTGCTTTTATAATACAATTAAATGTCCCTTGGACACAACCTGAATGGTGTACTGTACTAGACTCACTCCATAGTTCCGGTAGGCCCTGGAAATCTGGAAATTATCTTTTTCTTCAAGCTGTACAAGGATGAGGAGAGTGGACACACATCAATTACAGAGTGCTAAATCTACCCGGTGAATTGCCTACCTAAGTGAAAAATCAGATCAATTATCTAGAAAAACTCAGAGTTTTAAGAATAGTGTTTCTAGAATTCAAATTCCCAAAACGGTTCATTATGGTATTCTTTTTCTTTTCAAAACCTTAAATGAAAAATGCTGTTAGCACTGATATTTCAATATCATTGACAGAAAACATGAGTGGAATAACCCCAGTGATGTTTCTGTGGTTCCCTGAGATTTTCAGTGATGACAGGCATAAACGTTTGGTTTTGTTGAGGAAGTTAGTAGATGGAGTTTGGTGGATTTACAAAAGGCATTTACTACGTATGTTATAGCAAGATAATAGTTCAGAGTCCCTCTAAATCATAAGACCACATTCAGACTCATAATCTCAGCTTGAGTGGTCTAGTACGATGATGACACCACTATTCCTTGACTCCTCAAAACCACAGGCTGCTTACTCTCTTGGTCACCTATGATTTGGGGTATTTGATAACTGTTATTTGTATCACTTTTAGGTTACTAATATCACCACAGTGGAATTTAAATTCTGTTCATCAAAGATGTGATACCAATTTTAAGCAAATAATTGTAATGGCAGATTGAAATTCACAAACATTCTTCCTTTTTACAGGCCCAAAGTAAAGACAGAAGATTTGAAATCGGGTAATTAAATAGCATTTGAAACTAACTTCTTATAATCAAGCATATCTATCATAAAATTTGATTTCAATTTTAAAAATCCACTATTTTTCTGCAGTTCTATTAAAATTCATTAAATTTAAGAAACATGGAAATCCTTCACAAATAAAAACACGAGGTGAGTAGAGCTTGTGGACAGATATTTTCTTCTAACTAGTTGAGTTTCCAGTCTCTTATTCCCAGAACAGTTTTTAAATAGGACATAGAAATCAGAAAGGCGATATAATCTTAAAATTGACTGTGATGCAGGGTTGTGTTACTGGTGTAACACAATTTTTAAGAAAATGAATGAACACTTTTACAAATGGCAAGTCAAAAACATAGTTTCCTTTTAAGGAATGTCAGGTGTGTTTCTACACCCTACTTCTTCTTTGCCAATTTTTATCTATGAAAGAAGGTAGCAGAAATGTTAATTATCTGGTGGGCTGAGTACAAAACATGAGCATATATGTGCCTAGGTAACTAACATACACAGCCCCTACCCCCTGAAAACCTGCTTTGCCTACTTAATTCCTTCTCTCCCCACTTCTCCAACACCATCTAAGAAAGGGGATGTATGAATGGATTGAGAAATTCATTCATTATGGAAGAAATGTCCCATTCTTTGTCTCTGCTGTTTCATGGGAGAGAAGATATAATGTGTTAGGAGTAAAATGTGCATGACTTCTTATTGTTCAGGACAGAACGGTGTGGACAAGAGATGTTTGTGACCAATGAGGACAACACTCCCAGGAGTTTGGGAATAACAAATGTTAGGGAGGAAAAGCAATTTTTAGTGATTACTAATTATGGTAGTTTATGTTCTTGGACTCTCATTAATGTTTTTGAGAGATGCAATTAATGGCTAAGTTCCCTGTCCAAACTCGGCTTATTTAACTCCTTGTCCTTGGGTGGAGGAAAAGGTTATATAAAAGATACTGGATGAAAGTCAATGAATGGTGAATTGGAAAATATAAGGGAATGCTAAAGCCCCAAAGAGTTTAGTTGTGTCAGAGAGATATTTTCACTTATAATTTAATATACTGTAGAGAAAAGTAAACTTTTTAGATATTTTTATTCACTGAAACCTTATCCATCTCTATGTTGGCATCTTGAATCCACGTGAGTATTTAGATATTTTATTCCAACTGGTTAAGAGGTATAGATGAATTTTTGAATCTCTAGGTACACAAGTTCATTTTTAGACTCTGTAATTAGAGATGAAATACTATTTTGTTTCCTGCCATAACTGATATTCAGAAAACATTCTGACATTTAGCTAACATGACCTCAAGACATTCCACGGGTGTTCAGCTCAATAAGTGTCAAAAATTCCCTTTTTAAATAGTCTCACTTATCTGCCAAATAAGTCTTACTTATCTGGAAGTATACAGTGCTTCCCGGTGTTAGGTTCTATTCTGATGGAAATCCAGCATGGTTCATCACTTCTTTACTTTCTCCTTATAATGCAATAGTTAATTTTTGGTAACGAAAATTTGTTTCTTCTATAAGGTGTTGAGCAAAGGAAATTGAAAAACTAAAATTAAAAATGAACACAGATATCAATGGCAAATTCCAAGAAATTAGAGTTTTTAGATTCATGTATATATATATATATATGTATGTATGTATATTTGGAGACAAAGTCTTGCTCTGTTGCCAGGCACCAAGCTGGAGTGCAGTGGCGTGATCTCTGCTCACTGCAACTTCCGCCGCCTACTGGGTTCAAGCAATTCTGCCTCAGCCTCCCAAGTAGCTGGGACTACAGGCACATGCCACCACGCCCAGCTAATTTTTGTATTTTTTAGTAGAGACAGGGTTTTACCATGTTGGCCAGGATGGTCTCGATCTCTTGACCTCGTGATCCACCCGCCTCAGCCTCCCAAAGTGTTGAGATTACAGGCGTGAGCCATGGCGTCCGACCAGATTCATATTTTACAGTGAGTGAATTTCAACAGGTACCAGGAATTGGAAATACTGGCTTATGTAAGGGCTTCAAAAAAAGAGAGGAAAGGGAAGACGATGATTTACCCGGAGGTGTGTGTGTGTTGTTTAAAGTAAGAATTTATTTTTCCACTTACAATAAGCCAATATAGCTCTGAGATAGATGTGTAGAATAGTTGTTATACATATGAACACCGAAGCCAAACTGTCTGGGTTGGAATCCGCACTTGGAAATTCAATCTCTCTGTACCTGTGCTTTAGTTTTTTCAGCTGTAAAATGATGCTATAAAGATTCATATGGTTCTTATGAGATCAAGTCTATATATATTTCAGCAGTTGAAACAGTGCTAGTACACAATGAGTGTTCAGTGTTAGCTGTCATTATTATTTTATATGTCAACATTACTTTTTAAATAATCCATTGTTTTATTAATGATTTAAGAAACTAAGCTATCCTTATCAATTTTGCATCTGCACATAGGTATGGTTTTGGAACCTCTATTCTACTCTAGTAGTCTATTTGTCTCTTCTTGTGCCAGTGTTAGAGTAATTGAATTGTCACATATTTGCTGTAAACCTTGATATCTTCTTTTTATCATTATGCTTTAAGTTCTGGGGTACATGTGCAGAACATGCAGGTTTGTTACATAGGTATACACATGCCATAGTGGTTGGCTGCATCCATCACCTCGTCATCTATATTAGGTATTTCTCCTAATGCTATCCCTCCCCTCAACCCCCACCCCCTGACAGGCCTTGGTGTGTGATGTTCCCTTCCCTATGTCCATGAGTTCTTGTTGTTCAGCTCCCACTTATGAGTGAGAACATGCAGTGTTCGTAAACCTGGTATCTTAAGGCTTAGTCTCTCATCTGTTCTCCTCTTAATTTTTTATTTGAACTGCATTAAATTTACAGATTAGAATGGGAATAAATATTATCTTTCCAATGTTAATTTTTCATTCAGAGATGTGGTATATCTTTTCATTCATTTAGATCTCTTTGTGTGTTCTCCAATGGTATGTTAAAATATTTCTCTATAAAAGTCTTATTAATTTTTTAAGGTTTATTGTCATTATATATAGGATCATATTTTCTGTTTAATAATAACTGGTTTAAAAGAGAGAGAGAAGAGTTGTTACTTTTTAAGAGTATGATGTACCAGTATTTTAAATGAATTGTGTGAGTTTTATTATAAACATTTTTATCATTAGTTGCTCTTCTCTCTGTAAAATCCTTGAAAGATTCAATGGAGCAGTTGACACAAAAGTAAAATCACTTCTCCATTAGAAGTAAATTGTAATTACAGATTTCAAGTTCTCCTTTTCTGATGGACAATGGAATGATGTAAGTGTCCTTAAAGCAGTAGTGATCTTTAATTGATATTGTACACACTAATACAATAAGAAAATTGGCCTAGAAAATGTCTAACTTTTTTTATATCTAACCCATTTTGTGGTGTTCACTTCCCAAAGGATACTCTCCTTTCCTGCTGTCATATAGGATTTCTCCTGCTGGGAGACTTCCTAGTGCCAGCCTTCAGAGGGTATCTTGTTTAGTAACACAGACCTTGCTTTGTTTCGGGGCCAAATAAAACAATTCCTCACTGCCTTTACCTCCCTAGGAAATCTTCTACACATGGTCTGGTTTAATTTACTTCATGGTTTCTGAAATGTCTCCAACTATTGATTTTTTTGGGTAATAATGCAGACATTCTGGGAGGAATAAGCAGGCTTATTCATACTTACAAGTGTGAATTAGTTCAGACAACAGGTTGTTCTCTTAAAATCCACATGAAATTGCTCTGTAAGGAGAAAGTAGGGGTAGCAATATTAGAAGGGAGGAGATACTATTTGAGAATATTGTGAAAGTGAAAGGCAATATAATGGGATTTTATGCATCTGGAGAACAATTTAAAGTACTATCCCTCTAGAATTGGAATAGGGAGGATGGCAGAAGATGAAAAAGTAGAGTGATAAATAGGTAGATGAGAGGTGCAAAGGCAGAACGTACATTTTACCTCCATGCCAACCCTACCTATTCGATCATCTAAGAACTTGAGAGTCTCCATGCAGACGTTCAATGAGACCAATTGCTTCTCAAAAGTCAGCACTTTGCAGAGTTACATCTGCAAACCAGAACACAATTCGTAGCCTCTTCTTGCCTGGCTAAGGGGGAATTCTCCGCACTCATAGTGTAAAATAAATGTTTCAGAGAACTGTGGCTTCTATGCTGTCTCATGCCAAAATAAAAAAAAAAAAATTGCACTCAAACTGCAGCACATCTGAAGCAGGTAAGCTGTAAGAAGGAATTACTGATGATTAGATCTTCACTTTTGTGGTTCCATATCTCTAGATTTTGTGACTGGGTGGAGAGGTTTCTGTTTTATGTATTTTACTAGAAGCATATTATTAAAGGAAGTTTTCATGTGACTGTGGATTCAGAGTTGAGTTTTTGTGTTGTGTGTGTCTGTAAATGAGAGAGAAGAAAAAGAAGAAAAAGAGGCAGAGTGAGTGTTTTCCCATCCTGTTGAAGTCTTTGCAAGTAGTAACAGTTTAATTATTTTCCCTTTTCCCTCTCTGGTTACTAAGAAGTAACCGGCAATGGAAACCTATCTGAGTGTGGAGACTATGCAGGGGTGTGTTCGTTAGCATTCTCCTGTAAGTTTCTAATAAATGTGTGTGGTTACAGATGATATAATCAGTTTGTGGGGAGTGCTGCTCTGCACACACTACAGATGGCTCATTCCCAGCAGGGTACTATGCTGCCTCTAAGAAGTACTAGGCTCCAAATAGGCTGAGGATTTTTAACCCTCCTGAGTTTGTTGGCACAAAGGAAAAGAGCAAGACTTTGCCTCAGAATTTTTGGTTTTGGTAGTGCTTGTACCCCAGACAGAAATCAAAGTGCCTTGTACATAGGATGATACTGGTAAAAACAATATCCTAGGGATTTTCATATCAAAATTAAATAAATGAGTTTTTTAGAAAAGTAGATAAAATGTTTGCAGTATTTGGGGAGAAAATGCTACAAAACTCAGACCTTGACCATTGTGACAGTCAAAGGCAAACCCAACTACAATTTCCAGTTCTTTTTTTTTTTTTTTTAAAAAAAAAAAAACAACTTTTACTTTAGATTCAGAGGTATATATGCGGGTTTGCTATATAGGTAAACTGTGTGTCATGGGGGTTTGGTGTACAAATAATTTTGTCACCTAGTAACCCATAGTTATTTTTTTCTGATCCTCTCCCTCCTCCTAACCTTCACCCTATGATAGGCCCAAGTGTGTTTTGTTTATCCCTTTGTGTTCATGTGTTCTCATCATTTAGCTCCCACTTATAAGTGAGGATATATTATTTGGTTTTCTGCTCCTGCATTACCTTGCTAAGGATAATGACCTCCAGCTTGATCCATGTTGCTATAAAGGACATGATTTCATTCCTTTTTATGGCTATATAGTATTCCATGGTGTATATGTACCACATTTTCTTTATCCAGTCTACCATTGATGGGCATTTAGGTTGATTCCATGTCTTTGTTATTGTGAATAGTGCTGCAATAAACATGTGTGTGCATGTGTCTTTATGATGGAACAATTTATGTTGCTTTGGGTATATACCCCATAATGGGATTGCTGAGTAGAATGGTAGTTCTGTTTTTAGCTCTTTGAGGAATCACTATACTGCTTTCTACAATGACTGAACGAATTCATACTCCCACCAACAGTGTATAAATGTTCCTTTTTCTCTGCAATCTCACCAGCATCTGTTATTTTTTTGACTTTTTGATAGTAGTCATTCTGACTGGTGTGAGATGTTATCTCACTGTGGTTTTGATTTGCATTTCTCTAGTGATCAGATATTGAGCTTTCTTTTTATATGGCTTTTGCTTACATGTATGCCTTCTTTTGAAAAGCATCTGTTCATGTCTTTTGTCCACTTTTAAAGGAGGTTGTTTTTTTTCTTGTAAATTTGTTTATGTTTCTTACAGATGCAGGATATTAGGTCTTTGTCAAATGCATAGCGTGCAAATACCTTCTCCCACTATGTAGGTTTTCTACATACACTGTTGATAGTTTATTTTTCTGTGCAGAAGTTCTTTAGTTTATATCCCATTTGTCAATTTTTATTTTTGTTACAATCGCTTTTGGTGTCCTCCTCATGAAATCTTTGCCAATTCCAGTATCCAGAATGGTTTTGCCTAGGTTGTCTTCCAGGTTTTTATAGTTTGGGATTTTACATTTAAGTCTTTAATCCATCTTGAGTTGATTTTTGTACATGGTGTAAGGAAGAGGTCCAACTTCGATCTTCTGCATATGGCTAGCCATTAATTCAATGGGAAATACTTTCCCCATTCCTTGTTTTTGTCAGATTGGTCAAAAATCAGATGGCTATAGGTGTGAAGCCTTGTTTCTGTGCTCTCTATTCTGTTTTATTGGTCTATATGACTGTTCTTTGTACCAATACCATGCTATTTTGGTTACTGTAGCACTGTAGAATAGTTTGAAATCAGGTAGTGTGATATCTCCAGCTTTGTCCTTTATGCTTGGCTAGTTGGGCTCTATTTTGGTTCCATATGAATTTTAAAATAGTCTATTTTTCTAGTTCTGCAAAGAATGGCATTTTTAGTTTGATAGAAATAGCATTGGATCTATAAATTTCTTTGGGCAGTATGGCCATTTTAATGATATTGATTCTTCTGATCCATGAGCATGGAATGTTTTCCCATGTTTGTGTCTTCTTTAGTTTCTTTGAGCAGTATTTTGTAATTCTCATTATAAAGATCTTTCACCTCCCTAGTTACGTATATTCCTGGGTATTTTATTCTTTTTGTGGCAATTGTGAATGGATTGCCTTCCTGATTTGGCTCTTGGCTTGGTTGTTGGTGGTATATAGGAAAGCTAGTGATTTTTGTAAATTGATTTTGTATCCTGAAACTTTGCTGATGTTGTTCATCAGCTGAAGAAGCTTTTGGACTGACACTATGGGGTTTTCTAGATATACAATCAGATTGTATATCTGCAAACAGAGATAGTTTGGCTTCCTCTTTTTCTATTTGAATACCCTTTATTTCTTTCTCTTTCCTGATTGCCCTGGTAGCACTTCCAATACGGTGTTGAATTGGAGTGGCAAGCGAGGGCATCTTTGTTTTGTGCCAGTTTTCAAAAGGAATGCTTCCCACTTTTGCTTCTTCAGTATGATGTCGGCTGTGGGTTTGTCATACGTGGCTGTTATTGTTTTGAGGTATGTTCCTTCGATACCTAGTTTATTGAGAGTTTTTAACATGAAGTTTTAACATGTTGAATTTTATCAAAAGCCATTTCTGCATCTATTGAGGTAGTTATGTGGTTTTTGTCTTTAGTTCTGTTTATTTGATGAATCATATTTATTGATTTGCATGTTTAACCAATGTTGCATCCTAGTAATAAAACTTACTTGATCATGGTGAATCAATGTTCATCAAGGATATTGGCCTGAAGTTTTCTTTTTTGTTGTGTCTCTGCCAGGTTTTGGAGTCAGGATTATGATGGCCACAGAGAATGAGTTGGAGGAGTCCTTTCTCATTTTTTGAACAGTTTCAGCAGAAATTGTACCAGCTCTTCTTTGCACATCTGGTAGAAGTCAGCTGTGAATTCATCTGGTCCTGGGCTTTTTTACAATTTCCATTTCTTATTCAAAGCAAACTAAATAGTTTGCCTTCTGTTTGTGGAGACCAAGTAATAGTGAGATTTTACTTCAGAAGAAAAGGTCCAGAATAGCTCTTCTCATGTTGTAACAGAGTTTGGATGCCTTATTACTAAGGCTTAGTCTGTGGCCTCTTTGGGATCCAATGCTTCGTGTGTTTGATGGAATGTAACAGCTATGTCATGAGTCCTACTCTCTTTTTGTCTTCTGCCTACTTTTTTGGAAATCCACACAGAAGCCATGCTTGTTTGCAGAATCTGCAAATGAGGGGATTAGCAGGAAGTAGATAATTTGTGGGATGGGCAAAAGGAGCAACTCACTCAATGAGATCCAAATGATCTTCCAGTCTCTGCTCCTGTGATACAATTGAGTACGGATACTGTAGCTTGTGCAGAGCCAAACCTTTAGGAGGGACTCTTCCAGGAAATCTGGGTCTCATACATAAGATTAAAACCTCAGGACAATCTGTCTTCATTGCTAAAAATCTTTACTTTCAGGCTTCACCAGGGTCATCTTCTTGGCCTTGTTTATGCCACTTTTTTACCTCACTATTGAGGAAGCAGTTCTTATAATGCAATTTTAACATTTATTGAATTGTAGATTACTATGAGATGTAAACTCTTCCAATTTTTACCAAATTCCAGTGAGTTGAACAATAGTTATGATTCCTATAAAAGAACAGAGAGGAGAGGCACAGAATAAGTTAGGAAAACAGAACCCAAGAACCTCTTATGGCCTCCGATTGGCATTGAAAAACTTTTAGTAAACATAGACTAAGCCCTCTGTATTTCAGAGTTAGTGAAGTAAAGTAGCATTTCTGCTACTCATTCCAAGAGGAAAGTAACACCCTGGTAACAGCTGCAGATACACAAACCCCAGACTTAGATGGAGCCTAAGCTATGCGTATGAAAGCTTGGCTGAACTTGATGGAACAAAACTATTTCATCTTTATATTCAAAGTATCTCATCTATAAACTTCCAGAATATCAGTCCCAATTCACAACTAACAAAGTATCTACAGAAATCTAGGCTTAGAGTCATTATACAATCACTCATGTATAATGAATAAACAAATAAATGCTTAGTGAAATCATATATCATATTCAGTCCTATGGGCCAGGAGAAAAAAGAATCAGTGACGCAGTATATGCTCTCACCTAGTTGGAAAGACAAGAACTTCTGTGTAACTACTCTAAAGGATACCATACTTGTATAAAAGGAGCCATGGATACTATAAAGGTCAACGCTGTGACAAGTTTCCCAAGAAAAGGGAAAGAAACTGAGCTGAGCCTTGAAGAATACACAGAAAAAGAACCTGTGTTGTCAGTGAGAGAAAAAATAAAGGCAAGTACAGGCAAAACTGAATTGAATTCTATCATTATAAAATATGCACTTAGCACCATTTTGACCACGCATAATCGGAGTATGAACAACCTATTCTTTTCTAAGAGTTTGTCAGAGGAAGCCAATGCTCCATCCCTTCTTGATAACTTTCACATTTAAATATGAAACTCTTATTTAAGCTATGTTTTCTACTCCACTATCTTGGTATACAAAAAAAAAGTGCATAGCTGAAATGCTGATTAATAGATTCAATGGCAAAAATTAAAAGTTAATTCAAAATATTCAGAAAGATTTTGTTTGAAGTCTTCCATCTGAGACAACAGTCTCATTGGAATAAGATAAATATCCTGATTCTGGAGTAGGCATTGAAATGGTACTAAATTTTGTATATAAATCTCTCCTATGTACAGGGAAAGGGGAAAAGAGTGAAAATAACTCAGGATTTTTAAGCTGAGTTTTTAAGAAACCTAAGAGTCCATGGGCAGATTTCCTAGTTTCTGTAAATATTTAACAGAATTTAGTTGTATAAATAAAAATTTAAATAACTTTTAAAATTATAGTACAAATCCATTGATTTTGAAACACCAGAGTGCAGCAATCCTAAAAATGCTGGACCAAATATTATCCAAGGTAAAATTCTTTCATAGGACTTTTTTTTTTTTTCTCATGGAAAGAGCTTTTACTGAATGATTTGTTCTACAGAATCTTTATGTCATAGTAGTAGCCAACATTTATGGAGTGTTTAGCGAGTGCCAGATTCTTGAGCTACACATTTTATATGAGATGATTTCATGCTCATGACAAACCTATGAAATAGACACTAAGAGCCCCATTTTGTGATGGGGTACATGAAGCTTAAGAGAGAACAGAAAATGGCCTAAAGCAAATGGTGAAGCCAAGAGTGGCACCTAGAGAGGCTGACAGTAGGGGCCAAACCCTTATCCACTACCCCAGGATGCCCTAAAGATATCTACATGACAAAATTTGGCACAGACTAAATGAGTATGACACATTCTTGCAGTTAGCAATAATAGTACAATGCCCTTTCTCCTTGACTGACTAAAGAACTTTGGTATTTTTCACATAACAAATCACTTTTTATCCTCAGAAATGCTCCAAGCACTTTCCCTCTCATACATAATGCATGATTATGAATAAAGTACAGGAATTATTTTAAGATGTAATACTTCATTCTTTAAACATTATTAATGTTCATGTTATTTATGCTCAAGGTTATTTTTTCCTCATTGCAGAAAACATGAGCCATTTTAAAATTATACCCAACTGCAAGTTTTCCAGTAAGAAATATTCATGATATAATTACAAGGTGGAAATTAATATTTTAAAAATAAAATAATGCTCTGTCTTTTAGGCTGCCTAGGCTAATGAAAATGCCTTTTGTCCAGTCAGAATATATCACTGGCAGCTCCAGAATTAGTTTACCTTTTTCCTCAGAAGCTTTAACTTATCACCTTTTGCAATCTACTGTCTGGGAAGTCAAGAATGCAAACTGCATTTCATATTCTTTACACCTCGAGTTTATCTCCCCCCATTTAGATAATGTGATATTCTGCCAAAATTGCAGGATTTAAATGCATTCAGCAGCCTTAGTTCAAGTAGCTAATTTTCCCTAATAAGTTTTTTCTTTTTCTTTTACATCAGACATCAGCAGGATATCATTTTATAAACATAAACTGTTAAAGAGAGTTTTCAGATTTCAGTGACATCATTTTTATGCCCCACTTAGGAGGTTTATTTTTAAAAATGATTTTATTTTTGTTCTAATAACCAATCATATGATTTTAAGTGCTCAGTTCAGAGTCTAAATGGACAATACTTATTAAAGATTTTATTCACATGAAACTAAATCTTTATTTATTTGTCTATGAATAGAATTCCTTCGTGTCTTTAACTTGAAAAGGTGGTACAAACATAGCTGAAAGTCCTGGTTTTCATCTACTTTGATTCCACAAACCAGAAACATCAAAATATGATCTTTCAATAATATTAACCCATAGTAGAAAGAAATATGATTTGAATATTTGTATTCAAAGTGAAGCCATTGTAGGACTTGGAATTTATATCTTCTAAGGACGGAACAAAACTCAAAATTACATCAACCTAACTTTAGGGCTGGCGGTTTTAACTTCAACATCAGGTCATCACACCAAGTTCAATACCTATTAGATGCTCTAACCATTTCTTTCTTGTACTCAAGAAAGAAGGTTCCTCAAGTAAGGCCCCTCTGTATTGGCCTGGAATAGATCCACATTACACATTTTAGTTCCCAGTCTCTAGGTGGAAGAATCAGACTACTTTAAAAATAGTTATGAACATTTTCCCTTGGCTGGAATTTGTTTCTCTTTCTGTTTTTTTTTCTCTGTCTCTCTCTCTCTTTTCCTTTTGGGTTAGGGTATAAGAAAGAAGTTGACCTAAGAAAGAGAACGCCTAACTGCTTTTCCCAGGTTCTAAAAGGCCAACTAAACTTCAAAATGATTTTTGTTTGATTGGTTAGTTGGGTTTTTTCTATACATTGTTTCAATTCTTTATCTACTGTTTATTCCTCTAACCTCTAAAATTTCTTCATCACTTCACCAAAAGAGCTCTTGCTAAGGTTACTAATTTATTCATTCCATGTTACCAAATCTATGGACATATTTCAGTCCTCATCTACTGCCACATGTTTTAATCATCTCTTCTTTTGCAACTCTTCTTACCCCAGTCACTTGGTTTTGTTTCTTTATCTTGATCCTGTGCTTCCTCTGCAGGTTCAACCTCATCCACCCAACCATGGCAAGGCTGGACTTCCACAAGCCTTGATAGACAGTCTTTCTGTCTCACAGTCTATGCTTTTCTGAGAAAATAACATCCATGTCCATAGCTTCCATCACCATACATACAGCACTGTGGTCATCCTCCCAAATGCATATCTCTAGCCAGAAGTATTCTCTGAGCTTTACATCTTTCTTCTCCTTCTTCCCTTCCTTTCTTCCTTCCTTTTTCTTTCTCTTTCCTTTTCTTTTCCTTTTCCTTCCTTCCTTCTTTTTGTTGCTTTTTCCTTCCTTCCTTCCTTTTTTTCTTTTTCTTTCCTTCCTTCCTTTCTCTTCCTTCCTTTCTTCTCTTTTTTTTTTTTTTTCTCATGATGGAATTTTGCTCTTGTTGCCCAGGCTAGAAGGCAATGGCTCAACCTCAGCTCACCACAATTTCCGCCTCCTGGGTTCAAGCAATTCTCCTGCCTCAGCCTCCCAAGTAGCCAGGATTACAATGACACCCGGCTAATTTTGTATTTTTAGTAGAGATGGGGTTTCCTACATGTTGCTCAGGCTGGTCTTGAACTCCCAACCTCAGGTGATCTGCCAGCCTCGGCCTCCCAAAATGCTGGGATTACAGGCATGAGCCACTGTGCCCAGCCTACATCATTATTTTCAATGTCCTATCCTTCATCTCCATTTGGAAATCTCAGACTCAGCATATTCAAACTAAGCCTATCCAAATCGATCATATGCAAAAACTAGTATATTGATCTAACCCCTAAAATGTGATTCTACTTCTGTTTTCCCTATCTCTGTGAACCCTACAGAACTAAGTTTTTTTTTAACCTTCCTAACTTCACCATGCATACTCAGTCCATCACAAAGTCCCATTAATTAACCTCTAACTCAAATCCATTAACTTTTCATTCTCTTGATTACTACTGGTCTACTCTAAAAATAACAATTTTTTACCTGAACTACGACAAGAGCTTCCTAACCTATCTCCCTATGTTCATCTCTCTGCCCTTTCTCTAACCTGTTCTTTGCACTGCAGTCCATATGATTTTTTTTTGAAAATGCAAATGTAATTATTTCCAATCCACCATTCCCATCTACCTTAATCCCATCTAGATGAGCCCAAGATTGCCAATAGACACAAACTTGTCTAGGTGACTGTGACTGCGACTGCATGTCTATGTGGGAGGGAGGGCAAAGGACAGACCTACAGGCACAAGTCTGAGAATCTGTCTGTTTGCATATCTCTGATTATGTTCCAAAGCCCCTTAAAAAGTTTCTAGGCTTGTTCACTATTTGAAATCATATTTGCCTTTTCACAGGAAATGCCACTTGTGTGATAGAAATCTCATCACTTTCCATTCTTATTTTTTATCTCCGTATGGTCCACAGAAGTCATGTACTTCAGGCGACTTTGCCTTCCGAGAGCAGTGTGGTAGAGCAAGAAGAGCTTAGATTAAGGAGTCATACCAATGTGGACTTAAATTACAGCTCTGCCATTATTATTATTTCAACTCAATTTTAAAATGAAGACATTTCATAATTTTGAGAATTTGATGTTTTATGAAAAGAGTCTAGCATATCACCTAACATATAGCAAGCAGCCAATGAATTTTTTTTCCTACCTATATGTGTGGTGCCAAAGTATTTTATGCCAAAGAAAACCTCAAGATCATTTGTAAACTTAGCCATACTTTAAGTTTGTTTCAAAGACACTTGGAAGTAAGCGTTGAGTGAAAAATTTTATTTTGGTTGCTTCTTTTTAGCTAACATATTTGGAGCAATTCCTATGCGCTAGACTTCATGCTATGCAATTTACATTCACTATTTAATCACTACAAATTTTCTATTATACTATCCCATTTTACAGCTAAAAATTGGTAGAGCTCGAATTTTGAACACAGGCCAGAGTTTCTAATTTTATCTATAGATTTTGACCTCCCTCATTGAAGGACCCAATCCAGAAAGCGCAGATGAGAAATGCGGCCTTTGATCGGCTAAATTTCCTCAGGGACCTACAGAACACTACTGCATTTTGCTAAAATCCAGAGCCAGGAAACTTGACCATATGAGCTTCTTTTCACATTACATGGCAATTCTAAGCTAAGGGGCCCAAAATGTGCTTTATTTTTTCATGTTTGATATAACGCAAATAATCTTTCTGAAATTATAGCATTTTATACATCTTTCTAACAGTATTAAATACCATGACCCTAAAGGATTATCCATGCAGTGTTAAAGATTAGGAATTTGACAAGAAGAAAGACTTTTAACTGTGGTCTTTATAAAATTAAGGATAGTTTAGGGACTGGATTTTGACAGCATCATGTAAGAAAGTATGTAAGCCTCTATGTTTGACAAAACCAAATAGAGTTTCAAACAAAAACTATCTCAGAATAGAAACTTTGAATCTCAGAGAATATTCAAAATACACAAGGATTGTGCACTGGAATAGTTATGCAATGTGATATGCACTAGGTTCATATACTAGGAAACATTTATTTTTTCCCAAGGCTAAGTGCTGAAATCTATCCCCTAAGGGAGCTCTATGGCAGTATCCAAAGAAAAACACGTTTGTCTGATATCCCACAAAGAAATCCAACTGAAAATAGAAAAGATGTGTCTGCAGCATTAGTTCACGAATCTGACTGCAGTTTATATTATCAGTAAATGTTTGGATTCACAAATCAATACAAAAACTACAGGATACCTATAGTTAAAGTCACTGCTTTGATTTGTTGGTCCTTCCTAAACCTGGCCTGCAGTTCTGTGAAATCTAAGAATATGGGTGGAACCGACTAATGTTTTCTCTAAGCATATCCTAGAGTAATCTGAAAGCAGTGATTTTGCTGGTGGACAAGTCTCAACTTTAAATCATATCATTTTATCATTTAAAATAAGGAGGATGTACTAAAATATACTTAATAAGCTGGTACAATGCTGAATATATGGTAGGTGCTCAATGAAACTGAGTCAATTGACCAACATCTCTTGGGGGGCTAATGATGCTTTTAAGAGGGCTGAGTTTAGCTAATATACTTCTCTGTTTCTATGCTTTATATTTTCAAAAGATAAGCTAACTTCCACATTTAAAACAACCTACAGCTAATATATCATCAAATAAATTTTTTAAGACAACAGCACAATTAAATGTCAAGATAAATGGACTTTGAAGAACAGAGCAATAATTTAAGAAGATATCAGTTATGCTAAAACTTTTTAATACAATAAATACCTTTGTATATAACTTTGAAATAGTTAGAGATTGTGAAGAGAATTAGATGTGCTGAATTCCTACACAATAAAGAGACCCACTTTCACAAGATAAAACACCTTGCATTGACATGGCAGACATATTCTAAGGTGACCCCTAGTCAGTCCTTTCCCCTAGAAGGTGGGAGGAACTGGTGACCTGCTTCTTATGGACAGAATATGACAAATTCTCTCTTGATTTGGTTACCATTACCAGTGAAAGGTAATGGAAGCTTATTCTCATGATTCCAATACATGATTGCATCAGGTTCCATAGGCTGCTAAAACAAAGTTAACACAGATTTGGCATCTTAAAACAATAGAAATTTACTCTCATAGTTCTGGAGCCACAGAACCTTAAGTCAAAGTGTATGTAGGACCATGCTCTTCCTGAAACAAAGAATCTGTCGTTGCCTCTTCTAACTTTTGGTGGTTGTCAACAATCCCTAGTGTTCCTTGGCTTGTACCACCCTAACTCCAATTTCCGCCTCCACTGTCATATGGCCATCTTCCCTCTGTGTGTCTATGTGTATCTGTTTTCTCTTATAAGCATATCAGTCACTGGATCTGGCCTTCCTACTCCAGTATAACCTCATCTTGCCTTAACCAATTACATCTGCAAAGACCTTATTTCCAAATATAATCACATTGTGAGGTTCCAAGTGGACCTGAATTTGGGAGAACATTATTCAACCCAGTAGAGTTATATAAGGCTCTGTCTTAACAGACAGAAGGGAGAGACTATCCATTGTTAAGTTTGGAAAAGTAAATATCTTGACTTTGAGAAGGCTTGCGAGGGGACTACATAGCAAGAAATTGCAGGCAACCTCTAAGAGCTGAACACTGTCTGCTCCTGGATAACAGTTAACAACAACAGCAACAAAAAAACAGGGACATCCATTCTACAACAAGAAAATGAATTCTGCCATTGACCTGATCTTGGAAAAGACAAAGTTCCAGAAATGAATTCAGTCCACTGACACCTTGTGTGCTAGTCTGTTCTCATAATGCTAATAAAGACATACCCAAGATGGGAGTTAGTTTGTAAAGGAAAAAGGTTTAATTGACTCACAGTTCCACATCGCTGGGGAGGCCTCACAATCATGGTGGAATGAGGTGCAAACTCACATCTTACATCGTAGCAGGCAGGAGAGCTTGTACAGGGGAACTCCCATTTATAAAACCATCAGATCTCATGAGACTTATTCGCTACCACAGAAACAGTGTGGGGGAAACTGCCCTCATGATTCAATTATCTTCACCTGGCGCTCCCCTTCACACATGGGGCTTATTACAATTCCAGGTGAAATGTGGGTGGGGACACAGCCAAGCCATATCACTTTAATTGTGCCCTTGTGAGACGCTGAATAGGGGATTCATCTAATCCATGGGTGGGAGATAATAAGGGTATAATGTTTTAAGATACAAAATGAGTAGTAATTTGTTCTACTCAAAGTAAGTGAACAGTGAAAAACTAATATAATTGATATCATGTTTCAAAAGTTTCATTCACTGTACCTCATTTATACTTTCCAAGGCCAAATCTGAAGGTGTTTCGTTCAGCTCTGAATTATATACACCACCACCATTTCAGTGTACTCATATGGATTGTTGGGAATGACCTATAAAAGTTGAATGTGTTTAGTAAAGTCAGAATTGTAGTACTCAGAAGAATCTCAGAGATTATATATTCCAATCCTTTTATTATACAAATAAAGAAACTGAGCCACGGATTTAGAAACTGATTCGTTTGATCACAGAGGTAGCAAGTGAAAGAGGCAAACACAGGTCTCCTGGGATCCAGTCCAAAATTTTTTCAATATTGTAGATCCTTACCAATACCCTGGGATCTTCTGAGATCCCTAATGCAAAATAACAGAAAGGCTGAAAATAAATCACTAACTTTTAGAAAATACATGTAAGTTATACAGCTTTAATAAATGTCAATAATCATAATTGCCATTAATTCACTCCTAGAAATGTGCTGGTCACATTTTATTTACCAAATAAATATTTGATAAATAAAAAATATGTTTTTATATACAATTACCATTATAAAATATAAGTGATCTGAAGGTAGCACAGTTCTGTAGGCAAAAGCCATGACTGTAAAGTGAGACCCACCTGACTTTGAATGCAAGCACTAACATTTATTCACTTATAAACTTGGAAGAGTTCTTAAATCTCTCAGCCTTCAGTTTCCTCCTCTGCAAAATGAAGGTCATAAAATTGAGCTCCCAATGTTATATTTAGGTTCAAACAAAATAATAGATGTAAAATGCCTGGCAATTACAGGGTGCTTAATAAATGTTAGTCTATTTCCATTTGCTGATGAATTTGTTCTTAAGTAGAGAACAGTTTTTCCGCTACTCAGATGTTTCTCTGAATTATAATCTGTGTTAGGGGCATTTAATGCAAATATTCTTTTATTTCTATGTGAAGTGACATTGCTTTGAAAACAAATTTCTTTTGTAAGGATTTAGTCTTCCTTGGTTCCAGCTACTCATTCCTTATCCCTTCAACAAGCTTAGGAGAAAAGAAGGGCTTAAAAAGTCTAGTGAAGAAAAAAAAGTGCATTTTACTAGGGCCGAATTTACTGACACATAAGAACCACACACATACACAAACCAGCAGCTCAAAGATTCTTAATCGTTGATTGGGAGTTTACATAATTCAAAGGTAGTAATCCAAAACCTGTTTCAAATTAGATGACAGCAGAAAAGTGATGTGGAAGTAGTTACTGTTAAACTGAAATTCTTCTGATTGCACTATTTATCAGGTAGTATTTCAGATAATTAAATAGAACAATGAGTAACATGAAAGATTACAGTTATGGCTCACTTTTGCATGGGTCTGCTGAGACTTAGTAATAATGTTCAGGCAGAGCTGGAAAAATTCCAACATGGACCATACTGAATTAGGCAACAGCTGGTGAAGAAGGTTTAGTTTATAAGAACTGTCCTAACAGCTGGAGAAAAGTGATATGTGGTTCTTACTAAATGTCACATTAAAAATTAGCAGTAAAATAATTACAAGTTAATTATAAATTTACTGTCTTGATTTCAAACCTTAAGCAATCTTTCCTGGGGCCATTTTAAGGCCATTGTAAAGTTCTTTAATCTCTGCTCAGGAAAATTTATTTTCTAGCAGGTGTGCCTTATAGCTAAAAAAGGAGACATGACTTAAAATCAGTTCCATGAGTTTCAAGCATTTCCACATGTTTTAAAAAATAGTAATTTCAATGTTGCTTGAAACCAGGGAAAGGTCATGGGGAGAGGAAGCTGTGAAAACCTTAATCCTGCAAATCTCATGACACAGGGCATGATGCGACGGGGTTTAAAGCCAGAAGGTTTGGGTTCAAGCCTCTGCTCTGTTAATTACTAACTAGGAGGTTTAGGGTAGAATGCATATCCTCTTTCAAACTTGAGTTTCCACATCCAACTTGAAAATCATAGCACCTACCTTCCAAACTGTCGTTAAGAAGTAGGTGATTTATATATAGTACCTAAGCCAACAGATGTATGGTTCCCAAACCATGCACTGAAGCCCCCGAGGGCACTGCAGCATACTTACATGAGAGCCATGGGATATTCTAAAATGTTGAGGAAAATATAGCAATACTCAAAACCTGTCAGCCACTGTGTGACCTGCTAGCTCAAGGTAGTTTACAGTTTCAACATTAGATCATATTACATTTCTTTCATTGATGTCATATCTCTGCTGAGCTAAGTTTTGGTGGTGGCTAGATAAAACGCCAGTAAACATGAAAATCAGTTTGGAACAGGAAATGAAGGTGGTGGATCCAATATGATTCCAAGGTCTGAGAGGTACACAGTGCCCAAGAAACCCACATATCTCATTAGTAAGTAAGTTATCTATAGTTAAGGCTGAAATAAAAATTGTCTTTCTTTCAATGTATGTGTACTACTATGTTCAAACAGCTACTCTGTTGTTAGTGTATAAATACATTTTAACTTGTTTGGACCTAATCACTCAACTCATGGCACTGTTAGTTATTTTGGCCTAGGAATCCATTGAAAAAAATACTGAAATATTTAGTGCTGTAAATCAAAATGGTTTTGGAACTTCTGCAGAAGGTACCCAGTAAATGTTAGTTTTCTCTCAGACTTCACGTTCTTTCCCATGATTGACTCTCCTCCTCAAAATTTAGACAAATCTAGTTATGTTCTCAATGGCAATACTGACTGCTATTCTCGGCCTTTGCAATTTGATGGGGACCTATAATTACCTCTGACCAGTAGGATTTGAAGGTTATGAACCCTCCATTCACTCTATTCTTCTACCAAGGTGTCTTACTGTTGTGAAGAGACAATGAAGTCACAGGACCCAAGTAGCCTCAATGGTCAAATTAATATATGGAAGACACTTTCCTAGAGAGTCACCTGGGTGCACTGATTTAAGCCAAAGAGATCTAGAGGTTTGTTTGCTGTGAAGCATAGGCTTGTTCTATATTGATCAATACTCAAACTTGTTTCCTTCTGTTGGTCTTCTCCATCACTCTCCTAAATATGGTTTTCTTACTCTTTATGTCCAGCTCTGAAAAATAATTAGATAATAGTTAGTATTATAGAAAAGTTGACCTGAATAATAAAGCCTGAATAGTGGAAAGCTCAAAGAATAGTTAACAGCATGAACTAAAACAGTCCAATTAATAATTACCAGCATTAACTAAAACATAGTGCGATTCCCCATATCACAAATTAGACAGGAACACATTCATTTAGTCAATGCCAAGCTGGGGTTTACATCTTAAGGGTTTAAAAGAAAATTGCAAATGTTTTAACAGTATGATTTCATTTAGGTACAAGGATATATACAATATGATAAAGCCACTTTTACATAAAATGTTGGAACTACAGATATTCAATAACAAAGTATTTTCTGTATTCATGGAAATTTTGCCATACATCAAAAATAAGAAAGCAATTCAAACAGGTACACATTTACATGGTGGGGACATTTCTGATTGAGCTAGAGCAAGCAGAGGAAGTCATCTCTTCCAGTGGTTATAGAGTGAGACTAGAACGAGGATGATTTTTAACAGTAGATGTGCTTTAAAAGGAAAAATTTTAAAAAATTTCTTCATACTTCAGATGTTAGAAAGAAGATGAGGATGACTGGAAGGAAATCAGGAAAAAGAGAACTGCATTCTTTAAGTACCCAATGTTAACTGAATACTGTAATGTGTATTCTATAAACGCTACCAGGTAACTGGAACTTGGTATCTGTTGAGCCAGTGGCATCTGTTGCCTATTATCAAGGGCAGAAATCCAAACACTTCTGCCCACTGTGTCTTGGTATTGCAGTTGCCAAATATTGGATGGAATACTGCTTTCCTCACACAGAGATGAGACAGAGCAAGATCAGCTTCAACAGGGGGTGTCGGTGTCCCATGGCCGGCTGGTCTCTCCTAGCAGCTGATGCAAAGCAATTGGCCTGCATGCATCCCTCTTGTACTACTGCAGAAGGACCTCGTCTTCTCCCCACAGTGGACAGATATATACTTGTGGGGTTGGCGAGAAGCCATATGACACACATACTTAAGTAGAACAAAGGAATTCACATGAAGTCTGAAGCAGGAAGGTTATTTCCCCACAAGATGACAAGACCAGCAAAGGCTGCGAAAACTCTTTATCTCTTGGTAAAATAACGTTACAAGTCCAAGATCTGTTCTTATGAAGCAAGAAGGGGTTGAAAGACTGCCCTCAGGATGGCAGAGCATGACATCTTAGCAGAATGTATAATACATCTGAATAGTTGGAGTAAGAATACCTTTTAAAGAATGAAGCAGTGTGAGGTATAGGCAGTGAGGAGGGGTATGGAAAAGAGGTATCACAGAATTAAGTTGGAATTAGACTACTGAATAGAGAAAACACTATAGAGTATTATTAGCCTTTGTTCACCAATATTTACCCAGTCTCAGCCTTTTGGTAGACAGTCATTATTTTAATCGAATGAATGAAAGAAGGAAAGATTTGCTTGTAAGCATAGAGGTAACCATAATTTTAAATAAAGAGGCATTTAATGATCATATCCAGCAGCAGTGATAAAATACTACTGTTGAAAAAGAACAATGTAGGCACTTTGCCCATAGGTAGTAGACTTTTGTAATAAGACAGGTTGGGGAGGTGAAGGTCCAAGGATGAGCACTGAAGATTGAGAGAAGCTGTTAAATAAATTAGAAGGACCAACAAAATAATCTAGTGGTCAACTGGATGTACAAGTAAGAGTTCAAAGATAAATATGAATTATCTAGCAGATTTAGGAGTGGAAAGTTGTTGAACAAATGGTGATGACACTAATGGAGATAGAAAATGCAAAAGAAGACAAAAATAGAAGATAGTGAGCTTGATGTTGAGCTTGTTTCATTTACATCTTAAGAGGATAAAAGTGGCAATGTTCAGGAGCTCGAGAGAGGGTAGGCGTCAGCAAGTAGTGGGCACTGAGATAAGAGAGTGAAAGAAATCACCCAAAGAGAAGCTCTAAGACAAAATGAGAAGAGGCTTGCTAATATACGGGAAGTACCAACATGCCATATGGGAAGAAGAGAAAAAGCTAATGAAGGTGCTTGGAAAAAAACTATTGGGAGTGGGGGAAAGGGAACTAAGAGAATGATAGGCTGAAATAAAAAAAAATCAAAAGGGAAAGTTATTAGCAAGGAGTTGTCAAACTGGAATGGAACTGAGAAGTACCCACTGGATTTGGCCTTTAGGTCATCACAAATCTCAAGAAAATAGTAGCATCAGAAGGCAGATTGCAGAAAAAAAGTCAGCTTCTTCTTTATTTAGGAGAGAAAGAATAGTAGATACAAAAGGCAGATTATGAAAAAAACTTTTTAAATCCTGACAAAAAGGAGAGACAATGTCAATCAACTTGGCATCAGCTTATCAGATATGATTTGAGAGATGCTGGGAAAACGCTTCCAAAGGTAAAAAGAACTTTCCACGTGGCATCCATAATTTCTTATCTAAAACCCCTTCTGCTATACATTGCTATTTTAAATCATAAAGTTTTTCTTTTAAGGGTCTTCGTAATAAAATGTAATTGTTCCTGAAAATAGTAGTATCTTAAACTCTTCCTCTGAAGTGTTAGTTGACAAGGATTTAACATAGAAAATGTTCCTGTTTAATAAGACACCAAAGGTGTCTTGGTGTTTGGCAAGTAGGAAAGAAGAAAGGGCCCATTAAATGAGGACTTGTGAGGTCTCAAAGAAATAAGCCTCCTACCGGGCGCAGTGACTCATATCTGTAATCCTAGCACTTTGGGAGGCCACAGCAGGAGGATCACTTGAGCCCATGAGACCAGACTGGGCAACAAAGTGAGACCCTGTTTCCATAAAAAATAAAAATTTAGCCAGGCAGGTAGCACATGCCTATAGTCCAAGGTACTTGGGAGGCTGAGCTGGGAGGATACCTTGTGCCTGGGAAGTCAAGGCTACAGTGAGCCATGGTTGCATGACTGCACTCCAGCCTGGGTGACAGAGCAAGACCCTGCCTCAAAAAAAAAAAAAAAAAAATATATATATATATATATATATATATATACACATATATACACACACACATATATATAATTATATATGTGCATATATATATATATATATAAAGAAATAATCCTATTTGATAATTTGCTTAAATCTTGTTTAGATTGTTTTTCTGTAGGCTTGCTCTGCCAAAACTTATTATTTTTTGAAGAAATAGGTTAAGAAAATTTAAACACGTAGCACAAGTGGACTTCTTAAAACACATAGTAACTGGTGATGTTACTGAGATGCTAACAGTTGCTGTTGCTACGCAGAATAAGAACTGAAATTATTGCATTCACTTTGATTATATCAAACGTGCTTTTCTGACCCTAACAAAGAGTATGTTGTCATACACCTACTACTCTTCACAGCAAGGCAGATCCATGATGAGAATCTTTAACTTTAGCTGCTTTCCAGTTCAATGAGTTAATCAAGCATTTACTGAGCACCTACAATGTATCTAGTATTTAACAGAATAGTGTTTGAAGCAAGAAAAAAGAAGAATCAGAGTTAGGTATTATTTTAATTGAAAAGTAGGTTTGTGGCATGTAAACATGTAACAAGTAATTGTATTAAAATAAATTATTTTCTTTCAAGGCTGCCATATATTCATCTTATTACAAATGGAAATGCCACCGTGAGAATAAAAATTCTCTGGTAGCCAATACATTGAAAATCTTTTCTCCTTCAGGGCAAATTATCATGAATATTGACTAGAGAAAAGAAAGAAAAAATGTAATAAGCATACGATCCGTTTTGCTTATTTTTTAAAATTTTTTATTGTTTTGAGATGGAGTCTTACTCTGTTGCCCAGGCTGTAGTGCAGTGGCACGATCTTGGCTTACTGTATCCTCTGCCTCCTGGATTCAAGCAATGCTTCTGCCTCAGCCTCCCAAGTAGCTGGGACTACAGGCACCCGCCACCATGCCCAGCTAATTTTTGCACTTTTAGTAGAGATGGGGTTTCACCATGTTGCCCAGGCTGGTCCCGGACTCCTGACCTAAGGTGATCTGCCTGCCTCAACCTTCCAAAATGCTGGGATTACAGCCATGAGCCACCACACCAGACCGCTTATGTTTTGTTTTAAATCTGTCATTATATCTAAATAATTTCATGTCCTTCACCATGTTTGTGGCTACTACAAAATAATAGTTCCTTATTGTAAGTACTGCTAATTATTAACCAATTATAATATTACCTTATAAAAAGTTTAAATAAAAATATTTTTTCACTTAAAAAGCATATATCTGATCCCTGATTTTTCTTTTTTCTTATAATTATAAAATGCCTAAACTATGCTATGAAACCAAAACTGTTCTTCAAAAGTCTATTTTTTTAATACATGCATGCAGGAATTATATTTATTCTTGGTTAGCAAATGTATTTGTTGGAGATGGTTAAACATTTATCTATTCTATTGCATTATAAATTAGTTGGAGAATCTGATAAGTCTAGATCTACCACTAATTTAAAAAATAGGTTTTTCATTTAAATTTTACAAGCTCTTTCCAATTCCAAATTTTAACTTTAATGTCTAGTACAAGAGACATAACTGGTGCATTGATTATTACAAGGTACATCACACAATAAGAAATAATCACAACTAACACATGCAGTGTGGAGAACTTGCATACAACTCACATGCAGCCTCTTGGGTATCAGCTATACTGCTAAAGGAACTTGAATTACTGCCATGTATTATACAACGTGGCAACGCCCAGCAAATTTAAGACTTTTGATTACTCTTTGTCCCAGCAATTTTGTTTCTAGGAAGTTAACCCAATGAAATAGTCATGAATACATAAGATACATTTACAATGATAGTCATTACAGTAGTGTCTGGTGAAAAATTAAAAACTTCAATGTCCATCAATAGAGGATGATTCAATAAATTATGATATTCTCACAGGAGGAAATATGTGATTAAAAATTATCATAGAAAAACATAAATGATGAAAATGTTCACAATAAATTGTTAAGTTAAAAACCAGAATTTAATATCTATGGTATAACAAACTTTCTTTTAAAAATATAGCTTTAGATATGGGTAGATACAGATAATGAGTAGAACAAAGACTTGAAGGGCCATCCCAAAGTTTTCATTCATCTGAAATATGTAATTTCCTCCTAACTGTATTAACCTCCTAATTGGTCTTCATCTACTCTTGAAGGGTTGTTTCAGATAGGATCTTGCTCTGCTGCCCAGGCTGGATGGGGGGAAGTAGTGTAATCTCAGCTTAACCTCCTGGGCTCCAGCAATCCTCCCATCTCAGTCTGTTGAGTAGCAGGGACTACAGGTGCACACCACGACACCTGGCTATTGATTGATTGATTGATTGATGGTAGAGACAGGGTTGCGCCATGCTGGCCAGGCTGGGCTTGAACTCCTGTGTTCAAGTGATCTGCCTGCCTCAGCCTCCCAAAGTGCTGGGATTACAGGCATGAGCAACCACGCCCAGCCTATTCTTGACGTCTAAGAATTCTTCTAGACTGCAGCCAAAATGTAAATCCTATCATGTCATTCATTCCTAGTTAGAAATGCTTAAAAATGTTTCTTCTACTTTTATGACAAAGAACAATCTACTTCTTGCAGTACTTGTTCCCTGCCTGGTTCTTTCTCTCTCTTTCCTCTCTCTCCTCTCCTCTCCCTCTCCCTCTTTCTCTCTCTCTCTTTCCTCTCCCTCTCCTTCTTTCTCTCTCTTTCTCCCTTCCTTCTTGACATTCTCCTCCAGATCTCTTAGTTATCTGCATTCCTAACAGCTGTATCCCAAAATTCAGTTCAAGTAGATCAGGTGAGGTCTTCTTATTGTCTCAGAAATAGGCATTGTTTTTGTCCTCCCTACAGTGCAAAATTCCAAAAATCCATTCCTAAGGGAAGGATTTATATTTCCTATCATACCTAGAAGCAGGCAAAGGGCTTTTCAATCAACTCTTAAGCAAGGTCTTGGCTAAAGAACAAACAAAAATGAACAGAGGTAGCTGGTCTCTCTGAAGGGTTTTTCTCATAGGCTGTTTGGTTTACCAGAACAAGAGCAGGGTTGCCACCGTTTGGGTATAGAAAGTAAAGGGTCTACCTTTTCCTGTCTCTGAATCATGGTCATAAAAGAATGCTGGTGTATTAGCAAGATTCACAGCCTTTTCTCATCACATCTACTACTCACATCATCTGTGTGTTTTGGGAAAAATCCTTTAACCTCCGAACCTGTTTTCTATACTGTAAAACAGACGTTGAACTCAATCATATGTCTATTTCAACATTTCTTTTGGATAGCTGTACTCTAAAACTTACTGCCCTTTAGTGTTCACCTTGACTTGCTTTCACCTATGTACAAAATTGAAAATGCTGGACACACCCTAGTTTTTCCTGGTCCTTTAGAAGCCCTAGGAATTGATTTGACCAAGAGATGCCAGGAAAAAAAATTGTGAGAAGTAGACAGAACATGGCATTGACAGATCAAGCAAAGCAGTTAGCCGATTACATACAAATCCACCGGCCAGATCTAGACAGCTCAAATGTTTCATGAATTTCAGGGGCTGGATGAAACTCTGAACTTGTAAGGGCTGTATACTTGTATGTATGTGTGTGCATAAGCTTCTTGCAAAGGAAACCTCCGAAAATGTAGACAATCCCCCTTGTTTGCCCAAGGTCTAGGCTGATCATGGCTACAGTGAGATAAATTCGACAAGCTGTGGGACAGGGCACCTCAGAAGAGTGATAGACTAATAGACCCTAATCCTCACAATACCCCACATAAAAATTCCTTTGAACAGACGCCCATAAAAGGGAAATAACACACCCTGCAGGGAGAAACCAAGGTAGACAGTGAATTCTTTCCCTTGTAAGTTTTCTTACCAGTCTTCCTGATTTTACAGCATGCTATGTTCAGGACCTTTTAGCAAAATGGAGGTTTCTTATTTCAGGCTAACTACTGCTAATCTGTTCCAAATGTTAACGTCACAAGTAAGATCTGGTAACCATCGCTGTTTGAATTGATAATGGGAACAGAACTGATCACCATCTGGTTTGATTCAGAGTACAACTTGCTGCCTAAAATTGCAGAATTTGAGTTGGAAGTCCTTTGCATTTCATGAATGCCACAAAAAAAAAAAAAAAGAATTTAAATGAACAGTGCTCCCCGATAGGCATGCGTCCTTATTTACTGCTCTACAGGTTTGCGAAATATGGAGTATTACATTACTAATTTTGGCAAATTCCAGTGTATAAAAACAGGCCAAAACCTCTTAAAATAAATTTTACCAGAACTGCCTAATGATAACTTAAAAATTCATGGTGCTGGTTTTCCAGAGTTTTGACAGAAAACCATTCTGGAAATCAGAAACGAAATTTGACATTGGTTTCTAGTTGCATACCTCCCTTGCCAAAGCTGCTGTTGCAGATCTATGAAAATATACTCTCTTCTACCACATTATGAATAAATTGGAAAATCTGATTTATCTAGAACTACCAGTCATTTTAAAATGTATTCTTGAGTCAAAAGGAAACATTCACTAGTCCTTTCCAATTCCCAAATTTTCTATTGTATTACAATAATTCTGACAATTTAGCTTTTTACAGTGGAAATTTCTAATTATGTGAAATTATTAGTGGATTGTATAAAGAGCTTAGGAGTTCAGATAATAAATGTTTAGTGACAAGGACAATGTCTATCATATTCTCGTATTCTTAATGCTTTGAATTATGCCTGGCACACAGTAGGTGTTTATTTAATGAATGGAGCCCAAGAGACCAGACCCATATGGAAGTAACAATTTCCTATTTACTTGAAATTTCAGCTCTTTAACCAAGGGCACTTAGAAACTGTAACCAGAGAATGTAAAGTCTTCATAAATGTTGCAGTAGCATGCAACGCCTCTTTAAGTATAACATCTATCCTGGCAGAAGACCCAAATTTCATGAAGATTAGTTCCTCATTTATCTAGGGATGCAAGCCCAAAATACAAAAGCAAGGCAGAGGCATAATAAGGAACATAGCCTTCACTGGCAGATTTTTGTTTGTTTGTTTATATGCAGGTGTCAAGTACAGAATATCTCAAGGTATCCCATCTACTGCAGAGAAACAAGATTATATTTGTATCAATTAACAATGCCTTCAGGAATTTCTTTCTAAAACTTCTGTTCCTGGACTCCAATTTTTAACCATGTTAATAATTGTGAAATTTTATTTTTACAAGGTAGGTTTTCTAATGTTTCTCTACTAAATACCTGTAAATATCTTATGGCCAATTCCTTGTGGCCTATCGGCCACATGTGGATCAGGATGGTTTTGAATGCAGCCAACACAAATTAGTAAACTTTCTTAAAACATAATAAATTTTACGGCAATTTGTTTTTAGCTCATCAGTTATCGTTAGTGTTAGTGTATTTTATGTGGGGCCCAAGACAATGCTTCTTCCAGTGTGGCCAAAGGAAGCCAAAAGATTAGACACTCCTAGGCTGAATTATTTGAATGAAAGCATAGATTTGCAGGGCTGGAGTAGAAGTTATCTAATCTAGTTCTCTGCATCCATTTGTAGGCAGGAACATGTGAAAAGCTGTCAAAGAATACACAAATTTATCACTCCTATTTTTAAAAACCTCCCAACTAGACTTTAAGGACATCTACTGAATGACCTTCCAAGAGTCCTCTTAGAATCAAGCAGTTCTTTCAGCTTCATTTTTTATACCTTCTGGCCTAGCTGTCTGCTAAAAGGGCAGCCCTCATCTTCTAGCCAAAAAGCTAATGTCTGTGAACTATAAACTGATTTTTTAACAATATGATTTCATTATAAGAGGATGATTGAGGTCAAAGAGCAAATTTATCTCCCCTCCTTTTCAGGCTCTGTATATCATATCTCAGAAGCCTATTGTGTTTGCCCTGTCACTCATCCTACAGAACTCTGCAAGGAGGAAAAAAGGTACCTCTGCAGCACATTATAACTTGTGCCAGCAAATCCCACAGTATCAAGAACATTCCTTTGTACTGTGATGAACGCGCCTTCCCACAGCCAAGAAAGGAAACACCAATCCACATGTGTGTACCTTAAAAGAAACTTCATATACTTTGTTTGTCCTTTCCTTCTGACAGCCCTGCAGTCTGGGAAGCTAAGCAGAGTTGGGTCTGCCTCATGCTTGGAAAGGAGACAGTTTGAGATTACCCAGTATGCTAGGCTTTCTCTCTTCCCACCCCCATTACCCTCACCTTACCTTCCCAGAGCAGTGTGGTAATAGAGAAAGCATATTGGATTCCAGAACTTTCCATCAATTGCACACCCTCACCGTGCCCAAATTCTCAGAACAGATTTTTTTTAAAGTCTCTAAAAATCTAAAATAGATTTTCATAATAAAGTCTGTTTGTTCATAATGGTTGGAAATGGGTTACTAAATTTGAAGAAGTTAAATATATGCAACATTGAAAACACCTCGAACTTACCATTCTGCTTTTTATCCCTGCATTATTTTGCTCTTCTACTACATAACCAAGTATTTTCTCTCCACTTTGTCTATGAAAGTTCCTCAGGACATAACTCAAGTCTAACACTCTCCTTGAAGTCTAATTATTAATAACCTCCATTAAACTCTCTATCCTCTGAATGTTATACTCACAGTCCCTTTCTGGGGACATACCATTCCGGGTTTAATTGTTCTCTATTTTGTAAATGTATTAGTCATCACCCCCATCCAGATTGTCAACTCCTTGAAAAAAGTTAAACTCTGAGTTTTGGTGCAACTACTTCCTTCATCATTTACTAGCTGTGTGATCTTGAGTATGCTCTTGAAATTTACTGTACCTGAGTTCTCTCATCTCTAAAACAGAGCTAAACAAGCCAAGCTTGGCTGTTGGGACCTCAGAGATGATCTATAAGTACTTGCTAATGGATCACTATTTTCTTAATGATTTAGAAAGTATTTTCTAAGTACTTCAGGATGGCCATTACAATAATAAGATTCCACTGGAAATACATGTCGGTCTTCTCTCCCAGACCTGGAGCTCCCTGAACTTCAGTACTGTATCTCTCGTGACTAGCACAGGATTTTCTGAATGAATTCTCTGAACCCTTCAGTATAAGTTTGTTTGTTCTTTCTCTGTGTTTCTTAATATGTGTTTGTACTTACACTCATTGAAGTCTTTATTTCTGTGTATTCTAGTTGCCTGTATACATGTCTGTTACTCCCAGTCAACTGTAAGCTTTTTGAGAACTGGTTTTATGTTTTTGCGTATTCCCAGCACTTAAAATACTCAATAAATAAGTTATAAATAAATATTAACAAATAAACATTACTTTCTTACAAGAGGAGATAGCAAAAAACTATAAGGCAGAGTATGTTTTCTTAAAGAATATATAATTTTATTGAAAATACATTTACCTCCTCTTCCTTCTACCCCAATATATTCCCATTTCATTACTGGCCTGTTTAAATACTGTAGTTATAATTCTAGCATGGCATATAACTGAAGGGAATCATTTTTAAACCATTAATCTCACTTTGAGAAATGTATATCAGAGAATTAATACAACATATGTAAAATGCTACTGTCATGCAATTTTTTTACTACAGCATTATTTACAGAAGGAAAAAGAGGAAAAATGGTAGATGGGAATATACAACAATAAATTTCAAATTGTTCAATACTCACTTGAAGATTTAAGTAGCTTTTTAAAACAATGATTATAAATGCTCCATAAAAGCATATGAAGTACCTAAAACATAATGCTTTCTTAAAAAAGCATAACAAGAAATTAAACATGCACTAGAATTACAGCTATGCCAATATACAGCTAAAATATTAAAAGAAAAACACACAAAAATAGAAATTCTGTGACAACTGCATGATTGTAGGTAAATTTTTACTTTTATTTTTCAAACTTTCTAAAATACTGCTAAATTAGTGATGTGTTATCAATTTACTATTTTAAAAATTATCCTTGAGAAAGACTTTTAGCTGTCTGTCTTTTGAGGTAATTAGTTCAAGGTGAATAGAGCTTATACCAGGATAGAAATGGAAGTGTTTGGATTGTTTTTCATTCAACACTATGTTAGGTACTGAGGATAGGAGGATTAATCAGATACAGTCTCAAACTTTGAGGATGTTCAAATGTATAAGGAAAAGAGTCTTTTCAAACATACAACCATGTTACAGTGTTATGAACCCAATTGTTAGTATGAATATGCAATGGGAAACCCAGAAGAAAGAGTGATTAATTAAGTCAGTTTGGCCAAGGAAAGTTTCACTGAAGATTCAAGTAGCATTTAAGTAGGACTTTGAAGAATAATTAAGCAAGTTTATCAGATAGAGAACGGGAAACATAGGAAGACTGATGAAATCTGAAAAACTCATAGTATATTAGGCAATAGGAATGGTGGATGAAATGGTAGAAAAAAAAATTAACTTATTAAGTGGATGCCACATGCTGAGCACTTTAAATGGATTATAGCTCCTTTAATCCCTAAATTCTAGGAAATAGAAATTATTATTGCTCTCATCATTACCACTTTGTGGACATGGAAGCTCGTCTTGCCAAAGTTACAAAATGTGCCTGAGCAAGTCACACAGAAAGTGGTGAAGATAGAATTTTCATCCATGTCTATGTGCTTTAAAGCCCTACACTTGACCACCAAAAGTAACAATACTGAGGCTACAAAGAACTTTAATTGCCTTATTAATAAAGTTAGACTTAATGCCATAATAAGTACAAAATAATCAAAAGTTCTTAATGCAAAACAATTAAAGTTATTGGAAGGTACATTGATAAGCTAGAGAGAGAAGAAGACCAATTAGGAGTATAATGCAATGGTTAGTAAAGCTCTGAATCAAGAAAATGAAAAGTGAATGCAGAAAGGAAATTCAAGAGGCCTTTCAAAGACAGAACTGCAGAACTAGTGACCATGAAGGACAGAAAGGAGTCCAGGATTTATACTTTGGTGACTATAAGACTAGTAAATTAATTAACTAAGAAACAGAATACATGTATGACAGAAAAAATGATGACTTTGGGAATCTGGAGTGACTAAACTTATATCAGACAAAATAGACTTTCAATCAAAAACTCCCACAAGAGAAAAAGAAGGATGTTATATTATGGTAAAAGGATCAGTTCATCAGGAGTGTACATAATGTATAAACATATATGCACGAGGGATCTAACATGGCTGAATAGGAATAGCTCTGGAGTGCAGTTTCCAGTGAGAACACTGCAGAGGTAAGTGACCACTACATTTCCAAAAGAGTTTTCACTGCCCACATACTAGGAGATTCCCAGGCTGAAAAATGCCACAAGTTTCCAGCACAGCTATTTCAGCCAGTGCAGCAGGTCTCTGCAAAAAAAATCACACAAACCTGGCGGCTGTTTCAACAGGCACCTGGAATGCCTGGGAGACAGAACCACACATTCAACTGAAAAAAAGGGGGCTGAAACAGGGAGCAGGTGATCTGGCTCGGTGGGTCCCACCCTCACAAAGAGCAGCAATCTAAAACACTCTGGACTGAGAATTTTGCAGCAAGTGCAGCTGGACCCAGGACAGTCCAGCTCTGTAGGGGGAAGGGCATCCGCCATTACTGAGGCAATCCGCCATTACCAAGGCAGTCTGCCATTACTGAGGCAGGCAGCCATTACTGAAGCAGTTCCAACTATACCTCTATAAACAAAACTGCAAGAAGTTCACACAGCAGCTGGGCAGAGCCTATAGCAACTCAGCAACACCTCTGCTTGCAGACTGTGACTGGGCAACCTTCTTGCAGGGCAGGGCATCTCTGAAAAAAGGCAGCAGCACGTCAGGAACTTATAAATAAAGCCCCACCTTCCCGGGACAGAGCACCTGGGAAAAAAGGCAGTTATGAGTTCCGCTGCAGCAGACTTAAACATACCTGCCCAGTAGCTCTGAACTGAACAACAGAGCTCACAGCTCAGCACTGGAGCTCCTCTAAGGGACAAACTGTCTACTAAAACAGCTCCCCAATCCACATATACCCAAGGAGACATGTCATAAAGGAGAGCTCAGGCTGACATCTGGCGGGTATCCTTCTGGAATGGAGATAACAGAAGAAACTGGCAGCAACCCTTACTGTTCTGCAGCCACCGCAGGTGATCCCCAGGCAAGCAGGGTCTGGAGTGTACCCCCAGCAGTCCTATAGCAGAGGTGCCTGTTAGAAGGAAAACTAAAAAAGAGAAAGAAATAACTTCGTCATCAACAAAAAGGAGGTACACTCAGAGAATCCATCCAAGAGCCAACAAATACAAAGACCACAAGTAGATAAATCCACAAAGATGGGAAGAAACCAGTGCAAAAAAGATTAAAACACCAAAAACCAGAGTCTCATGAATCGACAGAAACAGGCTTAAGAAAGTGGGTAATAAAAAACTTGTCTGAGCTAAAAGAACATGTTCTAACCAAATGCAAAGAAAGTAAGAACCTTGAAAAAAGGTTTGACAAAATGCTAACGAGAATAAACAGCTCAGAGAAGAATATAAATGACCTGATGGAGCTGAAAAACACAAGACGAGAACTTCACAAAGCATACACAAGTTTCAATAGCCGAACAGACCAAGCAGAAGAAAGGATATCAGAGATTGAAGATCAACTCAATGAAATAAAATGAGAAGGCAAGGAAAGAGGAAAAAACAGTGAAAAGAAATGAACAAAGCCTCCAAGAAATATGGGATTATATGAAAAGACCTAATCTACGTTTGATAGGTGTACCTGAATGTCACAGAGAAAATGAATCCAAGCTGGAAAACACTCTTCAGGATATGATGCAGGAAAACTTCCCCAACCTAGCAAGGCAGGCCAATATTCAAGTCCAGGAAATACAGAGAACACCACAAAGATATTCCTCAAGAAGAGCAACCCCAAGGCACATAATCATCAGACTCACCAGGGTTGAAATGAAGGAAAAAATGCTAAGGGCAGCCAGAGAGAAAGGTCAGGTTACTCACAAAGGGAAGCCCATGAGACTCACAGCAGATCTCTCAGCAGAAACCCTGCAAGCCAGAAGAGAGTCGGTGGGGTTGGGGGTGGGGAGCCAATACTCAACATCTTTAAGGAAAAGAACTTTCACCCTAGAATTTCATATCCAGCCAAACTATGCTTTGTAAGTGAAGGAGAAATAAATTCCTTTACGAACAAGCAATTGCTGAGAGATTTCGTCACCACCAGGCCTGCCTTACAGGAGCTCCCAAAAGAAGCACTAAACATAGAAAGGACCAACCAGTACCAGCCACTCCAAAAATGTACCAAATGGTAAAGACCATCGACAAAATGAAGAAACTGCATCAACTAACAGGCAAAACAACCACCTAGCATAAAAATGGCAGGATCAAATTTACACATAACCATATTAACATTAAATGTAAATGGGCTAAATGCTCCAATCAAAAGACACAGACTGGCAAATTGGATAAAAAGTCAAAACCCATCAGTGTGCTGTATCCAGGAAACCCACGTCTCATGCAAGGACATACATAGGCTCAAATAAAGGGATGGAGGAAGATTTACTAAGCAAATGGAGAGCAAAAATAAGCAGGAGTTGCAATCATAGACTCTGATAAAATAGACTTAAAATTAACAAAGATCAAAAGAGACAAAGAAGGGCATTACATAATGGAAAAAGGATCAATGCAACAAGAAGAGCTAACAACCCTAAATATGTATGCACCCAATACAGGAGCACCCAGATAAAGCAAGTTCTTAATGACCTACAAAGAGACTTAAGACTTACACACAATAATGGTGGGAGACTTTAACACTTCACTGTCAATATTAGACAGATCAATGAGACAGAAGATTAACAAGGATATCCACGACTTGAACTCAGGTCTGGTCCAAGAAAACCTAATAGACACCTACAGAACTCTCCTCACCAAATCCACGGAATATACATTCTTCTCAGCACTACATCACACCTAATCTAAAATTGACCACATAATTGGAAGTAAATCACTCTTCAGCAAATGAAAAAGAATGGAAATCATAACAAACAGTTTCTCAGACCACAGCACAATCAAATTAGAACTCAGGATCAAGAAACTAACTCAGAACTGCACAAATTCATGGAAACTGAACAACTGGCTCTTGAATGTTGACTGGATAAATGATGAAATGAAGGCAGAAGTAAAGATGTTCTTTGAAACCAACAAGAAAGAAGTAACAACATAACAGAATATCTTGGACACATTTAAAGCAGTGTCTAAAAGGAAATTTATAGCAATAAATGCCCACATGAGAAGCAAGGAAAGATCTAACATCAACACCCTATCATCAAAATTGAAAGAGCTACAGGAGCAAGATCAAAAAAATTCAAAAGCTAGCAGAAGACAAGAAATAATTAAGATCAGAGCAGAACTGAAGGAGATAGAGACACAAAAAAACCCTTTAAAAATCAATAAATCCAGTAGCTGGTTTTTTGGAAAGATCAACAAAATAGATAAAACACTAGCCACATTAATAAAAAGGAAAAGAGAAGAATCAAACAGATGCAATAAAAAATGATAAAAGGGATATCACCACTGATTCCACAGAAATACACACTACCATCAGAGATTACTACAAACAACTCTATGCACATAAACCAGTAAACCTGCAAGAAATGGATAAATTCCTGGACACTCGCACCCTCCCAAGCCTAAACCAGGAAGAAGTCGAAACACTGAATAGACCAATAACAAGGGCTGAAGTTGAGGCAGCAATTAATAGCCTACCAACCAAAAAAAGCCCAGGTCCAGATGGGTTCACAGCCAAATTCTACCAGACATACAAAGAGGAGCTGGTACCACTCCTTCCTTCTGAAACTATTCCAAACAATCCAAAAAGAGGGAATCCTTCCCAAATCATTTCATGAGACCAACATCAATCATCCTGATACAAAAACCTGGCAGAGACTCAACAAAAAAAGAAAACTTCAGGCCAATATCCATAATGAACATAGATGCAAAAATCTTCAATAAAATACTGCAAACCAACTGCAACAGCACATCAGAAAGCTTATCCATCACTATCAAGTAGGCTTCATCCCAGGGATGCAAGGCTGGTTCAACATACACAAGTCTATAAATGTAATCCACCACATAAACAGAACCAAAGACAAAAACCACATGATTATATCAATAGATGCAGAGAAGGCCTTTGACAAAATTCAACAGCACTTTATGCTAAAAACTCTCAATAAATTAGGTAACAGCGGAACATATCTCAAAATAATAAAAGCTATTTATGACAAACCCACAGCCAATGTCATACTGAATGGGCAAAAACTGTAAGCATTCCCTTTGAAATCTGGCACTAGACAAAGATGCCCTCTCTCACTACTCCTATTCAATATAGTATTGGAAGTTCTAGACAGAGCAATCAGGCAAGAAAAAGACATAAAGGATATTCAATCAGGAATGCAGGAGGTCAAACTGTCCCTATTTGCAGACGACATGATTATATATTTAGAAGACCTCATCGTCTCAGCCCAAAATCTCCATAAGCTGATAAGCAACTTCAGCAAAGTCTCAGGATACAAAATCAATGTGCAGAAATCACTAGCATTCTTATACACCAATGACAGACTTAAAGAGAGCCAAATCAGGAACAAACTGCCATTCACAATTGTTACAAATAGAATAAAATACCTAGGAATACAACGAACAATGGATGTAAAGGACGTCTTCAAGGAGAACTATGAACCACTGCTCAAAGAAATAAGAGAGGACACAAACAGATGGAAAATATTCCATGCTCATGGTTAGGAAGACTCAATATTGTGAAAATAGCAATACTGCCCAAAGTAATTTACAGATTCAGTGCTATCCCCATCAAGCTACCTACGACCATCTTCATAGAACTGGAAAAAAACATCTTAAACTTCACATGGAACCAAAAGAGAGCCCACATAGCCAAGACAATTTTAAGCAAAAGGAACAAAGCTGGAGCCATCACGCTACCTGACTTCAAATTATACTACAAGGCTACAGCAACCAAAACAGAATATTACTGGTACCAAAACAAAGATATAGACCAAGGGAACAGAACAGAGGCCTCAGAGGCAACACCACACATCTACAACCATCTGATCTTTGACAAACCTAACAAAAACAAGCAATGGGGAAAGGATTCCCTGTTTAATAAATGGTATTGGCAAAGCTGGCTAGCCATGTGCAGAAAGCAGAAACTGGACCCCTTCCTGACACCTTACACTAAAATTAACTCCAGATGGATTAAAGACTTAAACATAAGACCTAACACCATAAAAACCCTAGAAGAAAACCTAGGCAAAACCATTCAGGACATAGGCATAGGCAAGGACTTCATGACTAAAACACCAAAAGCATTGGCAAAAAAAGCCAAAATAGACAAATGGGATCTAATTAAACTCTAGAGCTTCTGTACAGCAAAAGAAGCAATCATTAGAGTGAACTGGCAACCAACAGAATGGTGAAAAATTTTTGTAATCTACCCATCTGACAAAGGGCTAATATCGAGAATCTACAAAGAACTAAAATAGATTTACAAGAAAAAAACAAACAAACCCATTCAAAAGTGGGCAAAGAACATGAACAGACACTTTTCAAAAGAAGACATATATGAGGCCAACAAACATATGAAAAAATGCTCATCACTGGTCATTAGAGAAATGCGAATCAAAGCTACACTGAGATACCATCTCACACCAGTTAGAATGGCAATCATTAAAAAACCCGGAGAGGACAGACGCTGGAGAGGATGTGGAGAAATAGGAACATTTTACACTGTTGGTAGGAGTGTAAATTAGTTCAACCATTGTGGAAAACAGTGTGGCAGTTCCTCAAGGACCTAGAAATATAAATTCCATTTGACCCAGCAATCCCATTACTGGGTATATATCCAAAGGTTTATAAATTGTTCTATTATAAAGACACATGCATCTGTATGTTCACTGTGGCACTGTTTACAATAGCAAAGACCTGGAACCAACCCAAATGCCCATCGATGATAGACTGGACAAGGAAAATGTGGCACATATACACCATGGAATACTATGCAGCCATAAAAATGATGAGTTTGTGCCCTTTGTAGGGACATGGTTGTATCTGAAAGCCATCATTCTCAGCAAGCTGACACAAGAACAGAAAATCAAACACTGCATGTTCTCACTCATAGTCAGGTGTTGAACAATGAGAGCACATGGACACAGGGAGGGGAGCATCACACACTGGGGTCTGTTGTGGGGGACTAGGGGAGGGACAGCAGGGAATAGGGAGGTTGGGGAGGGATGACATGGGGAGAAATGCCAGATACAGATGACAGATGGACGGAGGCAGCAAACCACATTGCCATGTATGTACCTATGCAACAATCCTACATGTTCTACATATGTACTGCAGAACCTAAAGTGCAATAAAATATATATATTAAATATAGACATAATATATATTTTTTATTGGAGTACATAAATATATAAAGCCAACATTGACATACCTGAATGAGAAATAGACAGCAATATAATAACGGGAAGAGGCTTCAAAACCCTACTGTCAATAATAGATAAAACTGCCAGACAGCAAATCAATAAGCAAATAATGGACTTGAATAATACTACAGACCAAATGGCTCTAATAGGCATATACACAGTATTTCAGCCAACAGCGGTAGAATATACATGCTTATCAAACATGCGTGGAACATTCTCCAGCATATATACCATATTAGATCAAGAAACAAGTCTGAACAAATTTTTTTTTATAGTGAAATCATATCAGTATCTTTTCCAATCACAAAGTAATGAACTAGGAAAAAAAAAAAAAGAACAATCAAGCCCAAAGTTAGCAGAGCAAGAAAATAATAAAGATTAGGGCAGGAATAAGTTAAATAGAGAATATTTAAAAATTAATAAAACCGAGTCTGTTTTTGAAAAGATAAATAAAACTGATAAACCTTTAGCTCAATTAACTAGATAAAGGAGATGACTCAAATAATTAAAATCAGAAATAAAAGGGAAAAATTATAACTAAAGCCAAGAATACAAAGGACCTTAAAAGACTATTATGAGCTATTATATGCTAACAAATTATAAAACCTAGAAGAAATGAAGAAATTCCTAGAAATATGCAATCTACCAAGACTGAATCATAAAGAAATAGAAAATGTGAACAGACTAATAACACCTAAGGAAATTAAATCAGTAATGACAAATCTTCCAACAAAGAAAAGCCCAGAACCAAATGGCATCACTGGTGAATTGTGCCAAATATATAAAGAATGACTGCCAATCCTTCTCAAACTCTTAGCAAAAAAGAGAAATTTCAAACTCATTTGATAAGGCCAGCATTACCCTGATACCAAAGCCAAAGACATTACAATAAAGAAACCCCACAGTCCAATACTCTTGATGCACATAGATTCAAAAATCTTCAGTAAAATACTAGCAAACTGAATTCAATGGGACATTAAAAGGATCATACACCATGAACAAGTGGGATTTATCCTTGAGATATCAAGGATGATTCAATATATGCAAATCAATAAATGTGATACACCATATTAAAATAGATTAGGATAAAAAATCACATATTAATCTCAAAAGTTGGAAAAAAACATTAACAAAATTCAACAGCCTTTCATGATTAAAAAAATTTTTTTTTCCATGAACTAGGTATAAAGGAATTTACTTCAAAATAATAAAATCTGCATATGACAAGTTCACAGCTTCATACCCAAAAGTGAAAAACTGAAAACTTTTCTTCTAAGATAAGCAATAAGACAAGGGGACTCTTTCTCACCACTTCTATTCAATACAGTATTAGAAGTTCTAGCCAGAGCAATTAGGCAAGAAAAAGAAATAAAAGGCATTCAAATCAGGAAAGATGAAGTAAAACTGTTTGCAATGACATGATCTTATATGTAGAAAATCCTAGAAACTACACATATACACACACACACATACACAAAATACCAAACTGTTAAAACTAAGAAGTGAGTTCAGTAATGTTGCAGGACTTTAAAAAATTAACATGTAAAAACTAGTTTTTTTTTTTTTTTTTTAAAGACAGGGTCTTACTCTGTCACCCGAACTGGAGTGCAGTGGTAAATCATGGCTCACCGCAGCCTTGACCTCTAGGTTCAAGCGATCCTCCCACCTCAGCCTCCCAAGCAGCTGTAACCACAAGCATGTGCCACTGTGCCTGGGTAAGTTTTAAATTTTTTGTTGAGACAAGGTCTCCCTATGTTGGCCACGATGGTCTTGGTCTCCTAGGCTCAAGTGATCCTCTCGGCTTGACCTCCCAAAGTATTGGGATTACAAATGTGCACCTGGCCCTAGTTGCCTTCTTATACACTAACAACAAGCTATGTGAAAAGGAAATTAAGAAAAAAATTCCATTTATAGTACTATTAAAAAGAATAAATTATTTAGGAATTAAACCTAATCAAGGAGGTAAAAGACTTGTACACTGAAAACCAAAAACCACTGATGAAATAAATTAAAGACACAAATAAATGGAAACATATTCCACATTCATGAATTGGAAGTTTTAATGTTGTTAAAATGTCTATACTACCCCCAAATGATCTACAAATTCAATGCTATCCCAATCAAAATTCCAAAGGCTTCCCCCTCCCCCAAAAAGCCCTTGATAGCCAAAGTCTTGAAAAAGCAGAACAAAGTTGAAGGCATCACAAGTTTTGATTTCAAAGTATGTTACAAAACTACAATAATTAAAACAGCATGGTACTGGCATAAAGATAGGTGTATAGAGCAGTGGGACATAATGGAGAGTGATGAAATAAACTTAAATGTAGATGGTCAACTGATCTTTGACAAGGGTGCCAAGAATACACAATAGGGAAAGAATAACTTCTTCAACAAGTGGTGTTGACAAAACTGTATATCTACATGCAAAAGAATGAAATTGGACCCCCAATTTACACCACACATATGAATAAACTCAAAATGGATTTAAAGGCTTAAACATAAGACCTAAAATTGTAAAACTCCTAGAAGAAAACATAAGGGAAAATCTTCTTGACATTGGTCTTGGAAATGACATCTTGGATATGACGCCTAAAGTACAGGCAACAAAAAGAAAAATAGACAAGTGGGACTACATCAAATGAAAAAGCTTCTGTGAAGCAAAGAAAGAAAAAGAATAAAAAGGCCACCTATGGAATGAAGAAAATATTTGGAAATCATATATCTAAAAGGGAGTTAATATCCAAAATATATAGGGAACTAACACAAACAAATCAAATTTAAAAACAAGTATCCTGATTAACAACATGGCAAAGGACTTGAATAACCATTTCTTTAAAGAAGACATACAAATTACCAATAGGCATGTGCAACATCACTAATCATCAGGGAAAAATCAAAACCTTTTCACACTGTTGGTGGGAATATAAAAGTGTAGCTACTACGGAAAACAATATAGAAGTACCTTAAAAAATTAAAAATTAAACTGCTATACAATCCAGAAATTTCCACTTCTGGGTATATACACAAAAAAATAAAGTCAGGATCTCAGACAGATTATCTTCACTCCTATGTTCACTGGACCATTATTCATTATAGTATACATATGAAAATGACCTAAATATACATTGATAGATGAATGGATAAAGAAAATATGGCATATAAAATATGTGTTCTCACTTATAAGTGGAGCTAAATGATGAGAACATATGGACACATAGAGGAGAAAGAAACACACTGAAGCCTATCAAAGGGTGGCGGCTGGGAAGAAGGAGAGGATTAGGAAAAATAACTAATGTGTACTAAGCTTTATACCTTGGTGATGAAATAATCTGTAAACAAACTCCCATGACACAAGTTTACCTATGTAACAAAGCTGCACATGTAATGCTGAACTTAAAGCATTTTAAAAAAACAATTAAAAAAAGAAAGTGTGGTATATATTTAATACATAAAATGGAATACTATTCAGCCTTTAAAAATAAGGAAATTTGCCAGAAACAACAAATATAGATGACTTTGAGGACACTGATAAGTGAAAGAAGTCAGTCACAGAAGACAAATACTATATGATTCCACTTATATAAGGTTTCTAAAATAATCAATCTCCAAGAAAGAAAATAGAATGGTGGTTGACGGAAGATGGGGTAAGGAGGAAATGGAGTTGTCAATGGGTATAAAGTTTCAGTTATGCAAGATGAATAAGTTATAGAGATGTGTTCTACAACATAGTGCCAACGAGTAACAATACTCTGTTGTGCACATAAAAGTTTTGTTAAATATACACGATGGAATATTATGCAGCCATCAAAAATGATGAGTTCGTGTCCTTTGTAGGGACATGGATGAACCTGGAAACCATCATTCTCAGCAAACTGACACAAGAACAGAAAATCAAACACTGCATGTTCTCACTCATAGGTAGGTGTTGAACAATGAGAACACATGGACACAGGGAGGGAAGCATCACACACTGAGGTCTGCCGGGGGGAAATAGGGAAGGGACAGTCGGCGGGGGGAGTTGGGGAGAGATAGCACGGGGAGAAATGCCAGATAGAGGTGATGGGGAGGAAGGCAGCAATTCACACTGCCATGTGTGCACCTATGCAACAATCATGTGTGTTCTTCACATGTACCCCAAAACCTAAAATGCAATTTAAAAAAATTTTGTTAAGAGGGTAGATCACAGGTTAAGCATGCTAACTACAAAAACAAACAAACAAAAAGCATAGGGAAACTCTGGAGGTGATGGATATGATAACTACTTTGAGTGTAATGATGATTTCATTGGTATATGCATTTTTTCCAAACTCACTAAATTGTGTACATCAAATATGTGCAGTTTTTTGTAAATCAATTATATCTCAATAAAGTTTAAAAAATAGGGGGGAGGATCCAAGATGGCCATTTAGGAACAGCTCAGGATTGCAGCTCCCAGTGAAAGCGCAGAGGGTGAGTGGACGCCGCATTTTTATTGCCCACAGACTAGGAAATTCCCCGGCGGAGGCGCTCCACGGTCGCCAGCGCGGCTGTTTCTGCCAGCGCGGCTGTGCTGGAGCAGTGGTTCTCCGTACAAACTACACCAGTCCGGGTGCCCTTTTGGCTGGGGATTGAAGCCACAGAAGTCGCCCATTCGCCGGTTCAAAAAGGGGACTGAACAGAGAACCAGGACAGTACATTCCAGGGCAAAAAAAAAAAAAAAAAAAGCGCCACAAACCTCAGTGCCACTGTTTAAGTCAGCGCAGTGAGTGGCTGCAGGGGAAAACAAACAGACCCCAGCACCTCTTCAACAGGCGACTGGAACACAAACTTAAAAAAGGCTCTGAGCCAGGGAGCCAGGCGATCAGGCTCGGCTGGTCCCACCCCCACAAAAGAACAGCAACCAGAAACTCTGGATTGAGACTTTCACAGCAAGCGCAGCTGAACCCGGGACGGTCCAGCTCTGTGGGGGAGGGGAGTCCGCCATTACTGAGGCAGCCCACCACGACCGAGGTAGTCAGCCAATGCTGAGGCAGCCCGTCGTTGCCAAGGCAACCCACCATTGCTGAGGCAGCCTGCCGTTGCCAAGGCAACCCGCCACAGCAGAGAGACTCCGCCTCAATAGAGGCGGGCCACCATCGCCAAAGCAGTTCTAACTACACCCATATAAACAGGACTGCAGGGAAGTTCACTTGGCAGCGAAGCGGAGCCCACAGCAACTCAGCAAAGCCTCTATAGGCCGACAGTGACTAGGCTGCCTCCTTGCTGGGCTGGGCAGGTCTGAAGGAAAAAAAAAAAAAGAAGGCAGCAGCATAACAGAAACTCATAAATAAAGCCCTAAATCCCTGGGACAGAGCACCTGGGAACAAAAAGCAGTTTATGAGTTCTGCTGCAGCAGACCTAAACGTACCTGCCCAGCAGCTCTGCATGAACAACAACAGAGCTCACAGCTCACCATTTGAGCTCCTATAAAGAAGAGACTGTCTCCACAAGCAGCTCCCTGACCCCTATATATCCAAAGAGACACCTCATAAAAGAGAGATCAGATTGACACTAGGCGGGTATCCTTGTGGGACAAAGATAGCAGAAGATGAAAACTGGTAACAACCCTTACTGTTCAGCAGCTGCTGCAGGTGAACCCCAGGCAAGCAGGGCCTGGAGTGAACCTCAGCAGACCTACAGCAGAGGGGCCAGACTGTCAGGAGGAAAACCAAGAAACAGAAATAACCTCATCATCAACAAACAGAACGTCAATCTGAAAGATTTGAGACCCAATCTGAAAGCCAGCAACTACAAAGTCGACAGGTGGATAAATCCTTAAAGATGGGAAGAAACGAGCGCAAAAAGGATGAAAACACCCAAAACCAGAACACCTCTCCTCCTACAAGGGATCACAACTCCTCACCAGCAAGAGAACAAGGTTGGAGGGAGAACGAGTGTGATGAAATGACAGAATCAGACTTCAGAAGGTGGGTAGTAAGTAACTTCTGTGAACTTAAGGAACATGTTCTAACCAAATGCCAAGAAACTAAGAACCTTGAAAAAAGATTTGATGAAATGCTAACGAGAATGGACAAAATAGAAAGGAATATAAGTGAATTGATGGAGCTGAAAAACGCAACACGAGAACTTCGTGAAGCATGCACAAGTATCAACAGCCAAATTGACCAAGCAGAAGAAAGAATATCAGAGGTCGAAGATCAACTCAATGAAATAAAACGGGAAGGCAAGACTGGAGAAAAAAGGATAAAAAGGAATGAACAAAGTCTCCAACAAATGTGGGACTATGTGAAAAGACCTAATCTACGTTTGATAGGCGTTACCTGAATGCGACGAAGAGAATGAATCCAAGCTGGAAAATACTCTTCAGGATATTATCCAGGAAAACTTCCCCACCCTAGCAAGGCAGGCAAACATTCAATTCCAGGAAATACAGAGAACACCACAAAGATATTCGTCAACAAGAGCAACCCCAAGGCACATAATCGTCAGATTCACCAGGGTCAAAATGAAGGAGAAAATACTAAGGGCAGCCAGAGAGAAACGTCGGGTTACCCATAAAGGGAAGCCCATCAGACTCACAGCAGATCTCTCAGCAGAAACCCTACAAGCCAGAAGAGAGTGGGGGCCAATATTCAACATCCTTAAAAAAAGAACTTTCAACCCAGAATCTCCTACCCAGCCAAACTAAGCTTCATAAGTGAAGGAAAAATAAAATCCTTTGGGAACATGCAAGTACTCAGAGATTTCCTCACCACCAGGCCAGCTCTACAAGACCTCCTGAAAGAGGCTCTACACATATAAAGGAACAACAAGTACCAGCTCAACTAAAGGGCAAAACACCCAGCTAGCAACAAAATGGCAGTATCAAATTCACACATAACAGTATTAACCCTAAATGTAAATGGACTAAATGCCCCAATCAAAAGACACAGACTGGCAAATTGGATAAAAAGACAAAACCCATCGGTGTGCTGTATCCAGGAAACCCATCTCACATACAAGGATACACAAAGGCTCAAAATAAAGGGATGGAGGAAGATTTACCAAGCAAATGGAGAGCAAAAAAAAGCAGGAGCTGCAATTCTCATCTCTGATAAATTAGACTTTAAAGCAACAAAGATCATAAGAGACAAAGAGGGACATTACATAATGGTAAAAGGATCAATGCAACAAGAAGAGCTAACGATCCTAAATATATACGCACCCAATACAGGAGCACCGAGACACATAAGGCAAGTTCTTAATGACTTACAAAGAGACTTAGACTCCCACACAATAATAGTGGGAGACTTTAGCACCCCATTGTCAACATTAGACAGATCAAACAGACAGAAAATTAACAAGGATATCCAGGACTTGAACTCAGACCTGGACCAGCAAACCTAATAGACATTTACAGAACTCTCCACCCCAAATCCATAGAATATACATTCTTCTCAGCACCACATCACACCTACTCTAAAATTGACCACATAATTGGGATAAATCACTCCTCAGCAAATGCAAAAGAACGGAAATCGTAACAAACAGTCTCTCAGACCACGGTGCAATCAAGTTAGAACTCAGAATTCAAAAACTAACCCAGAACCGCACAGCTTCATGGAAACTGAACAACTTGCTCTTGAATGTTGATTGGATAAACAATGAAATGAAGACAGAAATAAAGATGTTCTTCGAAACCAATGAGAATGAAGACACAACATAGCAGAATCTCTGGGACACATTTAAAGCAGTCTCTAGAGGAAAATATATAGCAATAAGTGCCCACATGTGAAGCAAGGAGAGATAAAAAATTGACACCCTGTTGTCAAAACCGAAAGAGCTAGAGGAGCAAGATCAAAAAAACACGAAGTCTAGCAGAAGACAAGAAATAGCTAAGATCAGAGCAGAACTGAAGGAGATAGGGACACAAAAAACCCTTCAAAAAATCAATAAATCCAGGAGCTGGTTTTTTGAAAAGATCAACAAAATAGACAGACCATTAGCCAGATTAATAAAAAGGAAAAGAGATAATAACCAAATAACCAAATAACCAAATCGATGCAATAAAAAATGATAAAGGGGATATCACCACAGATTCCACAGAAATTCAAACCATCATCAGAGATTACTACAAACAACTCTATGCACACAAACTAATAAACCTGGAAGAAATGGATAAATTCCTGGACACTTGCCTCCTGCCAAGCCTAAACCAGGAAGAAGCCAAAACCCTGAACAGACCCATAACAAGGTCTGAAGTTGAGGCAGCAATTAAGAGCTTACCACCCAAAAAAAGCCCAGGTCCAGATGGGTTCACAGCTGAATTCTACCAGACGCACAAAGAGGAGCTGGTACCATTCCTTCTGAAACTATGCCAAACAATACAAAAAGAGGGAATCCCTCCCAAATCATTTTATGAGACCAACATCATCCTGATACCAAAACCCGGCAGAGACTCAAGAGGAAAAGAAAACTTCAGGTCAATATCCATGATGAACATAGATGCAAAAATCTTCAATAAAATGCTGACAAGCCCATTGCAACAGCACATCAAAAAGCTTATCCACCATGATCAAGTAGGCTTCATCCCAGGGATGCAAGGCTGGTTCAACATACGCAAGTCTATAAACGTAATTCACCACATAAACAGAACCAAAGACAAAAACCACATGATTATCTCAATTGATGCAGAGAAGGCCTTTGACAAAATTCAACAGCCCTTTATGCTAAAAACCCTCAATAAGCTAGGTATCAATGGAACGTATCTCAAAATAATAAAAGCTATTTATGACAAACCAACAGCCAATATCATACTGAATGGGCAAAAACTGGAAGCATTCCCCTTGAAATGTGGCACCAGACAAGGATGCCCTCTCTCACCACTGCTATTCAATATAGTATTAGAAGTTCTAGCCAGAGCAATCAGGCAAGAAAAAGAAATAAAGGGCATTCAAATAGGAAAGGAGGAAGTCAAATTGTCTCTATTTGCAGACGACATGATTGTATATCTAGAAGACCCCATCGTCTCAGCCCCAAACCTCCTGAAACTGATAAGCAAGTTCAGCAAAGTCTCAGGATACAAAATCAATGTGCAAAAATCACATGAATTCCTATACACCAATAACAGACTTAAAGAGAGCCAAATCAAGAACAAACTTCCATTCACAATTGCCACAAAGAGAATAAAATACCTAGGAATACAACTAACAAGGAACGTAAAGGACCTCTTCAAGGAGAACTACAAGCCACTGCTCAACGAAATAAGAGAGGACACAAATAGATGGAGAAACATTCCATGTTAACGGTTAGGAAGAATCAATATTGTGAAAATGGCCATACTGCCCAAAGTAATTTACAGATTCAACACTATCCCCATCAAGCTACCAATGACCTTCTTCACAGAACTGGAAAAAACCACCTTAAACTTCATATGGAACCAAGAGAGAGCCCGCATAGCCACGTCAATTCTAAGCAAAAAGAACAAAGCGGGGGGCATCAAACTACTGGAATTCAAACTATACTACAAGGCTACAGTAATCAAAACAGCATGGTACTGGTACCAAAACAGAGATATAGGCCAATGGAACAGAACAGAGGTCTCGGAGACAACACAACATATCTACAAACATCTGATCTTTGAAAAACCAGACAAAAACAAGCAATGGGGAAAGGATTCCCTGTTCAATAAATGGTGTTGGGAAAGCTGGCTAGCCATGTGCAGAAAGCAGAAACTGGACCCCTTCCTGACACCTTACACTAAAACTAACTCCAGATGGATTAAAGACTTAAACATAAGACCTAACACCATAAAAACCCTAGAAGAAAATCTAGGCAAAACCATTCAGGACATAGGTGTAGGCAACGACTTCATGACCAAAACACCAAAAGCATTGAGAACAAAAGCCAAAATAGACAAATGGGACCTAATCAAACTCCACAGCTTCTGCACAGCAAAAGAAACAATCATTAGAGTGAATCGGCAACCAACCGAATAGGAAAAAATTTTTGCAGTTTACCCATCTGACAAAGGGCTGATATCCAGAATTTACAAAGAACTAAAACAGATTTACAAGAAAAAAACTAACAAGCCCATTCAAAAGCAGGCAAAGGATATGAACAGACACTTTACAAAAGAAGACATACATGATGCCAACAAACATATGAAAAAATGCTCATCATCACTGGTCATCAGAGAAATGCAAATCAAAACAACGTTGAGATACAATCTCACGCCAGTTAGAATGGCAATCATTAAAAAATCTGAAGACAACAGATGCTGGAGAGGATGTGGAGAAATAGGAACACTTTTACACTGTTGGTGGGAGTGTAAATTAGTTCAACCATTGTGGAAGACAGTGTGGCGATTCCTCAAGGACCTAGAAATAGAAATTCCATTTGACCCAGCAATCCCATTACTAGGTATATATCCAAAGGATCACAAATCGTTTTACTATAAGGACACGTGGACACGAATGTTCATTGCAGCACTGTTTACAATAGCAAAGACCTGGAACCAACCCAAATGCCCATTGACGATAGACTGGATAGGGAAAATGTGGCACATATACACCATGGAATATTATGCAGCCATCAAAAACGATGAGTTTGGGTCCTTTGTAGGGACATGGATGAACCTGGAAACCATCATTCTCAGCAAACTGACAGAAGAGCAGAAGATCAAACACCGCATGTTCTCACTCATAGGCGGGTGTTGAACAATGAGAACACATGGACACAGGGAGGGGAGCACTACACACTGAGGTCAGTTGGGGGGAAATAGGGGAGGGACGGTGGGGGGTGGGGAGCTGGGGAGAGATAGCAAGGGGAGAAATGTCAGATGTAGGTGATGGGGAGGAAGGCAGCAAATCACACTGCCACGTGTGTACCTATGCAACAATTTTGCATGTTCTTCACATGTACCCCAAAACCTAAAATGCAATAAAATAAATAAATGGGAAAAAAATAAAATAAAATAAAAAATAGGCAGTTGTAACCACAGCCTATGGACAGAATTTTATTCCAGAGTGTCTTCTGATGTTTTCATTCATCAATTGAAATTCCAAATTTTAGCGGAATATCTTTTTTTATCTCGAATATGTGTACAGTTAACATTAAAAATGTCTTTTTTAATACTGATAACTCACTGTGTTGATACATTATTTTAATTTGCAAAACTTTTAAATAATCCATTTTTAAAACAAATGTTTCAAATTTTAAAATACACACCAGTGTTTGCTAATTTTAAAATGATCACATATTTTCTCAACTATATCTGAAGTTAAAACAACAACAACAAAATTCAGCTAAACTAGGAAAAGGAGAGATTTAGTTTTACTCCATATGCAATGATGGTACTTTTTCAATTGAGATTTCCAAGAAGTCTACAGTAATAGAAACATCTTTAATCTGACAACTTTAAATGCCTTCTGTGTATGTCAAGGAAATGAAAATGCCAAATGATCCACCAGAAATCCCCGCATGTAAGTTGCTATTAGTGTTAAGAACAACCTCATGGCCGGGCTCGGTGGCTCACGCCTGTAATCCCAGCACTTTGGGAGGCCGAGGTGGGTGGATCACGAGGTCAAGAGATCGAGACCATCCTGGTCAACATGGTGAAACCCCGTCTCTACTAAAAATACAAAAAATTAGCTGGGCATGGTGGCGCGTGCCTGTAGTCCCGGCTACTCAGGAAGCTAAGCCAGGAGAATTGCCTGAACCCAGGAGGTGGAGGTTGTGGTGAGCCGAGATCGCGCCATTGCACTCCAGCCTGGGTAAAAAGAGTGAAACTCCGTCTCAAAAAAAAAAAAAAAAAAAAAAAAAGAACAACCTCATTAAGTGTTGTTGATTTGGGACTCCAACTGTGCTAAGGGAGATTTATCTTTTTTCCCTGCCATCCCCAGGTCAACCTGCTTCTTTAATTTATTATTTACCAAACCACCATAAAGCAAAATTTTGAAAAAGACTTCTTGGAGAAAACATCTTAAGGAGGGAAGAAGGAAACAGTAGAAAAAGTATGATCAGCCAGGGCACATTTAAGAATCAAGACTATGTTTCCAAAAACTGTATATATTATTGGAAGATTGAGTTTCTTCCTTCCTTTATGTATTCACCTAAAATTCAGGCCAATTAATATGTTATTTAAGTATCTATAACTCACGGTATTGGTTTAACCCATGATGGTTGACATTATAAAAATATTCAGAAAGAATATTCTGAAAGAAGTTACTTCAGATGGCATTTTATAGGCCTGTGAAGCCATTGAAGAGATAATAATAATAAATATGAATAGTTAAATAAAGCCAAGTATGTAATAAATTGTCATAGTTATATGCTTTGATATAAACTATTATCAAAACTAATTACATAGGACTTAACTTGTCCCGGAGGCAGAATATTTAGAGAAGACAAGGAAAGGCATTCAAGCCCTTCAAATAGTAGGTCAAGAAAAACAGACAAAGGAATTCTTATAAGAGATTTTAAATTGGACAGTGAAAATCTTTATCTACCTCTTTTGATCAGAAGTCACTGGAAACCCTTAAGGAAATTCATTATGAGAACCCAAATGATTCTAACAGTAGTAATGGCAGTGGCAGTGACTCTTTATGTGTATGCATAATTTGATAAAACTAAAAATGTGTATGCATAATTCGATAAAACTAAAAATGAAAAGTCATAATTTATAGACTGCAGTGAATTTCTGAATGGAAGAATGACCAGTTTGTTCTAAATGTGTTAAACAAACGAAAAACAAAAAACAACTTTCTGTTGGCACTGTAAAAAAGAATAAATAACAAAGGAAGGAGAGGAAAATCAACTGGAACTGTATTTCCCTAGGCTAAATGGAATATGTATCCTGAATATTCGAACCAAGTTAGCATCAGTGGAACTAGAAGGGGATAATTTAGAAAACATTTCAGATATAGAACCACCAAAACTTGGAGATTAATTGGCTATAGGTATGCAAAGGAAGATGTTCAAGAGAATTTAGAAAGATGTTTAAGATAATTTGGAGGTTTTCTCACCTGAGTTAGTAGGTAGAGCTGCTCTCTGGAAGAAGTAGTTCAGTTTGAAATAAGTTGAATTTGCCCATTTCTCTATTTTAATTCATAAGAAAAAATTTATATATCATTATGTAACATGTGTATTTTACGTATATTTATGTGCATATATACATTATATA
>NW_022436943.1:32630071-32682507 GCF_009761245.1 Sapajus apella | reverse complement strand
ATCACCATGTTGACCAGGATGGTCTCGATCTCTTGACCTCGTGATCCACCCGCCTTGGCCTCCCACGGTGCTGGGATTACAGGCTTGAGCCACCGCGCCTGGCCGGAAGTTCTTAATTTAATCTTAATCTTAGAATTTATTTGGCTTTTTTTGTTTGTTTTTTTGGAGACAGGGTCTTGTTCTGTCACCCAGGCTGGAGTGCAGTGGTACAATCATAGCTCACTGTAACCTTGAACTCCCAAGCTCCAGGAATCCTCCTGCCTCAGATTCCCAAATAGCTAGAACTACAAGTGCATGTCACCACACTCAGCTATTATTTAGCTTTCCTGATCTGAGGACTAATATTTTTCAACAATTTAGGGGGTTCTTTTTGAATTCTACTCTCTCTTGCCCATTGGTTCTACAGTTTCCTTCCAGAACTCTAACTAAAAGTATTTTAGACCTTCTCCCTCCATTCTCCACAACGATTAACTTCTGTATCATAGTCTTCATTTTTTTCTCTGAACTGTGTTTTACATTTTCTTCAGAAATTACTTTACCCATTCTGTCTTCTGTCATATCTAGTCTTCTGGGTAATCTTCTCATAGAGTTTTGAATTTTAATTATAAAATTAATAGTTTCTATAAGTTCTATTTATAATTTTAAAAATCCATGTTACCTGTGTTTTCAAGGTTCTATTTCTTTAATCATATTAAATATGGTTGTATATTTTGCCTGATAATCCCAATGTTTATGGTCTATTGCTTTTTTACTTATGACATCCTTGGGTGTTCTTTGATTTTTGACTGTAAATGCTCATGTTTCTTGGAATTATATCTGTAGAATGCGGTTGAGGCCTAGATGGAAACCAATTTCCTGATGTTTACTTGTTTCTGCCAGTCCCCTGGGTGCACAATTAGCCAGGAACATTCTAGGCTAAATTCTCTTAAGATTTCTTTCAGACCCATTGAGGGCCAACTTGTGCTTATATATTTTCAAGGAAGTTTTTACTTTTTTTCTGCCACATATCTAGCATTACTGTTATTTTTTCATTTTTATTTATTTAGAGACAGCCTCTCTGTCACCCAGGCTGGAGTGCAATGCTGCAATCACAGCTCACTGCAGCCTTGACCTCCCTGGCTCAAGCCATCCCCCTGCCTCAGCAGGCCTCCTTCCAGGTAGCTGGAACTACAGGTGCACACCACCATGCCCAACTAATTTTTGTATTTTTTGTAGAGGTGAGGTTTCACCATATTGCCCAGGCTGGTCTCACATCCCTGGGTTCAAGTGATCTGCCCACTTCAGCCTCCCAAAGTGCTGGAATTACAGACATGAGCCACTGCACCCAGCCTTACCTAGCATTATTGTTAATACAGGTAAATTTTCCTGGTGTTTCCTTCTTTGTTTCACACTTACACATCCTCAGCTTTGTGTAGGGGCATCCTGTTAGGCTTCTTACCATAGATGGCCCCTGAGCTTTCATTAGTATTCTCCATGTCCCAAGAAGCTGTCAAAATGGAAATCCGCTATGTCAGGATACAGCAGAAGTTCTCAGAACAAAAAGTATATATGACATTTAATTTTTTATGCCCTTTTTTTCCTTTTTTTTTTTTTGCCAACTCATCAATGCTTTTAAAAATATGTAAATGTTTTATTTTTTAAAATCTGTTTTAAAGGGTAACTTTGGGTGCCTAATCTCTGAAAATATACATCCCGACATCCATCTTTCTTTACTGGTCAACTCAATTTTCTTTCTCCCCATATTTTACAATACCTTCTGTTTTAACACTCTTCTACTGCTTATGGGTCTCTGATGTAGTCTCGAGTTCTCTACTATGCTTCTTTCCTACAGAGAAAGAAAAAACTTATTTCATTAAATACATATAGCTAAACTAGGCCTACATGGCTCATCTGACTTTTCATGTCTACAGGAGTATTTTTTCAGGTTTCTGGGAAAAAATAACAGTAAAAAATACAGCAAAAAACATCTACTAAACCAAGGTTCCTATATCTAGTGTGGAACAAAAGAACTTTCAGGAATCTCTGCAGTATACAATCCCTTTATTTCCTGTGTCAGTGTTTATTCAGATGTTCAATGTTGATAGAAAGCTGGTTTGGGATTAAAAAGAAGAACACAGCACATAAGCAATTTAAAAACTGGGGTTCTACAATATAATTATCATAAAATGCCTTATTTATTTGAAGGCAGTTGCATCAGTTTAATGATAATAACAGATGTTTATCAGTAAATACACCTATGTACATCCAAAGGGATGTGTGAATTTCTGATGACTGTTATTCCACTAAAGGAACTAAGTTTAGTCAATATATTTTTAACTCCTATAATTAAGGCAAGGTTAAAGATTAGGAGAGATAAGCATCTGGGAGGGAATTAAAATTGGAAAGAGGAAAAGTAAGGAGACACCTGCCACTTGAGAAGAGAAATATTATGTGGTTCTTCATGACATCAAAAACAGCAGCAATTCACCTACAGTGTGATAATAACTCTATCAACATGGGTATGGAGAAGCTTTATTTTTCACACACAGTTAGGTGGGATGATTTTCCCAGATATGGAGCAAAGAATTACTTTAAAAATCCAGCTAGCTAATAAATAGGTCTCTTCACTCCTATTGTGAGATAAATAGTAGTGTGAAATTAGGGAATAACTTTTTTTAAGTTCAATCGACAGAAACATGAGCTAACAGCTCTAATCAACTGCCTAAGAAGTAAAAGAATACACTTTTGTTCAGTAGCTCAGACTGTACAGAGGAAAACATTATTACTTATATACTACATTCAAAGTAAAGTTAGAATGATACAAGCTAGTAAATTCACAGGTGTTAAAAGAAATGAAGTAACAATGCAACTGAAGAAAGAACTCAGCCTCTACTAAAGACATTAGACAGATTGATGGATTTACTATACTCAAATCTTTCTACTTTCTGAACACAATAAGATACTGTTATTTTGCTCATCTTAGAGCTACACAAACATAGACTTGGGCATTCTAGTACCACTAAGCTTTATCTTCTGCAAAAACTTTGGTTTGGGTCTTAGCTTTCTTCCCCCGAATAAATTTTTCTCCCTGAGTTAATCATAAGAAAAATAAGATGTAGAGCTAGCCAGATGCTTCAATAAAGAAGAAAATTGTTTTGGTGTTATCCAAAGAGGAAAAAAGCCAGATTTGGAAACCTCAGGCCATTTTAGACCACACCCAGTCTGCTGCACATGGGCTGTGTGACTCCTTTTCAGCAACTTCCAAAACAGCTACACGCACCACGCAGGTTCAGCACTTCAGTCTTAAATATGTGTGGCCTGAATTGGCTTTCACCAGCTGACTATCTTATTTCATGCAATCCAAATCATCCCTAACATTAAACACCCTTCTAACTAAATCATACTCAGTACTAAACTGCCAGGCAAGCAAATGGCAGAACAGGACTTTTAGCTTAACAGATGCAAGAACTAGTTACTTACTGACTCATGTCAAAGAAAAAACTGGATTTGTAGTAAGTCTCCACTTGATTAAAGGGAAGCTGAATAATGCTAAGAATTCAGTAAACACCATAGCTAATCAGAGATTAACTTAGTGATTTAGGAAGAGGAAATGATCAGTAACATTTAAAACACTTGGTAAGCAAAGGAGGTCATCTTTCACCATAGGTACAAATCAGATTCTACTTCATGTCTCAGGTTCAAAGAATTTTGGAACCCTAAGGAATTTTGGTAGGAAAAGAATTTTGGAATTCCTTTCCTACTACTATCTTTGTTCACTGGAAATTAATGTTATTAAAAATGTAATGCTTTGTGGTTCAGAATATTTTTTATAAGCACAATTTCTGTTACAGAACAATATATTTTATTTTTCCACATGAGACAATGAGTTATGCATAATTTGAGTGTTTTACTTATTTCGTTTACTTGGAAGCTCTAACTTAAAAGCTTTTTTCCCTGCTGCTTATAAAAGGAAGACAGGAGGCTCTGGGTTTATGTAAAAGTGGAATACAAGTATTTTCGAACATATAATATGTAACTCAGGTCCTAAAAGACATTTGTCTGTTCCAGATTCCCTTAGATGTAATTTGTTCCTTTAGTCTACATGAATTTTAATGCAAAAACAATCAGTCCTAGATTAAAATATTAAGAGAAGACATATCCATACTTAAAATGTAAAGGGGGCACTAGATCCTCCTCCCACTCTATAAAAATACAGATCTTAAGTTATTGTTTGTTCCCTAAAAATGAAGGTCTCATAAGCATAACATTTTATGTGGTAATATATTGACTCCTTTTATTCATTTTCAAAAGCAAGGCTCTGATTGAACAAAGTATTTCTAATGTTTTCCCTACCCTGGCATATAACCAGCTTTCTATTTTCCAAATGATATTTTATTTCGGAGCTTTGTTGCAATGCTAATAATCTATTTCCTAGTTACCAGGATTCAATAATTTACTTTGAGCCATATTAAGTATTGTGTCAAAATCTAAAATGAAATAAAACTGTTTATTAAGCTTGTAATATAATGCTATATACAGATGTCCCATTGGTATTGTTTCCTATTTTTTATTCAGTGTAATCTATGTGATAGTATTCTAAGTGAAATTAAATTTGAATGAAAACAGATAGAATTTCTATCCATTATCTTTCTATCAAATCTGAGTAAGTGGTAATGCCAAAGTAGAAGACATCAATCATTTTTCAGCATACATTTTCATGTTATTAAATGGATTTTTCAAAATGCTTTACATAGCTTTCTGAAACAGCATTTCCAAATGCCATGAAAACTGAACGTTAGAATGTTTTACATAGGATAACATTTACATATCTGAAATGAGCTTCTTTATTAGAATCTTTAAATTTAAAACTGTTTACTAATACAAAATGGAAATGTTCGATGGGATCTGTACCCCTTCTAAGTTCTCTATGTAAAATACAAGTAAGTATTTTTCTTAGACTACAACTGGATCTGAATATAATGGCTACAGCCTTACAATAACTGTATTTTTAAAATCACATTTGAGGAAAATATTTTTCCATGTCTATTTTTGCTGTAGATAATCAACATTTACTCACTTGAGCTATTTTTTAAAATTGTAACCAAATTTTATATTATTTGTGATGTTTGTTTGGAAGATGGATGGTATTCCACATACAACTAATTGACTAATACAAAATTTCGTAACTCCATGTAGCACCAATTTGAAAAGCAAATATATTTTGATTGTTTGTTTTTGATCAAGCACGGTGGCTCATACCTGTAATCCCAGCACTGTGGGAGGCCAAGGTAGAAGAACCACTTGAGCTCAGGGGTTGAGACCAAGACTATTCTGGGCAACATGACAAAACCCACATGCACACACACACAAACACAAAAGCCAGGCATGTGGCACTGTGCTACTTAGGAGGCTGAAGTGGGAGGGACCCTTGAGCCTGGGAGGACGAGGCGGCAGTGAGCCATGACTGCGCCCCTGCACTCCAGCCTGCGTGACAGAAAGAGACCCTGTGGCATGATCATAGCTCACTGTAGCCTCAGCCTCCAAAGTCAAGTAATCCTCCTGTCTCAGCTTCTTGAGTAGCTAGGACTACAAGTGTGTGCCACTACATCTGGTTCATTTTTTATTTTTTTGTAGAGATGGAGGTCTCATATGTTGCCCAGGCTGCTCTCAAACTCCTGGGCTCAAGTGATCCTCCCATCTTGGCCTCACAAAGTACTGGGATTACAGGATGAGCCACCACACCTGACCTAGAATTTATTTTGTAAAGCAGCTTTTCAAGCTCCATTTCAGAAACTTGTAATAAATCCATGTGCTATCCCATGTTTATTTTCTGTCAAACATTATGTCATTGAGGCAGTTACACGAGTGAGAAAAATGAATTTTTACTGGACTCCATGCCGTCTCTTATATAACACATCTAGTTCATCATCAAGTCTTAGTACTTTTAGGTTTTAGTATTTCTTAAATCTGTTCCTTTTCTCTTATCTTCACCATAGTTTTATTTTTTTTTCTTCACTTGGACACGTCTGCCTACCTACTTTCTCTACCAGCTCAAGTCTGTTTTAAGTACATCAACTACAATGCTAGTAAGATAATGTAGATAGCACTTATGCAGACTTACCTCATCTATGGAATAAAGTCCAAGCTCTATAGTGTAACATACAAGGCTGTTATTCTGTTTCTCCATTTCAATTCTTGCCACAGGCTAATTTTTATTTTAAAAAATATTTATTTAACTGCATTTTGCCAGATATCTTCTTCTGTGGATTATATGTTCATATACTTTGCCCATTTTTGTTGATCTTTTGAAATTCATAAATGTGCACTAAATTACACTAAAAGACTTTTTCTTCATCTGTTGAAAAAAATACCAGAATAAGCACATTTTATACAATAAATTCTTAAGATGAATAAGAGGTCATCAATTTAAGGTAGACCAATATTTCTTTAACCCCACTTAATCAAAATTGTGTTTTTCAATGGCATCACTCATGTAGCTACAATAGAAAGAGCCAGAGTAAGGGAGAGGAAGGAGGAATAATATTCTTCTCAGACTCCTGAGGCAGATCCAAATGATTTATTTTCCATCAACTTTATTTTTCCTCATTTAACATCCATGTTGTTTTCAGTTACTAACATCTTCAAATCATCTGTCCTTCTGTGGATCACTCCCCCAGACTGCCATCATCCTTTGGATCTTCAATACGCATCAAGACCTTAAACTGATCATTTCAAGTCCTTTTTGATCTGTCATCAACATCAGTCATACACTACCAAGACCACAATCTGATACCTGCTACAGGCAAAACTCTGTGCTAAGCAATACAAGAAAAAATAATACACCAGGACAGTACAAAAGAGATAAAACACATTTACTTACCTTCTCACAGTGTGGCTTTACCTCTTCTTTATGCTAGACCTTGCCCTTCAAAGCCTCTGCCAATTCCAGTGATCTTCTCTGAAATCTCTTTTTGCTTGTTCTCCCTGCCACGACTAATGCAGAACTCACAGTTATTATATTTCTTTAGATTTCGTTCCTTTACCATGCTTTTTTTTTCTTCTTCCAACATTTTTTCTTTTTTTCTGAGATGTAGTCTCACTCTGTCGCCCAGGCAGGAGTGCAACGGTGTAACCTCGGCTCACTGCAACCTCTGCCTTCTGGGTTCAAGCAATTCTTCTGCCTCAGCCTTCCAAGTAGCTGGGATTACAGGTGTCCACCACCATGTCGAGTTAATTTTTGTATTTTTAGTAGAGATGAGGTTTCACCATGTTGGCCAGGCTGGTCTCAAAACTCCTGACCTCAGGTGATTCACCTGCCTTGGCCTCCCAAAGTGCTGGGATAAGAAGACTGATACTTCAGCCCCTTAACCTGCTCTTCTCTCTCTACATTCCCTCTTTTCCTAAGAATTACATGGAAGTTGATGCCTTCATCAGCTCCTATTTAGGCATTTTCCAAATAGTAATCCTTAAAGGCTCACAAAGTTCTCCTGAGGGATCATGTTATAATAATAGTATCGGTTTCATTATCTTTTTTAACGTTAATAAAAATTATTTTTAAAATATTCATCTCAAATGGAGCATTTGGAGAGCCTGAGAGAGCAAGCACAGTGAAAATAACAGTAATTATCAGAAATCAAAGGAAGGTGCTCCAGGTGCAGTCACTGACAGACTCCACAGAGCACTGCTGGTCATGACAATGGTATTCATCATTACTTCATTTTAAATAATCTATTTCTGGTCCCTTAAGAATAATTTATACTCATAATCAGTCAATGACTAAAGAGTGATATTTTTAATACATTCATTAATTTGTGAAAAATAAACTACAATAGATAGTCTATATTTATTAAAAATTGTGTTTCAGTTTACTGGTCAAAATTATAGAAAATGGTGCTGTATTATATATATCTTAATGTACAAAATAACTCAAACATAAAATAATATTCACCTTTTATTCTTTTCATAGTAATCTAATAACTTAATCTTTTATTAGTTTTAGAAAAATTAAATTTACATTTTAAATAAAGAGTGATAATACAAGAAAATGTTGAAATATATAACGAGGGGTAGAAACAGGATAAATGTGCAAATTTGCCTCAAAATGATCTTCCTCAGACCCATTAGTTTAATTTGTCCAATTATAATTCTTTAAGAGTGTTATCAGTATTTCCTGTTTCCCCCAAAAATTGTATTAATAAGATAAACTATAGTGACAATACCCAATATGACTTAATTATAACTGGGAGTAAAAGCCACTAGCTACTATGTGTTATTTGTGAAGATATACTGATAAGTAGCAACCTTCTCTGATGTCATTATATGAGAATAAAGTATAATAATTCTAAAAACTTTTTTGCTAAATCACTTTATCACATGTCATATAAAAATTGGAAAATAATTTTTATTTGGCAAGGTCATGTATTATTGTGAAAAAGTTCATCCAAAAAGGTTGGAAAATAATGATCAATATCAGGGGTCCCCAAAGTGTATTCCTCAAAACATCAGTTGATGAAATTCTTAAGAATAATGCCTTTATTTTTTTTAGGCAAAAAGATGCAGAGTTTAGAACGTACACTAAAAAGTGCCAAGAAAAAAAAAACAAAACTAAAAATCTACAAATATCCCATCACCCGAATATAACCATTGCCAACTTTTATTAAACATCTTTACAAATACATAGATTGTAAAAGGAAACCTTAGATGGGCAGATATAACTTAGGACAAATTGAATAATCATAATTATTGTAAAAATAAAATTTAAAAATATGGAAAACAATACTGAAATTCAGATAAAGTTCCACCTCCACAGAAGACATGGTGGCTAAATAATTCATCTCTCTAAGGCTAAGAAAAAAAAATGTTAAGAATCTTTGATGTCACTTTTGAAACCATCTGTTTTAACTTTAATCAGTCTCTTTGTAATGAAATATTAAATTATCACATTCATCCCTGTACCTACCCTCCACCCCACCCTAATTTTTGTTATATTTTTCTCTTTAGATTATGAATGGTAAATTTATGTTTTGATCATTTATATTTTATAATAATAATTCCCAATTGCTTCAGTGCTATATTTATTTTTTACATAGGAGTAATACAAATACTGTATCACAGGTATTTAGATTAAATGAGAATTACATAGAAATATCTTATAAATTGTAAAGTGCTAGATAAATATTTATTATAATATAGTAATACCTACCACCCTTCTTTCTACTTGCTTTTTAAAATTCCCCATCCGAGTAAGAAAAATCTATTCACTGTGCCTCTAAAAAATATTGTTTTCTCATCTTTAAGATTGATGCATAAGTTGCTCCCTCTACTGAGAATGCCAACACTGTATCTAAAACTATCTGACTTAAAACTATCTGACATTTGGCCAGGAGCAGTGGGTCACGCCTGTAATCCTAGAACTCTGGGAGAACGAGACGGGCAGATTGCCTGAGCTCAGCAATTCAAGATCAGCCAGGGCAACATGGTGAGACCCTGTCTCTACTATACAAAAAGTTAGCCCAGTGTGATGACACGTGCCTGTAGTTCCAGCTACTCGGGAGACTGAGACAGAAAAATCAATTGGACCCAGGAGGTGGAGGTTGCACTGAGCCAGGATTAAGCCACTGCACTCCAGCCTGGGTGACACAGCGAGACCCTGTCTCAATACATACATGCTATCCAACTTTCAATATCAAGACCAAACCTCTTCCCCTTTCTTGTCTTTACAGAATCTCCAATCTTTAGTAGAATTCTCATCTGAAAATATACATTACAAATATATAAATTCAGTAGGTAATTAAAAGTCACTCTTCCAACCTGGGGGACATGGCAAAATCCCGTTTCTACAAAAACAAAAACACAAAAATTAACTGAGGGTGGTGGTGTGCACCTGCAGTCCCAGCTACTCAGGAGGCTGAGATGGAGAATCGCATGAGCCCAGGAGGAAAGGTTGCAATAAGCTGAGATTGTGCCACTGCACTCCAGCCTGGCTGACAGAGTAAGCCCCCATCTTAAAAAAAAAAAAAAAAAAAAAAAAAAAAAAATCACTATTACACTGACCTACTGGAATACTGAAATAATTTTCTGAATTATTATACTGAAATAATTTTCATTCTTACGTATTTTCTACAAACTAAATGATAAGCTCCTTGAAGGCAAGATCTAACTGTTAGATTTTTGTCTCTATGCAGCCTTCTGTTTTGTACACACCAGGACCACTGGTATACTCATTTTATAAGCTTCCAGAGACCAGGGAATATAATTGTTTACCATAGTTAGAGCATATACAATATTCTACATTAAGTTAGTAGATATTTAACTAAATTTTGCCTCTGAGACTGCCGTTGTTCAAAAGATAAAAATACACAAATTACAAGGAACATAATCCGCAAATCTACAAATTATGGTGAATATAATTTAATATGTGAGCATCTGGGAGTTCATTCCTCATATTAAGAACCAATACTAAGAAAGTGCTTCTGCCAGGTGCGGTGGCTCACACCTGTAATACCAGCACGTTGGGAGGCCTAGCTGGGTGGATCAGGAGGTTAGGACATAGAGACCATCCTGGCTAACAACACAGTGAAACCCCGTCTCTACTAAAAATACAAAAAATTAGCCCGGGGTAGTGGCTCACACCTGTAGTGCCACCTACTCAGGGGGCTGAGGCAAGATAATCGCTTGAACCAGGGAGGCGGAGGCTGCAGTGAGCCAAGAGTGTGCCATGACACTCTAGGCTGGGTGATAGGGTGAGACTTTGTCTCAAAAAAAGAAGGTGCCTCTATGTCCTTAATATTAAAAGGCACTTCTTAGGATGACTGAAGATAATCTTTATGAACATCATCCACCATTAGAGGTCAATGTGGTAGATGCAAATGAATTTAGAAGAATGGCTTGAGCTAAATGTGTACTACAACTAAATCTAAAACATACACTGAAAAAAAATTTAAGAAGAAATACCAGATACTTATGAGTTTACTTTTTATTCTGTTTCTCATAAAAGTTGAAAGGAAACAATTTTTAAATTAGTTAATTTAGATTTTCACTTGTTCTAATAAAAGTTTACACAATGGTGTAAGTGATGATAGTTTTTCCTTGACTAAAAACAAAACAAAAAAACATCATTCCACATAGTTTAATTTCCCATATTAAAATTCCACTTGAAAAACGCCAGGTAAACTGACAAAGCATAACACTCCTTTTAAGTTTTGGGTTTATTATTATAAAAGTTTATTATACTGCAAATGTAGTCAGTTATATGTAGAGTAAGCATGCACACAAATGCAGTTGCATTTGGTGTTCTTGGAATATAATGATGCAAGTAACAAGAAGCCACTGCTTCGTTGCCAAGAAGTCAAGTTTAATTTGCTTTCTTTTCCCCTCTATCTTCAACTGGCTAAAATACAAGTTCCACTGCAAATCCAACAACCAGAAACCACGGATGCCATCATAAATACATAATGCTGCCAAGTAGGAAACCCTACATTGATGGATAACAGAAATCCCCATAGCAACTAGAAGACATTCTAGGCAATATAGTCTTGAGGCTATATTATAAATAAAATGTATGCATCCCTTATAACTGAAAAATGCATTTTTTTTTCTTTTACACCGACATTTACTGTTACCCAATGGGTAATTTTTCTGTCTTGTTCATATTCTTAGTGGATTGAAATTTCCTTTCATTCTGAACTGCTGCAATACATAAGTGCTATCACAGAGGTTCTGCTGAGCCTTAAGTAAAACTCGCCACGTTCAATTAAAAAAAACCACAAACAGCTTTTCAACTTTACTAACCAAATTCATAGTCTTGATAACCTAATTTGAGTGTTAAAGTTTAGCAACTGAATGACACTCCTCACCATTAGCTGGCTTGGAGACAAAATATGGAATCAACAAATATTCATAAGCATTCACTTTGGGCTCAATATATGCTAGATATTATAGGGGAAAGGAAATTGAAGACGACTTCCCCTAGTGCACAGGAATTTTTCTTCTAGGTTTTATAGATTATTAATTCAGGACACTAAATCAAAGCAGTATTTCCTTAGAAATCTGATTTCTTGTGGGCCATGTTGCAAGAAACATTTGCCTATAATTGTTCTAAAGTCTGAACACCTAAAAGTAAAAAATTCAAGCATTATATATCAACAGTTTTAAAGCAGAAATAAGATAAAGGCTGTTTACTTCTGCAAATAGCCTTGGTTTTAATTCCAAACCAAGTTTTACTATTTTTTAAATGAAATCTTTCTCCATCATAATCACTATAACATGTCAATGCTTTTTGACATTGACTAGTTGAAGAAGCCTATAGGCCTCAACATCTTATGCATTATCTTCTCAATAAAGATATTTAGGTCTATGGATACATTTTAAAACCAGGTCTTTCTAGATTATTCCCCAAGAAATATGCATGTATCATGTCTACCTGAAAACCAAAAGAAGCCAAATAAAAAGTTATTTTCGCCCACAATTTACTAGCATTTGAAAAACCTTACTTACTGGTATGTTTGGATCTCTGGTATTAAAGCTTACTCAATGGCTATGCCATCTGCAATTAAACTTTTAAAATCAATTACACAACAAGGTAAATATGCACTGTGATTGTGTATATATATATACACATACACACACACACACACACACACACACACAATGCACTATTTATATCTTTCAAGTATTTATATATTTAATTGGTACAGATAACACATTAAAATTAGTCCTAATATTATTAAATCAGACTTTACGAATTGTAATTCCTGAACATGATTTATTATCTATCTTACGTGGGCATATTATATGAATTGTTTAATCTAGAACTATTAACAAAAATATTCTATCCCATATATAGCAATCTCAAGAAAGTCATATGTTAAAACCAAGAATAAATTTATGATAAACTTCTACAATTATAATATTTGGCTTAATTTTGATTAAAATATGCCTACTTTTAGTTTAAAATAATAAACCAACAACAACAACAAAAAAAACAACAGCCTGCTGTTTTTATAATTAAAAAAATTTAAAACTCTAGGTGGCGTACTTCTACAAGCTTGTAGGAGAAAAATCATCCACTTGAAAAATCAAGCTTTTTTATTTCTAATTAGTAACTGTTAAAAGTATGAATTGACAACTTGTCCATTGACATTTGAGATTTGTTAATAGAAAAAATTGAGTACCAATTCATGGCTGGGCGTGGTGACTCATGCCTGTAATCCTAGCACTCTGGTAGGCTGAAGCAGCCAGACTACCTGAGAGCAAGAGTTTGAGACCAGCTGTCCAACATGGTAAAATCTTGTCTCTACTAAAAATACAAAAATTAGCCAGGTGTGATAGCACATGCCTGTAATCCCAGCTGCTACTTGGAAGGCTGAGGTGGGAAAAGTGCTGGAACTAGGGAGGTGGAGGTAACAGTGAGCCAAGATCATGCCACTGCACTCCAGCCTGAGCAACAACAAAAAAAAAAAGAAAAGAAAAAATTAAGTACAAATTCAAAGCCATTAAACAAAATCATGCCATAATTTAAGCCACATAATACTTCATTATAAGTCTTTTTAGACTAATAAATATTTCCTTGCCCGAAATGTTTATTATTTAGAGAATAATCAAGTAAAACAATGAAATATTTAACAGTATGCACCCCCAAATTAGAACAATATTGTTTTAAACTATTTTTACATCTTTAATGTTTACATTTTCAGAAATTCCTTCTTCAATATTTGAAAGACTGAATTTGTGTAGGCATTGAAGTCCTTTCCAAATATACATATTTCATTGCTCTTAATTTTTGAGAACACTTCTGCATACATAAAAAGATAGCAACATTAAATCTGCCAGGTGACCATCAGATTACTCTCCCCAGAGCCAGCTGATACCACATGGCCTGTTTCTAAGTACAGCTCTGACTCCTGGGTACCACAAGAGGCAACCATTTGTTTGGCAGCATATCTATGTCCCAACTGCTATTACTTTTCTTAAATCATCTTTATCAGTGGTGCTATTTGAAGTTCGTTTTAGTAAGACATTCTTATACAGTCTTTCCCAATGCTTTCATTTGGAACTACCCAACTTTTATTCCTCTCATAAGAACTATAGACATATTCATCTGTGCAGTTTGGTTTTGGTCAGAGTAGGTGGGCCATTAGAAAATTACCAGCCAATGGGGCTGTGTTGTCTCCTATGCTCTCTGGCATACTAAGTACGACAGGTAGATCAGTATAATGAAGCTAAATCTAAAATCAGCTGTCATTTGAGCCCAACTCTTGAAATCACTGCCTATCATTACCACTCTGGAGACCTTCAATTTCATTTCAGATATAATGTTGATAGCACACATTTTTACCTAGGGTTTTCAAAAGATGATAAAAACACATTTTCATGTAACTCTTACCCACGTTTTCATGTAATAGTTAAGTTGCCTAAAAGGGCACTGAATTCACAATTAAAGGAAATTCTTAGTATTTTATCTATCAAATTAGTAGACATGAATTCAGATTTCTTCAGTCACGAATCCATTCGGTCTGTTTGGAAATACTCACCATTACTTGGTCTACAGCAGGTAGATGTTTCCCCACACTTATTTGCAAGATTAATGTCTCCAGGTATAACGTTGGTGACAGCAGTTTGTCGAGCTAGAAACATTTTTCAGAGATCTAAATATCTGAATATAAATTGTTATGTACTTATAATGTTTCCATATTTTTATATGGAGTAGTAAAGATGTAATGACCCTATTGGAATTCACCTATTTGTGGCTGCAAGTGGTTTATAGCAAGATGCTTCTAATTTTTTTTGGTGTCCACATCTAATTATTAATCAGGTTTTTATGTTAAAAAACAATTTGTATAAAAATCTGTATTATTCTTGTCTTCTGTACTCACTATGATACAAAGTTCATACTTTGTATATCCACTGTGGTTATTACAATTAGGTTCTAAAGTAAGTGCAAATATGCATAACATAAAGGGGGAGATACATATGTGTATAGATTTAGAAATAATTTCTCTTCCTAAAGATCACAGGCCTGGCAGGGCGCAGTGGCTCCCAACTGTAATCCCAGTGCTTTGGGAGGCCGAGGTGGGTGGATCACTTGAGGTCAGGAGTTCAAGACCAGCCTGACCAACATGGTGAAACCCGGTCTCTACTAAAAATAGAAAAATTCGCTGGTTGTGGTAGTAGGTGCCAGTAATCCCAGCTACTTGGGAGGCTGAGACAGGAGAATCGCTTGAACCTGAGAGACAGAGGTTGGCCGTGAGCCTGGATCATGCCACTTGTACTCCAGCCTGGGTGACACAGCTAGATTCCGTCTCAAAAAAAAAGACCCATGGTCATCTTCACTTCCTTCTCTTAAGAATTATAAGTTTTTTAAAAAGCTGTTGAAAGCAGTCAATATAAATCAAATGAATTCAGCTTGGCTTCTGAGATAGAAAATAATAGCATAATTCTGTGCACTAATTTTAAAATTATTAAGAGAAAAATATTCCATTCAACATGCAAAACAAACATGTGTGACTCAGTTCTTCTGGCATCTAGGGATAATATTGTTGCCCCTCCTCCCCAAAAATAGAATAGGAGAGGGGGGAAAAACATATAAACCAGAAGAGGGGAAAACTTAAAAATGCCATACAAAATCACAACAGAAGAGGCAAAGTAACATGCAGATCTTCACGAAATCATTTTCTTCTTTGAATCATTGATTTCGAGTAACAGTCTAGATGACACCAATGGTTCTCAAATTTTAGTGGGCCCCAGAAACACCTGATAGGCATGTTAAAGCACAAATTGGACCCCACTCAAATTTATCATTCACTAGATATGCGGTGGCACTCAACAGTTTTCATTTCTAACAAGTTTACAAGTGTCCAGACTTTGAGAATCACTAACTAGACCTTTCTATAGTCCATTAACCTCTCTTGGCATTCACCTAATCTTCAGTTGGGAAAAAATGGGGGCTAAGAATGGCTCCAGTTTACATTTCTCAAAGTAGTCAAATTTTTAAAAATTATTTTTTCCTATTTATGTGTTATATATATGATCGTCTTAACAGTATTACTGTGTTGTTCATGATATGCAGATTAGATTTTTGAAATAACTTCCCGATTGGAGTTTCTTTTACTAGGGAACTAAGTGAAGAAGTGGAATTAAGCTACTTCTGGAAGTAAGTTTTGTTAAATAAACTATACCTAAATGTGCACAGTATTTTTAATTCATTCAAATACATACCATATGCAAGCATCATGCTAAGAGCTTAAAAGGTAAATGTGGACAAAAACATATAGGGTCTCTGCTCTCATGGAATTTAAGAATCTACTGAGGGAGACAGATAATCACCTGAACATGTAATTAAGTTGATAAATGCTCCAAGTGAAAGATGCATGGTAGTTGTAATATAACAATTTATGAAAAACTGATTTCCAGGGTAGCTAAACATTTTACATTTCTACCACAAATGCATGGAAGCGGCTCTCCATAATCATCAGAATATGGTGTTACCAGCTATTCTAATAGGTGTTCAGTGGTATCTTGTCAGAGTTTTAATTTGGACTTCCCTATTAACAGACAATGATGCTGAACATCATGTGCTTATTTATTATCTGTACAGCTTCTTTGATGAAGTGTCTGTTAAGTCTTTTGCCCATTTTCTAATTGGATTATTTATTCCTAATACATTTTGCAAGTTCTTTATATATTCTGAACGCAAGATTTCTGTTGAACATGTGTTTGCAAGCATTTTTGGTTTATGGCTTGCCCTTTCGTCCTCTTTTAACATGGTCTTCTAAAGAATTTTTATCTTTTAGTTTTTACAAAATTCAACTTTTTAAAGGAATTTTAATGTCAGTTGGCCTAATCCTTGCTCAAGATTTCCTGTTTGCTTCTAAGTTTTAGTTTTAGATGTTACAGTAAGAACTATGACCCATTTTGAATTAATTTTTGTTTTAGAGACACGGTTGTGCTCTCTTGCCTAAGCTGGAGGGCACTGGTGTGATGATAGTTCACTGCAGCCTCAAACTCCTGGTCTTAAGTGATCCTTCTACCTCAGCCTCCCAAGTAGCTGGGACAAAAAGCATGTGATACTGTACTCAGCTAATTTTTAAAAATTTTAGAGACAAGTTCTCACTATGTTGCCTACCCTACTTTCAAACTCTTGGCCACAAGCTGTCCTCCCATCTCAGTCTGCAAACTAGCTGAGATTACAGGCATCAGCCCCCATGTCCAGGGCATAAAAGTTTTTATAAGGTAGAAGGATTAGGTTGAGGTTTTTCCTTCTTGGCTACAACTGTTCAATTGTTCCAACACTATTTGTTCAAAGTTCAATTTTTCCAATATAATTCATTTATTGCTTATGTACTTTTGTCAAAAATTAGTTTTTCATAGTTGTGTAAGTCCATTTCTGTACCTATATTCTGTGACTATCACTGATCTGTATGTCTATCACTACCAAAACCACACAATCGGTAACAATATCACAGTCCCGATTAATGTACTTATGCATAGTATCTGGCTGTGTGATTTTTCCAACTATATTGTTTTCAAATTGCTTAAGATATCCTAGTTCCTTTGTTCTTCCATGTATTTTAGAATCAGATTCATTTTGGTTCTTTAGAATTAGAATGGTTCAACAAAGAATCCTTCTGGGATTTTTACAGGAATTTTTCATAGGAATTTTTATAGGAATTGTATTAAACCCATAAACTTGGGGTAACTTAGATAATATAGTCTTCCAATCCATATAAATGGCATGTTTTGGACTCTTTAAACATTTACAATATATTTTCTCTTTGAAGCTTGCTACCTGGAGGATTCACCTGCATGATAAAACCTCGGTCTCCACAACCCCTGATTGTATACCAGATATCCCTTTCTAATGATAATAACCAATTGCCAATCAGTTCTATCTTTGGATTTGTCTGACCTGGAAGCCCCCACTTCCAGTTGTCCCACCCTCCTGGACCAAACGAATGTACATCTTACATATACTGACTGAGGCCTTATGTCGCTCTAAAATGTATAAAGCCAAGTTGTGACCCAATTACCTTGGGCACATGTTCTCAGAATCTTTTGAGGGTTGTGTCACAGGCCAGTAGTCACTCACATTTGGCTCAAAATAAATCTCTTCAAATATTTTAGAGTCTAAATCTTTTCATCAACAAGGTCCTGTAGATGTTTTGTTAGATTTATACTTAGTATTACATTTTGTGATTGTAAATGGTGTTATATAGAAATGTAATTTGATTTTTGTGTGTTGATCTTGTATTTTGTGATCTTGCTAAATTCACTAGTTCTTGTAAGTTCTTGGAGATTTCTTAGGACTTTGTATGTAAACAATAGCGTTAAATGCAAATATAAAGTTTTTTTTTTTTTCATTTCCAATCTCTGTGCCTTTTATCCCCTTTTCTTATGTTACTGCACTAGATTTCAAGTACTACATTGAATAGGAGTGGTGACTGTACACATCCTTATCTTGTTTTCCATTTACTGGTTCTTAACATGGCCTTCGAGGGTCTGTATAATATCAGAACCAAGGGGAGAATTCAGCTTTTTAAAATTGTAAACTATGTCCTTCCAATTTTAATTGTAACTTATGTCCTTCCACTTTCCTACCCTTGAATTCAGTTACACTCCCAGCACTTCGGGAGGGTGAGGCAGGCAGATCGCTTAGGCCAAGAGTTTGAGACCAGCCTGGCCAACATGGTGAAATCCTGTCTCTACTAAAAATACAAAAATTAGCCAGGCATGGTGGCATATGCCTGTAGTCCCAGCTACTCGGAGGCTGAGCACAAGAATCACTTGAACCTGGGAAGTGGAGGTTGCAGTGATCTGAGATCACACCACTGCACTCCAGCTTGGGCAAGAGAATGAGACTGTCCCCCCAAAAAAAGTGAAACTAAGGCAGACAGCTGTAAAAGGCACTGAATTACTTATTACACAAATGTAACTGCTAAACACTAATCCAGTGACTGACGGGGGGGAGGCTAGAAGGGGAAAAGGTAATGAGGCAACATGTAGGCACTATTTTCTTTACAGAAAATGTAGATTTCAAATGGTTCACCATGTTGAAAATGCAGTTACTAATTTCACATGTACAAAGAGTGCATCTTTGTGGTAACAATGATTAGCAGAGAATTACCTTTGTATGAGAAGAGTTCACAGAAGATATTAATCAGCTGCTTATTACTCATGGCAAAATAAAATGAAAATGACTGTAATATGAAAGATTAGACTAGACATGGAGAATTATTTACTAGCAGAACTATTCAAAAGGTTAAAAGAAGCTATTGACGATACCTTTCTTTCTAAACACTGCTAGATTGTCAATTCCTCCACATTCCCACTTGCCCAAAGCAGCAATGACAAGTCTGCAGATGCCTCTGTAAACTGCTGCTAAAAAAATTTAAATATATTTATTATAAACAAATACCATAAATACTTGCTGTGAACAGTTGCTATTTTAAAAACCGATTTGTGTCTAAATGAAGTTTAACTTTCAAAGTCTCTTCTATTTTACTGAAAGATATGAAATACTGTTGAAGTTAGCATAATGGTTGTTTATTATGAAAAAAGAAAAATAAAAAATTCTAACTAAGGTAATGATAGAATAGAAAAATAGTAATACTTTTGTTTCTAAGGATAGTTTTAATTTTCTTACTTTTTTTCAAAATTAAAAATAACTCAGCCACTACAATCCCGTTAATCCCTATACAATCCTTGAATATTCTTTCATGTAATTTACTATTAAAAGGTTCAATAAATATAACTTGCATAAAAGTTAAATTTAGGTTTCATAACACATATTTACCTTAAGGCATTTTATAGGTAAAAATCTCAATTATGTCCTACATTAAAACAAAAATTTTACAAAGAAATATTGCTGAACTTTGGAGAATGACATATTTTAAGCAAGATTCATCAGAAGATTCATCAGAAACTATTCATTATAGCAGAGAAAATAATTCAAATAGCCTACTCAAACGTACAGCAAAATCCAACTCAACGATATAAACAAAGTCAAAATAATCTGCTTCTGTCAGCTACATATGCTGTCTGTTTCCTATACCAGTAAGGAGTTAACTAGAAACTGAGTTCTTAAACAATATATTTATTATAACAAAACGAAGTGAGAATCTTCATACACAAGTTTAATAAATCATCACGGTTTATTTAACAAGGTTATTCTACATTAGGTTTATATATATGTGTGTGTGTGTGTATGTGTTTGTGTGATATGAAGAGACTGATGTACAATCAGTAAGTCTTAAATCTCTATTCCATGGATTTCCCCCATCTTCCCACTTAGCAGTAAAAGGCATTTTTAGGTTTATATAAACACATTCTTTACAACTGCCTTCTTAACAGAAAATTACTGTAGTATATAAATAGCACTGGGCATTTAGTAAGTAAGTTACAGGCCAATAAGTTCAATTGTGCAGTTTTGAAATCTAATGTCAGAGTTTTTGAAACCTTAAGACTGGGTGATCTGTAATGTTTCCAACATATCTTCGACTGCCTTAAGAGAATATTTGGTTTCCTTCTTACTTCGACCTGCAAACTAAAAAAAAAAAAAAAAAAAAAAAAAAAAACTCAATTAAGCTCAATTTCAGTGGCAAGTTCAAAATGACAATCTTACCTTCACATTGCTAATGAAACTCAACACTGACTACTAGGAAATCAAATACAGTCTTTGTTTTTCAGTAAGAATAAAATTTGGGTATTAAGGACATATTCCTTTAAGGTCTCACCTTCAGTTTAAGTGTACAGAGATTTCACTGAACACTTGACCAGTTTAAGTGTTTATGTAGTATAATAACCTATAAAATCACAGATTTGAAACTATCCTATTCAGACTCAAAAATATGAAATAAGAATAATTTAAAAATGCAATTTAGCTTATATTTGTATAGGAATGTGAACCATTTCTACTTTTCTAACCTCTAAACAAATTTTTCCAATTTCAAAGGTATAAGTATTTTATTAAACATTTTAAAGTTGCAAGTACTCTCTAAAATTATTTAAAGTAGCTAATAATTTTTTTTAAGTTTCCAGATTTATTAGTTAACTAAATGATATGGTTCTGGAACGAGTTGTCAAGTAAAACTCTATGCTACACATTAAAACAATGTAAACATGTTTTAAAGTATGCATTTCTACTTTAATAATTGTAATTTACATTATAAAACTCATTGGGATTGGATTTTACTATGAAAACAAAATATAATGCATCTAGTATATACACAAAATATACCCCATATTTGTGTTTTTAAAGCAAATTCATGGCATATTGAATTCAATATTGTACACATAATCACTGGAGGGAAACACTGAATACCACATGCTGATTTCAAAATGAGTTTTTTAACTGGACTGACAATTCCCATCATATATCAGTCTGATTTAAGAAAAAAAAATTACTAGATAATTAAGTGTTCCTTGGTAGAGATGGGAGTAAGTTTATTTTATATATATATATATGAAAAACCCATTTTCCCCTGGTTAAATATGATTAAAATACTTAGTACTAGCAACCAAGCATCAAACCACTGAATACATTTTCAGGTGACTGATCATTTCTTCAAATAACAATGCTGTCTTAAGCCCTTAGTACTTGATTTATGATGTGTTTCTCAACTTTTGTAATTAACTTAATTTGGCAAACTTCTCACAACCTGTTCAGAAAGATTAAGTGATCAAGCACAGGTAACATCATAGAAGCAACAGGCTTCAGGAATTGGTAACCTGTCTCTGACCCCTCTGGCTACAGCTTAACATTATGATTCCCCCACTTCTTAAATTCTAAACCATTAGATTAGTTTCTGTAGTTCAATCCTGATTTGAAAAAGTAAATAAAGGATGCTTCTAGGGGAAACGCCAGAGGAAAAAAAGCTTCTTATAAAATCAAGATCACCTTGCCTTTCAAAAGGAATCACTAATTTAAGGAATTCATATGTTAAATATGCTAACAGCAATATCACCTTTAAGGCTTGTCTTTTTATAATTACCCCGGAGGACTAAAGGCTGTGAGGCGTGCTTATTACTTCTGTTATCAGTTAATAAATTCACTTTCACAAGGATTTACCAGGAACCAGAAAGCTTTTTCTTTTACCACCATTTATGCAACATAAATAGGAATGGTCTTAATCAGACACTTAAAGGTCTAATTCTGAGAAAAAATTTTATGGGTTGGCAGAGGGGTACAGAATAGGACACCATGCATAGTACCATTATCACATATTAACATTTATTCTAATACTTTTAAATAGCAAAGTAAAAATAAAAAATTCTGTAGAGCTAAAACCATAACATGTATTTTTATATACAGTATTTTCTTGGTTTGTACTTAAACATAAAAATAACACAGTGTGATCATTTAAAATTAGCTAATTTAATAGAGTCACCTAAGATGGTGTCAACATTATTCACAACCAGTGCAATTTAGAATAAATCAAATGAATGTACTTGTGTCAGAACAAATAAAAGAAGGTTGGAAATACAAATCTATCATTTCAAATTTTACCTGACATGCAATTATTCTGTCTATTCCAGAATTGTATGGCAATTTAACTGATTAAGTCAGAATCATTTTTTCCCTCAAATCATAATTTAATTTTCTGTTTCCCAAAAGGATAGTAACAGAATCACCACTGCAATCATAAATAACATATAAATCACTAGCACAGACAAATTTACCAGTGCACCAAAGAAGCCTTTATCTGGAAAATTATTTTGAGTAGGTTCACATTAAAATTTTTCAAGAGCATTAATCAAATGTGTCTGCCTCTACTGAACATGCTAAACCAATTACCTAACTGAAGAGCAAATAGCCATATTCTGTTTCATCATTAAATGGAAACCAAAAAAAAAGCAGTTATTGAAACCAAATTTTCCCTAATTTATAAATATCTAGAAAAATAACATGAAATATTATATACTTGATACTGGTTTATATGCCTAGATATGACTGGTTTATATGCCTAGATATGACTGGTTTATATGCCTAGATATGATTAAGAAATTCTCCCTGAGATCCCAAAGATTTACCTAGTTATCAAAAATGTCACTCTCTCAAAGTTACACTCTTCTACATTACCCACAAATTCTGTATTTTTATTTTCATACATTTAGATTCTCTATAACATCTATAAGAAAACTCACCAGAAAAAAAAAAAAAAACACCCACACACAATAAAACAACCAAATAATAAAAACTTGCTTATCAAATTCAGAGGTCAGTGATTCATCCATTGTAATAACTGAGATACCTTGGGCTTAAATTTGCCTTTATACAATTTATGGAAAATAACATGGGTAGACAAAGTAATAGGATATATGAAATGGACTGCAGATGAATGAATCTCAAAAACATGCTGAGTGAAAGAAGCCAGACACAAAAGAGCATGTAACCTATGAACTCATCTATACAAAGTTCTAGTATAGGCAAAACTAATGTTTGGTGATAAAAATCAAATCAGTACTTGTCTGTCTCCTAGTGGGGGATAAGGATGATTGCAAAATGACAGAAGGAAACTTTCTTGGGTAATGAAAATGCTATTTTGAGTCGGGGGCTGGCAAGGGTGTGTACACATTTGTCAAAACTCAAAAGTGAACATACTTCAAATATATGCACTTATTACATGTAAATTACACCTCAATAACATGGATAAAAAGGAACTAAAACAAAAAGGATGTGATTTATGGAGTTATACAATAGTGTAGTAAATTGCCAAATCACTACATATGTTTCTTTTCCCACTGAGAGGTGAAGTCTTGTACCCCTTGAGTCTGGGTTAACGATGAGACTTGCTTTGACTCATGAGATATTAGCAAAATGTGACACATCCAGAGGCTTACAAAGCACATGGACATTGGAGCTTGCCTGTTTGCTGTTCTTCAAATCCTGAGATCACAATATGAATAAGCCCAAGTTAGACTGCTGAATGACAGACATGGTCCAGTACCCCTAGCTGACAGAGAGAGCCAACTGTCAAGCTATTGTTTAAGTGAGGCCATTGACCACCAGCACACTGCAGAAATATGAATGCGCCCAGGCAAGACTAGCAAAATTACTCAACCGATCTCAAGCCTACCCAAAGAATCATAAGTTGGTATTTAAAACTACTAAGTTAGCAAAAAGTAATGGATAAAAATACTTATAAAATCTGATTCACAGGGGAAAAAAACAGAACCTTTGTAAAGAAAGTATTGAATATGAAAGCTTCAAAAGCACCAAGAAATTTTACTTAAAACTTGTTATTTGTGTCAAGAGGTTAAAATAAATTTTTCATGAGGGGTGACTCCCAGTTGAGTATTAGAAGTTGCTACATAGAAACCTGACATGACCAGTTGAGAGGTATGTTATCTTCTGAGGCTGGTATCTAAAATAAATGAGAAAAATTATTTGTATTATCCTTCCCTATGGAGTGAAGAAAAGGCAGATCACACTTTCAATAAAGATGTGGAAAACATCTCTAGGTACAATGGAGTTTACAGTGCAAAACTCAAGAGAACAGCAAAAATGATGCTATCAGAGTTCTTTCCAAAGAACGCTGAGACTTTATAAATAATGAAAATAAGACTTTATGAAAAGAAAATTCAATCTAATAACATACAATTAGAAAGAGAGACAGAATGGCAGGGAGAGCAAACGTTACCAAGGAACAAGATTTGATTCTATGAACAATGGCTGAAAATACTGAAATAATAGATTCATTTCCTAGTGGTAAAGTGTATCTTTAAAGGCAGGGAAAACCATGTGTACCCAGAGATCTAATCAAGGGAGTCTTGTAACACTGAAGAGACAGGGAGAAGGAAAAACAACAAAGCAAAACTCTTGAATTCAGTTACTATTGAGAGCTTTACGTCTGAAATGAAGAGAGAAACATGTGGGGTAGGGTATCAATTGTTTATATAATAAAATAATTGAGGAGGTAGTTGGAAGCTATGACAACTTCAGAGACATTTACACCTATCTTAATAGAAGCAATATACTTTAACCCTTATGAGTACCACTCATGAAGTCAGACTGCCTGGGTTTGAAAACAGCTGTCATTAACCAGCTGTGTCACCTTGGGAAAGTTATTTAATCTTTCCATGCTTTAATCTCCTTGTTTATAAAACAAGAAGAGTGCCTAGGTTATAATAAATTCTTTATGTTTGCTTTTATAATTAGTTGTTATTATTGCAATGATCAGAGCAGCTATAATAAAGTGAACTTAAAGACTATGATTAACAAACACAATGTAATGCATATTACTGTGATTTGGTATAAATTATGTTTTAATTTCTTTAATTCTCAGAATATTTTATTATGTCCATCTTGCAGAAGAAAAGCTATGCCAAAAGATGTTATGTAATTTATTCAAGTTTGCATAGCTAATAAATATCAGAGTCAAAATTTGAACCCAGATAACATATATCTAGCATCTGTAATCTTCTTTTACTACAATGAACTAGTTTCCATGGACAGGACTCATGATAGAATACAAAGATGAATAGAAACACTGGATATCCATAGGGAGAGCAATTGATCCCCTATTTCACATCATACATAAAAATCAATTTAAGGCCATATATAGTGGCTCACACATACAATCCCCAGCACCCCACTGGGAGGCTGAGACAGGAGAATTACTTGAGGCCAGGAGTTTGAGACTAGCCTGTGCAATACAGCTGGACCTCATCACTACAAAAATTTAAAAATTAGCCAGGCATGGTAACATGTACCTATAGTCCCAACTACTTGGGAGGCTGAGGCAGGAGGCTCACTCAATCCAGGTGGTTAAGGCTGCAGTGAGCCATGATCATGCCACTGTACTCCTGCCTGGGTGGCAGAACCAGATTCTGTCTCCAAAAAAAAAAAAAAAAATCAATTCCAAATGTTTTGTGGATTAAATATGAAAAGTAAAAGAATAGAAATTCTGAAAACACACAGAATTATCTTTATGACCATGAATAGCAAAAGATTTCTTAAACAGAACACAAAAAAACAAAAATCATAACAGAAATGACTGAGGAATTTGAACACATTTCATTTCAGAACTTCTATTCATCAAGATCATATGATAGCGAAAAAGTAAGGAATCATACACATTTGCTTATACATATAACTAAAAAAGGACTCATAAGCAAAAAAATTAAAGAAATATGTCATGCAAACCAATGAGAAAAAGATTTCACAAAAGTGGCTATCCGAATGGCAAATAAATGATCATCAGGAACATTCAAAATAGAACCATGAAATACCACTCTACACATGTACCAGAATGGCTATAATTACAAAGACTGACAGAATCAAGTGTCGGTGAAGATGTGGGACTATTAGAGCTCTTAAATACTGCTGATGGGAGTAAACTAATTTGGAAAACTGCCTTTACCTACTAAATATATACATATTCTATGACCCAGTATTTCACTCAAAGGTATACAGCACTGCAAATACAATAAGAACTGCACATACATGTACACCAAAAGGCCTATACAGCAATATTCAGTGTAGTTTATTCACAATAGTCCAAACAGAAAATATTCCAAATGCATATCAATAACTGACGAAATTATAACATTCATACAATAAACTACAGTAGAAGAAAATGAATGAACTACAGACATAAACAAGGATAAATCTCATAAACTGAATAATGAAAGAAATACGCAAGACAAAAATGAATACATACTGGTTGATTCCATAAACTATACGTTTATAAGTGAGTACTCTTAAGGAATGTAGGAGGAGAAATTGAGAGGATTTACAAAGAGGGCTTTAGGATGCTACAATGTTTATATTTATTAGCCTGGATACATTTACCTTTTATTAGTCACTGAAATGTACATTTATGACTTGCCTTCTTTTTTCTGTTGTAATTCTTATTTCTATGTTATAATTTTATACAAATTGATTTTAAAATATAGTTATGTCTGAAAGCACTCTGAGAATGTAACTGTTTTTATAAATATCTTAAAAACAATGATGTAGTATGCATAGTGTTAGTTTTATATTACACAAATCTTACCTTTAAATCACAAACACACATGCGCCCCCAAGCCTACACTGTGTGGAACTCCATTACAGATCTGAGCTATCCCAAACTACTTTTGGAGACACACAGCCTGACTAATATTCATAAATACTCTGACTTACAATATGCCAACAAAACTAATATGCTCTATAACAGATAATAAAAATACACAAAGGTGACTTTCAATGATGTGATTACGCAGGCACTACATTTTAAAAATCTCCTCAATCTTCTCCAACCAGAAGGGCAAAAACGAACAACAATTAAAAAAAAAACAAACAAAAAAAACCCAACATAACAGAACCCAAGCCCACAGATGACATTTTCAAAAAACTGGTTAACAGTCAATTTTCTAAACCCTAGAATGTGACTATGACATCAAGAGCAGCACGACCTACAAAAGATTAACAACTGTGTAGTAGGAGAAATAGAAAATAGTAGAGGACAAGCTACTACTCCACAAGAAGCCCAAAACCAAACAAATTGTCAATTCCTAATCTACTAAACAAGAGAACCTGAGTTGATACATCTGCCAATGGCCTAGAAAAGTCTTTATGAGCTCCAAAGATAAGTGTAAAAAACTGCTCACAAATATGAGATGAGTCTAACTAATATCTTAAAATCTCTAAAATATCTAGCAAACACCCTCTTCCAAAAGGACAAAACCTAACACCCTGAAGAAAAACAATTAAAAACTGAAACCAAACTGAATAGGGCAGAAACACCAGGATAAGGAGGAGGGATGGTTTGGATATGGAGGGGTAAGGAAATAAGTGATGTCCAGAGACAGCAATCCCAGAAGAAAACAAAACAAAAAGGAAGGAACACAAACTGTAACAACAATATGTAACATTTAAAGCTGAGAGCAACACCTCAGAATTCAAGATCTTGAGAGCTCTAGCATTGAAGAGAGGGCTGAAGCCAGGAAATCCTTCTGAGTAACACTCAATTCTCAGTTCTGAGAAAGACTGGCTATCCAAGGAGGTCATACTTGAGTTCTCGTTGGCAAAAAGGAGGCAGCCATAGAATAGCCAAGCTGGGAAAGTTACCCTAACTTATCTCCAACTCCCCACCATTCCATAAACATCTCCTCCCAATAGTCCAGGAAAACTAGCTCATTTAAACACGGAGAACAAGAAAAATATGAATCAATTTCATAAAAAATTATGGAGAAAACATAAAATACAGAAAACGACAAAATAATCTGAAAGAAAATGAATAATAAAGGACATATAAAAAGGAAATGTAATATACTTATTACTGAAATCCTGAAAAAGAAAATTAAGCAGAGAAAAAAATGTGATTCTAAAAGCAACTTTTCTCAAATAAAAGGGCTAAATTGGGGTACTAAATGGGAGTACTGTGTATTTGGGAAAACTGACCCAAGAATAATCAATATAACAAATCATAGTAAGACTATTGGATTTTAAAGGTAAAGAAAAAACTCCTTTGGGTAACCAGACAAACAGTCTAAATCACTTATGATAAAAAGCAAGTCAAGATGGCATCATACTTCTTGACAGCAACATTTCAGTCTAAAACAGAATGAAACAGTTGAGCATGGTAGTGGCTGCACCTGTAGTCCCAGCTACTTAGGAGGCTGAGGTAAGAGGATCACGTGAAGCCAGGAGTTCAGGGCCAGCCTGGGCAATATAGCAAGACCTCATCTCTATTAAAAAAAAAAACAAACCAAAAAATCTGAATAATATGCTTAAGATATTTAGGTAAAGTACCAAAGGGTATATAAAAAGCCAAACTGTTTTTTAAAAATAAAGGCTACAGACAAATAGCCATAAACATGCAAGATGTAAGATGTGTTTTCCCATGAGCAAATTTCTCATGAAAAATAATTTTCTAAAAAAATTTGCTAAAGATGAGCTTTAGAAAACTAAAATACAAATGTGGAAGCTTCAGTAAAAGATCTGGGGTATACGCAGACTGCATAAACTCTGTTATGCAGTTTAACATTTTTAAAAAAGTCTAACTTACTTTTAGGCTTTTCTTCCTTCTTTTCCATTTCTTGAGATACCTATGATTAATAATACACTCACATACCCAACCTGCTTCTGAAATGCAATATGATTTTTTTTTAATCCTTTCTGAGTTTTTAGAATTACTTTGCATTTGCCAAATGCATAACCACTGAAGTTTCCAGATGGTAAGGCTAATTATTAAATAATAATACTAACAGATTCCTCGAGGGGAAAAAAAGGTAGTCCTAAAACTACAAATTAATTCTACACAAGTAAAACCCATTTGATAAAGCCCCAAAGGTATATATAAGTCCAATGCTAGACATCTGACTTTGTAGTTTGTAGAAATAAAAGTAACTAAGAAATACATTAACTGATCTACATAGCAAAATCATCAATAAATACTAACCTGATAAGCTCTGTTTATTTGACTAGCTGCCCAACTAGCATATTTCATGTTGTCCTTTTTCGTTTTTGCACTTGCTTTTGGATTAGAAGCAATATGACTTGCCGACTAAAAACAAGCAAACAAAAACATCAAAAGCAAAATTCCTTTTTTGCTAGTCAAGATAATAAAAAACATAAGGGACATGGTTGCAATGGGATGACAATAAAGAGTGTTTAAAAACTGTACCAAAATAATTTTTAATACAAACACAAAGTTGAATATTAGTGCTTAAAAATGAAAATATATTTTAAAATACAGTATAATCCAAAATAACAGAAAGAGAAAGGATATTTTAAATAATACCTAAAATTATTTAATTATGTATCTACAACAGCTCTTAAAGATAAAATTCCATATAATTTAAATAAAGAAGCTACAGAAGAACACTTTAAAAACGAAAAGCACTTTACCAGTGTAGGATATTACTGGTGTTATTTCTTTTTATTGAATTACATAAGCTTGTCAATGTCAGAATCATAGAATTATCAAATATTTATAGAAAAAGCAAACTCAAAAATAATTTAGCCTGATATCCGACATTAATAGGTAAAAGAAATTTAAGTCCAATAAGTGAGCTTTAACTTGACCAAGGCAAAATAATGGGTCTTTGAAATAAAGAAGATCTTTATCTCTAATCCATTTCTCTTTTCACTATACCATGAGTTTTCAAACTGTGTTTTGAAAGAGAACCAATTAGTCTCTGCAATTCGATCCACCTTCTCTTTTTTAAAAATGTATTTAAATGAGGAGTCTTAATCTGGGATCTGTGAAAGAATCCATAAAACCCCAAAACCATATGCTAATTTTAAAATATATATATCACTGCGAAGAGAAAGATATAACTTTAATTGTACTCCTTAATATATTTTACTCAAAATAATCTGACCATGTGATTCAAAAAAAGGTTAGGCCTTTCTTTTATACCTAGCCTGTGCATATGTCTCCCTCTCTGCCAGTGAAAAATCTATATCCCAAACTCTGATTTTTATACCTCTATATCTTTAATGTTAGCTTCCTGTTATGAATTTTAGTAGATGTGGAGGTTAAGAGAAAAACTCTGGAGTTAACTTCCTGGGCTGGAAACCCCATTCAATCATCTAGGAGCTCTGTGCCCATCTTTGGGCAAATTAATTAAATCTGTGTCTCAGTTTCACCGTCTGAGGATAGCATAGAGCACCTACTCAATAGCTGGTGTGAGCTGTGAGGATTTGTTTATTTAAAATAAAAAACGGAGCTCAGAACAACGCCTGGCACATAAAGTGCTATATGTCAGCTATTAATAATTTGTTATATATTATACAGTTTTATTAAAATTAGTATTTATTTAATAAAGAGATACTGCTACTATAGTATATACTCAAGCCACTGCAACTGACTTTGCTAGAATCCAGGAAAATTTTCTTGAAATTTCTTTGAACCATTTTCTAACCATATTTTGCCATTCCTTTCTAAAAATTACTTCATTTTTGTTTCTTCTTATCTCCATTTCTTTAATTAATTCTTTTTCACTGAGCCACAACAAGAAGACACTCATCAAGAAGTCCGTCTCAAGAACAGGATAAATAAAAAATTCAAAGAACTGACATATTAAAGTTTATTTTTCCTAGCCTTTCTTATTGTAGAGAGGTGCTCACTTTATATATATGTTTTAAAGGTCAGCAAATTCTTCCACTATTTCCTGTAGTGCTTATTAATTGACTTTTCTAAGCTCTGCATTTGGCATACCTAAACAGTAGATAATTATATACTTCCCACAATTTCCAAACTATTTTTCTACACCATAAAAAATGTTTTAATTTGATATATTAGGAATTTTATTTCTAATGTCTTTTACTGGCATAGTTTAAAAATACTTCATACAACTATAATTTAGGGAAGAAATACAATAATGTTGGGCATAAACCAAAGAATATCAAAACAAAAAATCATATTATGTTTTTTTCCTGTTACCATTTAATTTTATAAGGGCAGATTTCAATTCTGATATAATAAAAGATATTTTACCAAAAAATGTTAAACAGCTAGGCTGTAGGAACATTAAAAAATAAAAGTGGCTTACAAGCTATTGCTCAGAATTAATTATAGAAAAACAGCATATGCTTACCAATAAAATACATAAAACAGGAGAAGAGTGATTGGAGGGAATAGTTAAGTGGATTTTAAATGACAGATTTTTTAAAATAACATTAAACATGCACCTCAACTCACCATATAAAGCCCAAACAAAGCTCTCATATTTCTGTTGTTCAGTTTCAATGCCTGTGCAAAATACTTTCTTGAAAGTTCGAGGTTTTCAAGTCCACCTTGGGTATATTTAACCTGTTAAAAATTGCAAAGTGCTGAAAACTGTTTATTTTACTACTCTGAAATATAGCATGGTTTCATCATACCATAAATTAAGTAATCGAAACAGATATTCTCTGTAAACAAATACAAGATGTTAAAAGAATTCACCTAAAGGTTTTTAAGGCTAATCTAAAACTTAAAACATAACCTTCCCCAAAAAGCTATTCCGTTCTACGAACATTGAGATGACTGAGTAGTTTCTAAAACAAAAATGCTGTCACAATAAGAAGCCAGAATAATTTCTATTTCAACTGCCTTGTAAATGCTTCATTTCACATTATATTTTCTATTACTGGTATTATAAATGTGACTTAGATACTGAATTGTCCTTTTATAACCTGCACAGACAGTTTTTAATAATGAAGTCCTTCTAGCCTTACAGCATTCAATTGTACTGATATTCTTAACAGTACCTGAATTAAATAAATACTTCCTATGTCCCAACTGGCTTTAATACAAATTCCCTAGAATATGAATTTAACAACCACAATCACTGTAAATGTCTCAGAAGCCAATAGGTAGTGACGAATGTGATATACTATAATTAGGAAAGAAAATAGTACACAAATATAAAAATACAAGGAATATCACTGTTTTAAGTATGACTTAATTGAAGTCAGTATTTCCATTGCAATGTTAAACTTTTATTCCCACAACTCAATGCTCTTCAGATGTTTTAAATATTTATGTACTTGCTTAACATGAAAGAAATATTCTTAGTTCCATAATAATAGCAAATAGTAACCAAAATAAAATTATATGCCATTGTTTGAAAACACTTACTTCAGCATACTGCTGACAGTATAAGTGGTTGTGTGGATTAGTCATCATTAGTTCCTCTAAACAAAAGGCTGCTTTTGCATAGCTAAAAACACATCAAAAAGAGAAATCAATTTTAAAAATCACAAATTTTATCTTAGTTACACCTTGAAATAATTTAAAAACAACTTTAGTGATGTTAAACAATTTATTCCCAAAATAATTTACATAGTTTTATTAATAAAGTATTTGTCATCTGAAACTCATAAATATCAATGACATTAAATTTTTTCATGAAATTAATCAACATAGACTTAAATCTTAAAGCTGCCTCTAAACAATCAATAGATACCACATTTTAAAAATTGGGTCACTACTACTACATCCTATCATGACTAATAGCAAAGGCTTCAAAACCTTGGATCAAGTTGTACATAAAACAACTTCTGGAAGTTGACTGATGATTTAATAAAATATTTGAACAGCTAATGTTTAAGGAGAAAATAAACATTTCTTAAATATTCTCTACTCACTAAAAATTCTTCACAGGCATGTATTTAGCAACAAATTCTATTACAAAGATTTCTCTCATTACTTCAGTTTACTGTCAAATACCAAATTAAAATGAAGTTATAAATTTCTACCCATAAAAAATAGATCAAGTTGGTTTTCATATATACTCTGCTATTATTAAATCTGTGGTAGAATAAACAAAAATCTTGCTGAAAACCTAAGGAGACAGAACTGCCAGAAAGGGCTCTGAAAAACAATTTTAAAACACCTGAGTATAAATCACTAAATATATTTTATATGTTTAATGCCATGTGACTATCTATCCTCACTAGCTACAGGAAATCCTAATAAATATGAGTGTTAGAAGATTTCTTCCCAGTGAGGAAGTGATGACACTCAACAAAAAGAGGGTACCTAAAGTTATTTTTGGCATTTGTTACCAATATACAAAGGTATCTACCTTTACGCTAATGCCTGATATACTTACTTTTAAAAATTATATTCCTGTTTCACACATATATACTAATAGCAGCTTTTACTAAATGCTTATGTGTTATTGTTCCACATGTGTTACATGTATTAACTCATTTAATCCTACCAAAACCCTAGGAAGAAGGCAATTATTATCACCATGCTACAGCTGAGAATACTGAGGCACAGAGATGTAAACTGAATCCCAGGCTGTACCACTCCAGACAGCCTGTACTCTTTAACCACGACATATGGCATTATACACCACATTGAAAAATTGAAGATGTCAATGGTAACATAAAAATGTATATAGCAGTCACACCCAAAGGGACTGAGGACATAAATACACCCTGTTAATTACCTAATAATTACAGCATTTTAGATTTCTGAATACACACACACACACACACACACACACACACACACACACACACACACACTCTCATCCAAGATCATGCAGCTATTTAGCCCTTTCTATTTTTAAATTCAAACCCTAGTGCTGGTTCTTGACACAGGATAAGTATTTAATAAGACTGAACAAATGACTGAATAAATGTCTGAAACAAAAGTATTATGACTACCTACCTACCCATTTATTTATCACTCTAAAAGGGAAAAATTATCTGTACCTTAAATACTTTATCAAAAGACAGTTCTCTTGTAAATGTGTTCCTCTAATTATTAATAGTATGATGACAAAAATTCATAGTGAGACTAAGAATAAAAGTTCTTAGTGATTTAAATGGGTTGAGCACAACTGTGATACTGGTTCTTATATAGCATAAAGCAAGATAAAATGGGGAGGCAGTAGTAGCTCTTAGGGTAAAATGAATACCAAGATATTTTCTCAAAAATTAATTAGCAGCACACATAAGAAAGAAAAGGATTCCTTCCCCTACTTTTACAAAGTACACTATCAAACTAATTTTGTGAATAAAATATAGAATTAAATAAAATTAGAGCTAGAAGAAGCTCAAGAGATGGTCTAGGCCAGCCAGAGGCCATTGTTAGGCCATACAGAAAGTGACTATTTCCTCAACCTTGTCAGGGATAATCCATAGCCAGTACTATCCTAGGTGCATAGAAAAGTTATTCATTATATAAGTGGACTCAACAAGACTAGGACTAGAGAAATAAAAATAATTTGAATCTACTTAAAAGAGAATAACAATTGCTATTATTATGTTAGAGTCAGCAGTAGAACTAAATAAAGTTTTCTTCTCTTCCTTACAAAAGTATATATAACTAAAGGTTATAGTATTTGGAACTGTATATTGCTTTACCAACATCATGATTTTTCCTTACAGAATTGTGATAATTTCCTTTGATATGGAATTTTAGAAGGCAGGACCTATAAAAAGGAACTATAATCACAATTATAATGAATGTATAATACTAACTGTTCCTTGCTATATAGTATCTAGTTTTAATTACAAATCAAGTAAAATAAATTTGTGTCTTTCATAATGTGAATGTATTTTTGCTTACAAAGGTTGAGAATCCCTTAACCAAAATGCTTAGGACCAGAAATGTTTCGGATTTCAGAATTTTTAGATTTTAAAATATTTGCATTATCTTACTGGTTGAACATCTCTAACCCAAAAATCCCAGATCCAAAATGCTCCAAAGAGCATTTCCTTTGAGCATCATGTGGCACTCAAAAAGTTTCAGATTTTGGAGCACTGTAGATTTCAAATTTTCAGGCTATAGATACTGAACGTGTAATACATATTGGTAGTGCTAACACATAAAAATTAATGGTTTTAAAAATTTAGAACAAGTGTCTCAATATGGTCAATGGGTGTAACACACACCCATGGAATAGCTAAAAACAAACTATAATTTATAAATCAGAAACAAACATAAAAATAGCTTAAAAATATAAAAATGTTTTGTGGCACAATTCTTTAACTTTTTCTCTATATAGAAACACAAAATAGGGCTATATGAAAATTATACTATGGATATTTATTTGGAGTTAAAAATTCCAGAGCTGAGCATAGTGGCACACCTGTAACGCTAGCTACACAACAGGCTGAGGTGGGAAGAGCACTTGAGCCCAGGAGTTCAAGTCTAGCCTGGGAAACATTTTAAGACCTTGTCTCTTAAAGAAAAAAAATAGTTTCAGATCTAGGCTACCAAAGCTGCCTGTGACCTATTATACTTTAAAAAGCTTATAACTGTTCATATGCAGAAAAGAACACTGAATGTTAAATATATCTAACATTTTCTAAACTGCTACAGTTTTGCCACTGTGTCTACAAGACTAGTGCAAAACTGATATCCTACAATGATTTAACATCCCACCAAAAAATTCCTGCCTACTATAATGACTTGTTCAAACATGTCAAATGAATCAAGTAAACTAATTCTAATTTTCACAGTTTCAAAAAATCTGTAGATATGTATTTATACTCACCGAAACACAAATACTCCTTCTAAGTGTTCAATTAGAAAAAAAAAAAAAATGGTCATTTTGTAACTAACTGGCTTTAAGACCAAGAAGACTTTTGTGATAATCGATAAAAGGGTAGGCTGACCATATTGTCATTTCTGCTAAAAAATAATATTTTTCAGGTGTTCCCACATCTTTGTATTTCTTGATTTTTTTTGAGATATCTTAAGTGTACATTCAATTCTATTTCAATAAACTCTTTAGATTCAAAACAAGGCAAAACTGAATGTGGTGCGACTTGGTGAAACAAATAAATTTAATGGTAGGTTAAAAATAGCGTATAACCTAAATTTGATGATGACATAAATATTAGAAATACATGCAAAACAAGAAAACTGTAAATGAAGTAGGGAGAAAAAGGTGCTATATTTTTAAAGTCATTAAAAGATAGAAGACATGATAATGTTAAAATTGATGTATCTGACTTTCTAAATATACATGTAAAGTTTCTATAATTTAAAAAAGTCAGTATTTTAAAAGCATATAACAAGGATATACTCTTGACAACTGGTTGCCCTCCTTTATTTAAAGAGCTCTTAAAAATGAACTAAAATGGTAGGACCAATTCACCTATCAAACTTGTAAAGATTAAAAAAAAAAAAAATCACAGTATCCAGTGTTGCTGAAGAGGTACTCTAGTAAATGCTGGTGTGCAAGTAAATTGATGTTACTAGTCCAGGGAACAATAAGGAACTATTTATCAAAACCACAGAAAATGTACATCTTATTTAATCAGGCAATTTTACTTCTAAGAATTAGCCCACAGAAACAAAATAAAGATGATCACTACAGCATTATAGTAAAAATATAAACAGCATTATAGTAAAAATATAAAACAACCTGTATGTCTCCTAGGAAACTGGTTAAAAATACTAGGATATATTGATAAGATGAAATAATATAAAGCCATTAAAACCACAATGTAGACTGTTATAATAACAAGACATTTCTGACAAAATATAACTAAGGAAAGAATAAACTATAAAACATAACTTTATTTTGGGCTTTTGTTTTAAAAGGTAAGAAAGGACAAAAATCAAACACAGTTAACTTAGGATGGTGGAATTACATGTAATATTTGTCTTGGTCTTTATGCTTTATTATGTTTCTCAAATATTCAGCATTAGGTATTTCTTTATCTTGAAAAGAAAAATTTCCCTGATGATTTGAAATGTTTTTAAATACTTTTAGTCAGAAAATCTTTAAAAAGTACACAAAAAAGTTAAATGACTCACCTGTTTTAGAAACAAAATAAAATGTTATTTTTACCGTACTCTAAAAATTCAATTCCATGTATTTAAAAATAAGTATTATATACTGTCTCACATGCATAAGAAATCATAAGTATGTTTATGTATGTGTACATACAAGCATATTATCTATACTGACTGTGATTCAGGAAATTATTTTCTACTCAAAACCAGAATATCTGTTTCAGAGTATAGCAAAAAACTTGAAAAATAGTTCCCAGAATATAGTACACATTCATTAAATGACAGCTATTACTTTTATTTTAGCTCCCACTTTTCTTAGACTTATGCAAGTTGACTACCTCAATCCTCTATATCACATTATATATATAGACCACAGACAACAGACAAATGTCTTCATTCTATTTTATTTCTTGTCACTTCTTGGTAGTGTATGAGAACAAGGTTAAATATTCATGTACAAGAAAATGTGCATGAGAATTTGATTCTATTCTGTGAAAAAGAAGGAAAAGAAACAATGTAATATACTTCAGACTCAGAAGGACTAAGGAAAAAAAAATATGCCTCTAGACGGAGGTTAGCATTAATGCTGTAATATTAGAAAACTTGCACTAAGACTCTGGACTAATCCTCTCACACTGGGATTTCCTCCTGTCACTACAGCAATAAAAAAGCTAACAAAAACATTAAACATCCAATAAGCAAGTTCCTACAGCATTCAACATTCTTGATTATTCTCAGTTTTTTACCCAGGCAACAGAATGCTTCTACTTTGGAAGAGTTGATTCTCTTAGTACTAAGGCTAATACATGCATACAATTGACAGAATTTTTAAACAGCAGGGAATATAATACTCTTTGTATATAAGAACAATCTGAACCCTAAAAGTTCACAATTCTGATTCACCAAAAATAAACTTAGCTAATAAATGTAGGCCTTTTTATTTCCAAAGGTGTCATCTATATTTGAAAGAAAAACTTATTTCCTAAACAAAAACAATTTAACAAAACACAAATGACCTAGTTAAAGCTATTCACATATTATGACCAGCAAATTATTGATTTGTTCTTTTTCATTTAATTGTTGATTTGTTTTGTTTTTCATTTCAAATGACATGATTCACATCTTCTTACCAATCCTTTGGAAACCACTGTACTTTCTGAACTTATAGTGATGAAAATTGCACTCAACAAAATGTTAAATGTGTTTAATAACTTACTCATGTTCATTGATATAAAGTTCTGCAAGTTCATGCCAGGCTTCTTGGTCTCCAACAAATCTGTTGAGAGGAAAAGAAAAAAAAGTAAGTGTATAGATATTCTGTAAATGAACAGCATGAAGACAAACAGGAAAATCAAATGCAAATTCCATTTTAATTAAAAAAGATTTATCAGAATAACAAAACACGATCCTCTTGTAAAACACTCACTGTTCCAGATACTCATTCAGTTCCCGAATGGCCTCCACATTTTTCCCCTGGGCTTTTCGAATGGCAATCTTACGCTTTCTTGCAGCCTGTGGGTTGACATTAATAAAGGATTAGGCCCTCATGATTCCTTGGGGTTTTGTAAAGAAGGTAATTTGACTGTGCAAATTATTATCTCAATGCCAGAGAAATTCCATTGTAGAACTACTGCTTAGTGAGAGTTTATAAACATACCCCATGACATCCCACTGGGGAATTCAAACATTCCTCTAACAATCACATATGCTTTACTTTTGATGCACACAATGTATGCATCGTTTCATCCAAACAAATAACCATCCAGATTCTGATAATTACTAGCCAGCAGGGAATCCTAATCTTTATCCAACTTAAAGTCCTTTACTCTGTCTCATTCATAAGATCTGTATCCTAAGAGGTGGAGGAATAGTGGAGATTAGGGGAAAAAGAATCTCACCATGGCATGGCCCTTGAATATCATTATATAAATATGGCTTCTGACAACGTTTTCACAATTTTAAGACAAAATCTACCCATGAATCTTTCACAAGAATAATACAGTCCTGAAATAAATATTTAAAATAAGCAAAACAAGTAAAAGTTGTATTGTAAAATTTTAAAATGATAAACATAAAAATCAATGCCATTTATTTGTGCATTTATCAAGTATGTACCAGACTTCTATTGTTTGCCAATACTGTGCTAGACAATGAAAATATAAAGATAAAAAATAAATGGTAATTCCTTGAAGGAGCTCAGTCTCAGGACAAAAACATATCAAATAAAAAATTTAATGCAGTAAGAACAATGGCAGAGATATCTAGGGTGTTGTAACAGCAAGGAAGAGATCCCGACACATGCTGTGGCAGAGTGGATGAAGTTGAAAGACAGGAAGCAAAGATGGTCCCACATGTGATACCCCAAAACAGAGTAAGCAGACATTAAGAAACAAAACAGGAAGTTATTTATGGACACTGCAGAGTGGGAAGAAAACATGAGCAAAGGCATAGAAGAAAGCAGTATTGTATGTAATTGAGACTACCAGTTTGAGGCTGAAGTAAACAGTCAGGGACTGCAGTGTGCTATATAAATATTAAATTTACATCCCCACTATTTGTATACTTCAAATACAGAAGGATAAACAATAAAGCATACTATAACTGAGGACAAGCTAAACATTAATTATGAATATAATTTCTTATTGTTTTATATAATATTCCACAAGATGAAGTCAGAAGTAAAATGGATATGGCCTCTTTAGAGTATCAAGAGCTACTCATCACGGGGTGGTGGGTGAGTGATTTTGCTCTGAAGAAATGAAAGTGAAAAGTTTAGAGAAATCAAGAGACTAAAAAATAAAGGTCAGGGAAATATTTATAATAACTGTGGTAATATTCCGGTAATTAAAAATGGTTTTGAGAACATATATCCTTAAGCATATCTTGAGAGTGAAAAATTAAATGGAATTAAAAAAAGAAGCTACATCCTTAATTAATCAGGTCATGCCAAAGGCCTTAGCACAATGCCTGTCACACAGTAGGCACATTCATATATTTTAAAAATAAGTTTACTGCGTAAAACAAAAAAAAAAAAGCAACACAATAAATGTAAAGTTTTAAAAGTCTCAAGAACTCAGAAGTAAAAGTAAAGCTCTGAAAGTAACTCAAACGCTAAAGCCATTATGAATATTAGACTTAAAAGGGGAGCATTGTCCCTAGTCCTCCCAATAGATGAGAGATAAATTAACATATAATCAAAAAACTGAATTCTTTTGGTCATATAATATCTGATTTCACCAAAATATGAAACATAATTTAAGTTTTTCCTTTCATTTTTCATGACACTACTTCTTCCACAGGCAATATGCAGAGCAAAAAGTCTAGGTTTTGAAATCAAAAAGACAAGAAACTGAATCCCAACTCTTACTCTTATCACTTTCCAGCTTTTTTAATCTCTGCAAACCTCAATAATACCATACACCTCCAAGCATCAATATAAAGCAACTAACATAGCATATTAAATAAATGTTATTTTTGTTTTTTTAAAATATTTGGGTCTATGCTTAACATGTATGTGTTAAACCTTGCTACTAAATTCTAACTAAGTAATCTTTAAAGGACTGGCACAGGCTTCCTTTGTTTGATATTTATATCTTGCCCCAATCCTTACAGTATTTGTAACAGCAGAGATGAGATACTGTATACAATGAAAACATGTTGAAAATAATTGGATTCACCTGGAAGCAGTGGTGCATGCCTGTAATCCCAACACTTTGGCAGGCTGAGATGGGAAGATCACTTGAGCCCAGGAGTTTGAGACCAGCCTGGGCAACATAGTGAGACCCTGTCTCTACAAAAATATATTTTTTTTTAAAAAGAAAATATTGCATTCAAATGCCATAAATCAAACAAAAAAATCAAAGCATAAATATGATAGCAACTAACACATCTATAGTAATAAGTATGGTATGAACACTGTCCTGAAACTTAGGCACAATGAGTTTCACGAAGATGGACTGAAAACATCTAACTCTGACTCATTGTTTCAGTGAACTGACCACAGAACCATTCCTCTACTGTTGAACACATACTAATGTTTTTGGGTCAGCAGCATTCTGCAGAATACGGTTTGTAAAGCAATGTTCTAGACTGTTTCAAAGATCATTAATCTTTAAAAGTAACTTTTAAAAGAGAATCCTTTTGAAAATGATGGAAAATAGATGTGTTTCCAACTGAAATGTGTAAAAAGGAGTAGAACTAGAGTACGTGAAATTTCTGATTCTCATCCTAGATTCTTCTAGAAGTCTTCCTGAAAGAGGCTGGGCACGGTGGTTCATGCCTGTAATCCAAGCACTCTGGGAGGCTGAGGCAGGTAGATCACTTGAGGTCAGGAGTTCAAGACCAGCCTGGCCAACACATCAAAACCCCGTCTCTACCAAAAATACAAAAAGTAGCCAGGCGTGGTGGGGCAAACCTACAGTCCCAGCTACTTGGGTGGCTGAGGCAGGAGAATCCCTTGAACCTGGGAAGCAGAGGCTGCAGTGAGCCAAGATCGTGCCACTGCACTCCAGCCTAGGCAACAGAGCGAGATTCTATCATAAAAACAAAAGAAAAAATAAATAATAAACAAATAATAGGCTTTATTAATTAGAGAAGGATGCCCCCAAATTCCTACTGTATGAGTAATACATTTCTCAATCATGTAAAACCTAAGATATGGCTAGCATTTTATCTCCTACTATTCTAAAATTTTAAACATTTAAGTGGTACCATTCAGCTATGTAAAGCAAGTCTTCCTAATTAAAATATATATAACAGCTTAAAAAAAAAAAACCTACTAAAGTATCATTACCATATGAGCAAAGGTATATTATTAAGTCATACACTTTTTATTAAATAACAGCCTTTTACAGGCTATTTCTTTTAAAGAAAATCATACTATTTGGGCATAAGAACCAATCTTTATCATAATTGTTTTAAATGAGCATTAAGCAGAGAATTTAGTTCTGCTTAACGCTAATTTAAAACAAGACCATATTTCCTCCTCCTGCCTTAAGGTCTGGGACTTAGGCAATGAAGGTGATCCCTGAGAGTGGGGAAAACAAACCAGGTGAGCCCCATTTTTATTACCCTGGCTTACTGTTTTGACTGACAGAGTTTCAAGGGTGCTGTGCAGGAAGGGGAAAACCAGGTTGAGCCAAGTGAACTCCCTGAGTTCAGGAGAAGGAACTGAGAGTCCAGAGTGATCAAAGAGGTTAGACTTCATAGGACAGATGCCAGAGAAGAAAGAAAAATAGAGAATAAGGATTCTGGGGCTGTGCAGTGTTCCCTTGAGTACTTAGTTTTGTACTGATTAGTGTATGCAGGTGAGGAAACTACCCAAGGCCGTGGAAAGAACCACCAGAGAGGGTTATGGGGAAAAGTGCACAGCACTGGTACAGGGCTGGAAATAGTCTCTTTCTACCAGCCAGCCTGGGAAATGTCTTGATTCATGTGCACTGAATAGAGTACCTAGAAGAATCTTGCTTCAGCAAATGGGGAATAATTAGCCCTGGTCTAAACACTTTCTGGATCGGGTCTAACAAAAACTCAAAAGGTTAGAACCGTTTGCAAGTAACTTAACTGCATCCCAGAAGAAAGTTCCAGAATATAGGAACAGAAAAATGGAAAGAGGCAAAAGGACACTTTTAAGCATGGCTCTGTTGAGTATCTTGATTGTGCTGATGGTTTCACAGGTATATACAAACATTAAAACGTATTAAATTGTAAACCTTAAATATGTACCATTTATTCTATGTCAATTTCATGTAAAAACAGTTAAAAACCAGCATTAAGACTACATGTTAATAGTCTTGAATATTTAACAACTTTGATTTTGCATTTCTTTTACTATTTTTCCTGCAAAATATGCCAAAGTTCTCATTTTTTCTAATCTTGTTTGATCGATCTTTATAAAAGTAAAGTCTTAAAGATGAAAAATTCTGCATCTAAGTGATTTTAATATCTGGAGTTAAAATTTCTATTATAAAATACAAAACTTCAAAAAGTACTCCTTATGATATAGGATAAGTTATTTTTTAAAAGCCATTTAAGGCTGGGCATGGTGATTTACACCTGTATGACTATAATCTCAGCATTTCGGGAGGCTGAGGCAGGCGGATCACCTAAGGTGAGGAGTTTAAGACCAGCCTGGCCAACACAGTGAAACCCTGTTTCTACTAAAAATACAAAAATTATCTGGGTGTGGTGGTATGCCCCTGTAATGCCAGCTACTTGGAAGGCTGAGGCAGGAGAATCGCCTGAACCTGGTAGGTAGAAGTTGCAATGAGCTGAGATTGTGCCACTGCACTCCAGCCTGGGCGGCAGAGTGAGACTCCATCTCAAAAAAAAAAAAAGCTATTTAAAGTCTTGCCATATAATTCAAAGCATATCTAAAATTTTAAACAAACAATATACAATGTATCATACATAAAACAGACAACCAATTACGAAAACAAAAACACTTAATGCTAAAAAGCTAAGATAAAAATAGAACACACATCTTAGTTTTTGCACATTCATACAGAATGGTACTGGACACTGAAGGAAGTGCATGATCAGTAGCTATCTGCAGAAGAAATGAACACATTACAAATTTTACAGCTGGAAATAACTGAGGAGCAGGCAGTAATAATTGTATCTCTTCATTTTATGTAGACAAAAACCAAAGCCCAGACTTACACTGCAAATCCTGGGGCTCTTGAATATATTCACATCTCTGTTTTGCCATAGTCCCTTGCTCTCTGGAAACTTACTACTCAGCTGTTCAATTCCTTATTCAGATAATGTATAACTGTGAATGAACAGTCAAGCAGCATATCTCCCAAAAGCCATACAAAACTCTAGGTTTTGAATGATTATCGAGCAACCAGAATAAGGCTCAACAAGGCTTCTTGTGGTTTCTGGGTCACTTTTGAGTCTTATCCAGAGCACACAAAAAAGGCTTGTAAAAAAGATTAATTTTGGCCAGGCACAGTGGTTCATTCCCGTAATCCCAATACTTTGGAAGGCCAAGGTGGGAGGAGCACCTGAACCTAGGAGTTTCAGACCAGACTGGGCAACACAGCAAGATGTTGTCTCTACGAAAAATTTTAAAAGATTACTTGGGTGTGGTGGCACGTGCCTGCTAATCAGGAAGCTGAGGTGGGAAGTCTGCTTGAGCCAGGAGTTAGAGGTTACAGTGAGCTATATCGCCTCAATGCAATAGAGCCTGGCAATAGAGCGAGATCCTGTCTCAAGAAAAAAAAAATTCTATCATAGCTTCCTTAGTGTAATATTCTATAAAGTAAAAATATGCTTAGATTTTTAAAAATAAAAACAAGTTATTAGTCTTCACATACTCTTCAATAGTGACAAATAGAGTCTAGTTAAATGACTAAATATAAATAATAAAATTTCTGTAGGGGTAACAGCTGGCTGTCGTGCATATTAACTAACTACTCTCAATTTCATTAATTACCATTGTTTCTTTCCTCATGATAAATAGCCTTCATTTCTGAAATCAAAGTACCTATCCAAAGTTTCTTACTAACTGTACAACCTTGGGCAAGTCACTTAACTTCTCTATGATCTTGTGTGCCTACAGAATAAAGACAATATCTGACAGGATTATAATGATAATTAATGAGATAATATATGTAAAGTGCTTAGCTCAGTGATGGCCCATAGCAAATATTTGGACAACATTATCTTCCTTCATTATCATCATCATCATGATCATCAACATTTTCTTCAATTCTGTCACTCCTCCTTTCACCATTTTCCTCATATTTATACTCTGCTTTGTAGAAAGCTGCAGCTTTATCTCAGTTGTAAAGCAGAAAAGAAATCTGGATGATCACATAAGCTGTTCTTTTAACTGAACATGCTTTACTTTAGTGTTTTTTAAAAAAAAATTCACAAAATCGAGCTCACTAAACAAATCATATCATCCCTTACTCAATGCTAATAATTAACATTTTTGCCCTCACAAAGTTTAGAAGATTTTTAGCCAATACCAATTCAAATAATTTGTGGCCCTAACTGATGTTCTGAAAAAACAATTTGGAGGCATTAAGAAATGCAACAGTTCTCAAGAACCCATGTATGATAGTGAAAAACGCGCTACTAAAAGAATACTATGAACCACAAACAATTTACTCCGTTATTCAAAAGTAAATCAGCTGGCCAACAACATAGATCCTATTCTATTTTCTTCAATGAGCATCGATACATAAGGTTTAATCCCTGGCCTCAAAGAATTCATCTTTTAAGTGAAATGTGTGTTAAATATAATATAAATAAAATTGAGAAGGAACAACTATAAAGGTACAGTATGTTTTAACATTCAGAGTGAGCATAAAGGTTATTGCGATTTTTACTGAAACAATCAAAGGGGAGGTTGCTAAAGACAGCTAGACCCTGAAGGAAGACTAGGATTGGAACAGTCATCCTCCTGTAAGATTTTTCCAACTAACGTTATATACACTAGTGCAAAACAATAAATGGGGATCTATATAATTTGTTTCAAACTTTTAAAGACCATGAATAAATCTTCATCCAACTGGCTACATGTCTTCTATAATCTTACACAGAATAGGGCTAGCTAACAATTTTTTTCTAAAAGACATAACACTTTTTTTTATATTTAAATAGGCTACTTGGGGAAGAGATACAACCTAGAAAAGGATTAAAGGACTAAGGCCTACCAGCAAAATACAATCTAGAACCTCCCTCCTGTCTCACTCCAGACTCAAGGACCCAGAAGGAACTGGACCATTGACCAGAAAAAGGAAAGCAGAATACAGGTTCCCTACCTCCAAGCTTCATACCTAGAACCCTGAAAAATGTGGCATTTTAAAAGCATCTTCTGGAACAAGATGCCCTCTCAAGGTAATTGGTCTTATGCATTTACTGTTTATGGAACAAATGTCTGACTGTGTACTGGCATGTATTCAGCAGCACTGTTGACCGCAGTGCCCTGTGTTTACCAAAGATACTGCGCTCAAAGTAGAGGTTTTACTCTACTCATCACTGCAATCTGAACACTGCTCCACGATCATGCAGAGGCCTGTGTTCTGTTCCCTATAAAGGGAAATATGCTCTGAGTCTGACACCCCCCGTGGCTGTGCTTGGTACTTGGTACCAACCCCTGGAGGTGTCCACAACCACTTGGGACAGAAGGTAGAATTTCAGAAAGGAGCTTAATTGGATCTTCAATGACAGACTTGAAGTAGCCGTGGCCCAGATGTCAGCCCTGCCCAGAAGTGCCAGGAGGAGGCTTTGTGGGCACTGGAAGTAGTGCAGGGCCTGCCTCCCTCCGCTGAATCCAATGGGCACAAGTAGGCTGGCGTAAAGAGTCGGCCAGAGTGTGTCAAAGCCCTCCGATGCCTTTTCTTTACGTTTTTTAAAGATTCCCAAATAACTCTCTGAAACGTATCAAAGGGGAACAAGTTTTACCAAAATGAACCCTTTTTCAGTTAACTACTGATCAAATGGATGTATTCTGACCCTCTCAAGTTTCTTTCAACAGTTACGGTGGGGAACTGGTTGTGTTAACTGTGTGATTCACTGCAGCATCTTACCCTCAAGGCACGAGAAGAGGGAGAAGACCAAAATGCAACCTGCAGAGCTGAGCTTAATTCCCCATCACAGTCTGGCCCCTGCTAGAGGAGACTACCCTTCTCAGAGAGAGATTTAATAGGGAATTGAAGGAATAGTTAGGAGGCCAGGAAGATGTGATTGACACTGGTTTTCCAGGTGAATGAGGAAGGTTGGTGGAGGATTTGGTGCTACATCCAGTCAGGACATTTGCAAATGCAAACACATTCCTGTATGAGGCATGTTACAATTTATCAGTTTTTGAGAATAAGTGTATTTTAAGCAATAAGATTCAGCTGGTCAGACTTTTCTAGGCAGCCTCAGTGACACATGTCCTGTGCTGTGACTGTTCTGAAGAGAGTGGCTCTAACCACTGTGAGAAGCCTGAATAAAATCAGCTCCGCTTCCCTCGCCAAAAAAAAAAAAAAAACAAAAAAAGCATTTTTAACCTTGGCACAGAGGAAATTACATCTAATTCATAAATAAAACTTCAAATACTATATATCACAATAGGCAGAGTTCACAATTCAGGACAAAATCTGATCTTTCTAAAGTATGAAATCAACTACAAGACAATAATTACTCTGCTTTCTGAAAGTTATTCCTTCAACAAGTATTCACTGAAAGCCCACCAAATGCTGGGTACTGTTCCACTCAATGGATGTAATTTTTTTTCCCTTAAGGAAGACTGAAAGTATGAAACGTCAATCATTTAAAAAAAAAAAAAAAAGAGCTAAAACTGGTACTGGAGTAAGACAAATAGTAAAAGCTGATAATAGCCCAATCCCCTCCAATTCCACCTTAGTTTTAGATTCCCATAATCTCTAGCCTAAGACAGAACAGCCTCCAAATTACATATCCCTTCTCATCTCCTCCAAAATATATCCTATATAGATGACAAGTTATCTCTGAAAATAATTGATGGTATTTACCTAATCAAACTTTGACTTGGTTCTCCATTCTCTAAGAATAAAAATTAAAAATTTTAAGTATAATATACCAAGCTGTTCACAAATAGAGACCTTCTTTTTGTACTTCTAGCTACTCTGTACAATGAATCAACTCAGAGGTATAAAATATTGTTTTTTCCTCAGAGGTAAATCAGTGCAGGAGGAGGATAACTAGACAGAGCACCAGAACCTTGCTTCTCTTTATCAGAGGAGAAACGAAATTTGAAAAAGGTGTAAAAGACAGCTTCGAAAGAAAAATACAAATGGCTATTTAAACATATTAAAAGAAGTTCAGCAGTACTTATAATGAAATTATAAAATAACATTTTTAACCAATGAGACTGGCAACTAGTCAGAGAAAAAAGCTGGCAATATACCATATGGCAGGACATGGGGAAAGTGGCACTCTCATAAGCCATAGAAAAGTGGGTACAGATGAATAAAAAGCCTTTTTAAAAGGAAATTTGGTAACATCAATCAAAATTTAAAATGCAAGGACCTCCTGAACCAGATATTTCACTTCTAAAGATTCATCCCACAAATGACATCCACTGAAAAACTGTTTCTGAGAGCAACATCAGAATCAACCTAAAGGTTCACCAAGGGGACTCTGTTAAAGTAACTTTTTCATGAAGACAAGGAACTATATATCCATGCACTGCAATACTGTATAGCTAGTCAACAGGATAATGTAAAGGATGTGCTGACATGGCAAGATCTTTAAAATATATTGTTACACAGAGCATACCACATTTGCATTTCTAACCATTATCCCCATCAGAGGAATAAATACATACACACACACACACACACACACACACACACACACACACACTCCTATTTGTGCATGAAAAAACTCCAAAGATCACATAGAAAAATCATTAACAGTGCTTGCGTAAGGGAAGGAGGACCTGAGCCAGGGGGTAAGGGAACAGACTTATTTTTTAACCACATATATTTTATATTGTCTGCAATTTTTAACATGAGTAAAACTTTCTCAATAGAGTATTCAGAACTTTAAAAAAGACAGATGGGGAGAGGGCATGCCATTTCATCACTCTCTCAAATAAAACATTTTTAAACTTCCATTCTAATTACATTATTCTTTCTTTCATAAGCAGGACTTGTAGTTTAATAATGCTAAGGCTTATTCATGCATTCACTTGGGATACAATGTCTTTGTGTCATTTAAGTCACACTCATCTTTTAAGGCCTTCCAGACTCAAAACTCATGCAACAAGCCACCAAAGAAAGAGAATTTAATAAAATAGTTTCAAAGTCTACAGCATATTCATCACATCATGCTACCTCACTAAAAGCATAGAAAAGGCAAGATGCTATCTAATTTATCCTTGTGTTCCCACTACCAAGCACACTGCAAGCACTCAGCAAATGTTCTCTGAAAGAATAATGAATGCATATGTGTAGGAAGCAGAGCAGCTTAAAGCTTCAACGAACAATTTTATTTATATACTGGATATCCAGAAACAGAGGCATAAGACAAACAAAAAAGGTCACGTGATCACTTTTTGACAATGCAGAGAACAACAGTAAACGTCTGAACTACAGCTATGCATTAGGATTAACTTTCCCACCTTTGAGATATTAAAGTTGCTTTGAAAAAAGAAACGATGATGTCTTCTACACAGTAACTTTAATTGTTGCATATTAGTGAAGCCTACTAATAGACTTTATTAGTTCTAGGTCTTTTATGGTTTTGTTTTCTCCTTCAATGTCTAGCACAGTGCTAAGGATACAGGGACAGAAACAGAATTTCTACTCTTAGAGCAACTCTTTGATGGTTCATGGCAGGTATTCAATAAATGTTTACAGAAGGAAAGAAGAGACTGAGAAAAGATTAGATAATGTTTGATAAAAGAATAATACATTTAGCAAAGCAAAATTAAGTCATCTTGCTCTCAAATGTTTACCTAACCACGAAGGGACCTAGTTACTACAAGATGAGTATCCCTTAACCAAAAGGCTTGAAACTAGAAGTGTTTCGCATCTCAGATATTTTCAAATTTTGGAATATTTCTGTATGTATTAGATATCACAGCAAAAAGGATCCAACTCTAAACACAAAATTGGTTTACATTTCCTACACACCTAATACACACAGCCTGAAGGTAACACTTTTATACAATGTTAAACAATTTTGGGGAAAAAACAATATTTTCATTGTGTTTTGACTGTGACTCATCACAAGAGATCAGGGATGGCCTGTGACATTATTTCATTCTTCAAAAAGAGTTGAATTTTAGAACACTTTGGATTATAAATTTTCAGGTGAAGGATGTTCAACTTGTACCACTTCATACATATTCTATGAGGGGAACCATTTGGATTTCCCTTTTAGCCAGTTTTAAAAGTCACAAAAAGCCATAAAATATGAAAGGTATTACAAAGACAGAGCTACATAATAATTACATATTATCTTATATTCTAAAGAAGTGAAATAACTTATTAAAGAATCCCAATTTAAGCTGAGACGGAAGTAAAATATTATACTCCTAATTCCAAAATTGACTTAAATTATATTGATTTAAGAAAAAATAAAATTCAGAAACTGTTCAGAAACTTGATTTCATTTTTTTCAATCTATGGCTAAGTGAAAAATTAGTATATTTGTAATCATGATGAAGTCTTATAATTAAAGTAAGAAAATAAGTACATGAGAAAATCTTCAGAAAAAAACAATGAGTGCTTTTTATAAGAAACTGTTGAACTAAGACAGATGGTAAGCTACTAAAACTGTTAGATTACGAAATTATTCAAAAACTTTCCTATTTGAACTCTTTTTACTGTCAGTATCTACATAAGCTTATAGAAGCTATCTTTTTATTTTTTTAACTACAGATTGGTTTGCAGCTGTTAAAACTTTTCCTTCAACTTTCTATATTCTGAGAATCTTCACAAAATAAAGTTCTTAGCTATCTACAACAACACACACACACACACACACTCTCTCTCTCTCTCTCTCTCTCTCACTCAAATAGTGGTTTGGCTGTGTCACCACCCAAAACTCATCTTGAATTGTAACTCCCACAACTCCCATGCATCAATAGAAGAACCCAGTGGGAGGTGATTGAATTATGGGGGCATGTCTTTCCTGCACTGTTCTCATGATAGTGAATGAGTCTCACAAGATCTCATAGTTTTAAAACAGGAGTTTCTCTGTACAAGCTCTCTTTGCCTGCTGTCATCCATGTAAGATGTGACTTGCTCCTCCTTGCCTTCTGCCATGATTTTGAGGCCTCCCCAGCCACATGAAACTGTAAGTCTAATAAACCTTTCTCTTTTGTAAATTGTCCAGTCTTGGGTATGTCTTTATCAGTAGCATGTATACAGACTAACACAGTAAATTGGTGCCAGTAGAGTGAGGAGTTGCTAAAGAGATAGCTGAAAATTTGGAAGCAACTTTGGAACTGGGTACCTGCAGAGGGTGGAACAGTTTGGAGGGCTCAGAAGAAGATGGGAAGCTGTGGAAAAGTTTATAACTCCCTAAAGACTTGTTTATGGCTTTGCCCAAAATGTCAATAATGATATGGACAATGAAATCCAGGCTGAGGCGGTCTCAGATGGAGATGAGGAATTTGCTGGAAACTGGAGCAAAAGTGACTCTTGCTATGTTTTAGCAAAGAGACTGGCGGCATTTTGCCCCTGCCCTACAGATTTGTGGAACTTTGAACTTGAGAGAGATACTTTAGGGTATCTGGTAAAAGAAATTTCTAAGAAGCAAAGCATTCAAGAGGTGACTTGGGTGCTGTTAACAGCTTTCAGTTTTAAAAGGGAAGCAGAGAATAAAAGTTCAGCAAGTTTGCAGCCTGACAATACAATAGAAAAGGAAATCTGACAAAGGACTTATATCCAGAATCTACAAAGAACTAAAAGAGATTTACAAGAAAAAAACAAACCCATTCAAAAGTGGGCAAAGGGTATGAACAGACACTTTTCAAAAGAAGACATATATGAGGCCAAAAAATATATGAAAAAATGCTCCTCATCACAGGTCATCAGAGAAATGCAAATCAAAACTACACTGAGATACCATCTCACACCAGTAAGAATGGCGATCATTAAAAAATCTGGAGACAACAGATACTGGAGAAGATGTGGAGAAATAGGAACACTTTTACCCTGTTGGTGGGAGTGTAAATTAGTTCAACCATTGTGGAAGACAGTGTGGCGATTCCTCAAGGACCGAGAATCAGAAATTCCATTTCACCCAGCAATCCCATTACTGAGTATACATCCAAAGTATTATAAATCGTTCTATTATAAAGACACACATACGTATATTCACTGAAGCACTGTTTACAATAGCAAAGACCTGAAACCAACCCAAATGCCCATCAATGATAGACTGGACAGGGAAAATGTGGCACATATATACCATGGAATACTATGCAGGTATAATAAACGATGAGTTCGTGTCCTTTATAGGGACATGGATGAACCTGGAAACCATCATTCTCAGCAAACTGACATAAGAACAGAAAATCAAACACCACGTGTTCTCACTCACAGGCGGGTGCTGAATAATGAGAACATATGGACACAGGGAGGAGAGCATCACACACTGAGGTCTGTTGGTGGGGGGACTAGGGGAGGGACAGTGAGGTAGGGAGTTGGGGAGGGATAACATGGGGAGAAATGCCAGATATAGGTGATGGGGATGGAGGCAGCAAACCACACTGCCATGTATGTACCTATGCAACAATCCTGCATGTTCTTCAAATGTACCCCAGAACCTAAAGTGCAATAAAAT
>NW_022436943.1:32533089-32629671 GCF_009761245.1 Sapajus apella | reverse complement strand
CCCAAATCTCATCTTGAATTGTAACTCCACAGTTTGCACATGTTGTGGGAGGAACCCAGTGAGAGGTGACTGAATTATGGGGTTGAGTTTTTCCTATACTGTTCTTGTGATAGTGAGTGAGTTCCATGAAAGCTGATGGTTTTAAAAATGGGAGTTTCCCTGTACAAGCTTCCTTTGCCTGCTGCCATCCGCAGAAGATGTGACTTGTTCCTCCTTGCCTTTTGCTGTGATTGTGAGGTCTTCCCAGCCATGTGCAACTGTAAGTCAAATAAACACTTTTCTTTTGTAAATTGCCCAGTCTCAGGTATGTCTTTATCAGCAACATGAAAACAGACTAATACTAATACACACACACACACACACACACACACACACACACACACCCCTCTAGGAAGTTTTCACAGAAAATCTCCCTGGGGTGGGAAAAGATTAAAAGTAAGCAACTATCATTTAAGGAACATACCAACTACTATAATACCTAAGTATTACTACAGAATATCAATTATGATCAATGCCTGAGATAAATATGCTCTAGGAACTACAGACATCAAGTTACTGTTGTTCAATTACCAAGCATTTTACATCTTAAAATCTACAGTCAGATATTATGTAAGATTTTTAAAATGTCTATTTTAAAAGAAATACTTGCCAAGTAATAGAAAAACTTCATGTATCTTTATTGTGTTAATAGAACAATTTATTCCTCTATAAAAGAAAAAAAAAAAACTCAACCTGGTTTTTGTTTAAAAAATTTAGAGGCTGGGCGCGGTGGCTCACGCCTGTAATCCCAGCACTTTGGGAGGCCGAGGTGGGTGGATCACGAGGTCAAGAGATCGAGACCATCCTGGTCAACATGGTGAAACCCTGTCTCTACTAAAAATACAAAAATTCAGCTGGGCATGATGGCACATGCCTGTAATCCCAGCTACTCAGGAGGCTGAGGCAGGAGAATTGCCTGAACCCAGGAGGCAGAGGCTGCGGTGAGCCAAGATCATGCCACTGCACTCCAGCCTGGGGTAATGAGAGCGAAATTCCGTCTCAAAAAAAAGAAAAAAAAAAAAATTTAGAAATATTTAATTTAGCAGGCATATGTGTGCAAGGAAATATTGACACAAAACATTAAAATGACTAATGCTAGCCCCCTTTTCTAATAAGATATCTTCTAGAAGTCAAATTTTATTGGAGAGTCTTAAATCTATTTAAAATAAAATGTGGCTCACCAGGAAACACTAAAATGACTAAAGTCTCTCTGTAACTTTTTAGTTGAAAGGTTAAGTCTGAGGGAAGCTATTATGGCAATAAACCACAGTGCTCCCAGCATTAAAAACAGAATTCACCAGGGTATTTTTCAAACAAATATACTGCTATATAGGTATCTTTAGAACAAATATTCTCTCCAATAAACTAAAATACTTTTTCAAAATTATGGTAAATTAAAGGGGTATATATTTCTTCTTACTCATGTATAAGGCAGAAAAAAGCAAAAACAAAACAAAATGCCTTCATTAATTCCATATACTAATTACTGAAATGGCTTCTTTTATTTTACATTAAAACAATTAAAAAGTAACTGCACAAACTAAACAATTTAGTTTTTCATAAACTTCAAAATATTTTATGCAAACACATAAGTCTACTCTTTCCAAATCTTAACTAGCCCACTTTTCTAATAAGATATCTTACAGAAGTCAAATTTTATTGGAGAGTCTTAAATCTATTTTAAATAAAATGTGGCCCATCGTGAACTATTTAAAATTTAAAACAAAAATATTTTAATAAAAAATTAAAAATATAAAACCAGGTTCCTTATGTATCTTTCCATTATTTCCTCAAAGAATTAATTTTATCTTTTAAATTAAACTTTAGATTTTTTTCAAGACAATCTGCCAACTTACAGTGTTAGTTGGATCTTCTTGTAAAATCCTATCATATAGCTGTATAGCATCATCATATCTATTTAAAAAGAAAAAGAAACACCTACAATTATTACCTTAAAAATATGGTGACGAATAATAAATACAGAAAAAAATTAAAGTGGCTTTAATCTTTTAATTTAAATGCATTTATAATTGTTATTGAAGTCTTCCCATCTTCATAGAACACTAAATGTTTACTATAGTCTTACTTTGTTAAGTAAAGCAAATCATATATATAGTACTTACAGAAAATTTCCTTAAAAAAAAAATTAATTCAATTTATCCAAAGTACAAAAGTAAAAACCAGTCATACAAGCTGAAGAGACAGAACAAGCATCAGAACTAGATGCAGACATAGCAGAAGTATTGTCATAAACAGGCTAGGAATTTAAAAGATGGTTATGTATTTTCATGGAAAAATAAACAAGATGTAAAAACAGGTGGGTAACGTAAACAGAGAGATGGAAACTCTAAAAAAGAAATCAAAATAAAATACTGGAAATTAAAACAATGTAAAAGAAATGATGAATGCCTTTGATGGGCTTGGGCTTATTAGTAGACTGGACATAACCCAAAAGAGTCAGGAGACTGAAGAATTGTCAATAAAAATTTTCAAAACTGAAATAAGAAGAGAAAACCAACTAAATAATAGAACACAATATCCAAGAAGTGTGTACAATTACAAAAGATGTAACATATATGTAATGGGAATACTAGAAGGAAAAAAGAAATATTGGAAACGTTTGAAGTATTAATGGTTAAAATTTTTCCTAAACTTGTAATAGACACACAAAACTACAGATCAAGTAAGCTCTAAGAACATCAAGCAGAATAAATACCAAAAAATCTATACTTATGTATAACATATTCAAACTACAGAAAATCAAAAACAAAGAGAAAATTTTAAAAGATGCCAGAAGAAAAAAACACATTACTTATACAGGTACAAGGATAAGAATTATATCAGACTTCTCTTCAGAAACCATGCAAACAAGAAAAGAGTAGGGAAATATTTATGTGACAGAGAAATATACTCCAGACAAACAAAAATTAAAGCAATTTGCTGTTAGCAGACCTGCCCTGCAAGAAACGTTAAAAGCTGCTCTTCAGATAAAAGGAAAATGATATTGGTCAGAACCTTTGATCTATATAAAGGAAGGAAGAGCATTAGAAAATGAATAAAGGTAAAATAAAATTTTTATTTTTCTAATTCTTATTGATCTGATAACAGTTTGTTCAAAATAGTAACAGCAACAATGTATTTGGTAATTATGGTTTATGAATAAGTGAAATGAATGAAAGCAGTGTTACAAATGACAAAAAAGAGGAATTAAAAATACTCTGTTGTAAGGTATTTGCCTGTCAATCAGTATAGTATTGCTTGAAAGCTGACTTGGATAGTTGTAAATATATATTGCAATCTCTCAGACAGCTATTTAAAAATTTAAAAAGAAGTATAACTGATATATTGAGAGACAGAAAAAATGAAATCGTATAAATTCTCAATTAAATCAGAGAAGGCAGAAAACAGAAATGACAAAAGAAAAAAATAACAAGAACAATTAATAGAAAATTGTTATGAATATGGCAGATATTAAAGCAACTATATTAATAACTTTAAATGTAAATAGTTTAAGTATACCAATAAAAAGACAGAGACTATCAAAGTGGATTTACAAACATGACCCAACTAAATGCTGTCTACACAAAACCCTCTAAATACAAAGTTATAATAGAATAAAAGTAAAGGGAAGGAGAAAGATATGCCCTAATACTAATCAAAAGAAAGCTCAGGAGCTACATTTAAGCTGACTTCAGAGCAAGAAAAATTAGGAGGGATAAAGAGGGGCATTACATAATATAAAGCGCTCATACTCATGAAAAACACAAAAATCCTTAACAACAGAACATCAAAATACGTGAGGCAAAAACTAATAGAACTGCAAGAAGAAATAGATGAATCCGCTATTAAAGTTGGAGACTTCCATATTCCTTTATTAGTAATTAATAGACCTAATAGGCAAAATATAAGGACACAGTTGAACTGTACAGCACAATCAATTATCTAGAAGTACTGAAAATAAAATTTTAAAAAGCAGATGGCAAAAAGAAAAATACTCTGAAAGCACTCTTATGAATTAAAAATAATCATAAATTTAAAATGTTCCTACGTCTAGAAGACACTACCGAATATTGTTGAGACACTGAAGTAGGAAAAGAATTATTGAACAGGACACAAAAATCACTAACCATTAAAAAAAAAGATAAACTGAATTTCATCAGAATTAAAAACTTCTCTACTTCACAAGGCATCATTTACAAAATAAAATATTGAAGCAAGAAAACAGGGAGAAATATTCACAGCACATATATCTGACAAAGTTTTTATCCAGAATATATAAAGAACTCCTACAAATCAACAGTAAAAAAGGTGAAACAACCCAATTTTATAAATGGGTAAAGAAGATATTTCAGAAAGAAGTTATTTGAATATCTAAGCAGACAGGACCAGGTTTTTAACCTCATCAATCTTCAAAAAATGTAAATTAAAGCCACAATGAGACAGTACTTCACACACTCTAGTGTCTGAAATTAAAAAAAAATTAACACTACCGTGATTAACAGGCTCCATGCCTGCCAGTTTTAATAGGATCACACTGTTGACAAGATTTGGTTACCTTTCCATGGCTTCAAATCTCATGCCTGTTAATCGCTTGACTCTGTGACTGCCAGGGAACTGTCTTCTTAGCTCTTGAAGACAAAACTGAAAAAATAAGAGTTGAGTAATAATTACATTATATATATTAAAAAGGCAATAAAGAATGGCGTATGTAGTCTTCAATGTATTTTCCTGAATAATTTCCTTAGCCTCCTCTAATAACATGAAGTGAAATTAATCAGTAAAAAAATAATGGATTGAAAGATCTATGACATTACAGTGAAGGCAACAATCAGTTCTCAGAAACCAATCATGCTCTTAACCAGGAAAATGAGCTGATTATGATATCCACTAATAATTCTTCATGTACTACTATCACATTATTCCTCCTTAAAAACTACTTCTATGAAATGTTGGGCCCCTGCTTAAATGACAACAGCACTTAGTGTTTTCTTCATAATTACAGCAGAAGCATTCTTCTGGTAAAAACTAAGTTTTTTAGTAGTCATCTCAAGTTCCTAGCAAATAATATTAACACTGTTTAATTTTGCCCTGTTGAAATTTTTTATTAATCAATCATCCTTTCAATCAACGTATCCTGATTTGGGATCAGAAAATACAGATATTAAATTAATGGAATACCAATTTCTTTGAACAAGTATCTATAATTGACTCATCAACTTGACTAAGTAAATAATCAAATATTTATTATCTATGTTCTCAGCAACATATGAAGGATTCTAAGTTCTCGAAGTCCTAGAAATGTTAAAGATTATATAAATGGTCCACTGAAGCATCCTAATGCATCAGTGACCAAAACAATGCCATTAACTACTGATGAAACTATTAACTGGTAATAAAATAAGTTTTAATATGATTTTGAAATATAACTTCAAAGTTTGTGGCTGAAATTTGCCACACTAAGAAAAATATTCAAGTTAGTCAAAAGTGAAGATATGTTCATTTATTTGACATCAAGCAAAATCATATTACTAGGTCAGTAAAGCAAGCTAACTGTATAAATAATCTTAACCATTAAAAAGTTACCGCTTAATAGGATATCCTGCTTTATTAATCAATAGTATTATCTAATCTGACCTCCTACTTTATCAAGTGGTATTTGGCTATTTAAAAAAAATAAATAAATAAAAACTTCTCTCAAGATGTAAAACTGCCACCTCTATGGATATTCAATAGTATTATCTAATCTGACCTCCTACTTTATCAAGTGGTATTTGGCTATTTAAATAAATAAATAAATAAAAACTTCTCTCAAGATGTAAAACTGCCACCTCTATGGATATTCAAAAGACTATGGCTCATAGGTTCTGAAGATAATCCAACAAAGGTTTTGTGGAATGTTTTCACCACTAACAGCTCCTCTGGAATTACATGTACAGCCAACCCAACCTTGAAAAGGACAATACTAATTCAGATGTGAATTTTTTTCAGGTATTTCTATTTTTTGTTTTTGTATATTTCCTTTCAGTTTAAATATGGAGGCAACATGAAGTGGTACTTAAGAATTCAAGATGATAAGAACAACAGCATAGACACCTCTGCTTCCTGATTTATAAAATGAATAATAACATCAAACACAAATCATGAAATAATTATGAGGGCTCAATAAAAGCATGATGTAAAGCATTTAGCTTCATGCCTCACACGAGTCCAAAAATACAGGTATCATTATAGTGTTATTTTAAAAGCAGTATTAGTATTTGTTTTTTTATTTTTTTTGGAGATGGAGTTTTGCTCTGCTGGTCAGGCTGGTGTGCAATGGCACAATCTCAGCTCATTGCAACTTCTGCCTCCCAGGTTCAAGCGATTCTCCTGCCTCAGCCCCCTGAGTAGCTGGGTCTACAGGCACGATACACCATACCTAGCTAATTTTTTTTTATTTTTAGTACAGATGGGATTTCACCATGCTGGCCAGGCTGGTCTCAAACTCCTGACCTCAGGTGGTCCACCTCCCTCAGTCTTCCACAGTGCTGGCATTACAGACAGATGTGAGCCACTGCATCTGGCCAAACATTATTAGTATTTTAAGTTATATTCTATATGTCAGAATTTTCTTATGTAAGATATGTTTATAATATTGTGTAACAATATTGAACATTATAGCCTATGAAAGTCATTCAATAAGCCAAAAGAGAAAATTGTTTCAAACTTCGCTTTTTATTTTAAACTCTATAAAACAGAATAAGTCACCTACTAAGGAGATAAATTTCAGCGACTAAATCTTTCCAGGAAAACTGGGATAGCAGATACCTACTTCTCAGAACTATTCAAAAGATTTAAGATACTTTGTCCTAAAATATCTAGTTAGTTCCATTTACTGTTCAGAGCAGCACTCAAAACCAGCTATAGAAAGCATTCAGTATAAGCCATACATTAAGTCTTAACTACAGTATACAATTCATGAAGCAGATTAAATATATATTTCATTTAAATACCTACCAATGCCAAGTCATCCCGACCATAGTCTAGTGCAGCAATCATCACCTGTTCATATATGATCCAAACTAGATATACACGGGGAGGGGAAAAAATCTGAATTTAATATTTAAAAACATAACCCAAATTGAAATTAACGAATTCTAGTTTCTGATATTTCCAGAGAATTATTACTTAGAACTGAAAATTGATTTACTGTATTATCTCTGAAACTAAGAACACATTCTTATATGTTTCAACAGTGTAAATATGTTAATATAATGTTAAAATCTCCAACTATTTAATACATTTACTGTTTTAAAAGAGTCCTTACACAATACATTTTGCCTAGACATCTGGCAGCCCTGTGAGCTTTAAAACAAAATGCCATAGCTTTATTACTACCAGGCAATTATAAATTCTTCTCAAAATAAACTATCATTAAAATTCTTGGGACAAGAAGTCACAGAGAAGATTAATACAACAACTATAAAAATCATAAATGAAAGAAGTTAAAACAGTCCATAAATGAGACATGTACTGAACCTGCATAAAAGAACTTACTATCATCTCCAAGCTTAGAAGCATATTCATTAATTAATTCTTCTCCAACTTCCACAATTTGCTCACTATTTCGTGAGTTTTCTTCTCTCCATTTTCTCATTTTATCTCGCATTTCTGAAAAAAATTACATGACATTTAAGTGTGTATGTATATACATACAAACATATATATACAATAGATGTCAAAAAATTGACAAGACAAAATCAACATTTTAGGTAAGGAAAATAAACTCACAATCATGTAGATGTCTATGGTATCTCAAAGTTGATAAAGTAAAACATTAATTGAACAAGAGCAACGGATCCTTTAGAAAACCAAAATACCATTCTGACTGGTATTACGACTATCTTTAGAAGTGATGAATGGGCCAGGCACAGGCACGGTGGCTTGTGTCTGTAACCCCAGGACTTTCGGAGCCCAAGGCAGGAGAATCACTTGATCCAGTAGTTCAAGACCAGCCTAGCCAACATGGCAAAACCCTGTCTCTACTAAATTAACAAAAATTAGCCAGCTGTGGTGGCTCACACCTGTAATCCCAGCTACTCAGGAGACCTAGGCAGGAGAATCGCTTGAAACTGGGAGGCGGCCAGGTGTGGTGGCTCACGCCTGTAATCCAAGCACTTTGGAGGCCAAGGCGGGCGGATCAACTGAGGTTGGGAGTTCAAGACCAGCCTGACCAACATGGTGAAACCCCATCTTAAAAGTAATAAAAAAAAGAAAAAATAAAGAAACTGGAAGGCGGAGGTTACAGTGAGCCAAGATTATGCCACTGCACTCCAGCCTCAGCGACAAAGCAAGACTCCATCTCAACAACAACAACAACAACAACAACAGAAAAAAAAAGAGGCATGGTGGCACCTGCCTTTGGTCCCAGCTACTCGGGAGGCTGATGTGAGAGGATCACTTGAACCTGGGAAGCTGAGGCTGCAGTGAGCTATAACTGTGCCATTGCACCCCCGTCTGAGCAACAGAGCAAGACTCCCATCTCTTAAAGGTTGAAAAGAAGTTCAGCAGGCAAATAAGAAAGTAATTTATTCTATACAGAAAGAACTACTGGTAATTCAGAATTAAATAAATACCTTGGGATCAAGAAATGAGTGTACAGGAAGTAAAAAGAGCGAGTTCCTTAGATGACTTTTATTTCATGCTAAAAAACTTTTAAGTTTTTTTTTAAAGGTACAGGAGAACAACTAAAAATTGCTAAGCAAAAAAAAAAAAAAAAGCAACACGATCAGAGCTGTCTGATAGGAAAACCATTGTCATATAAAAGAAAAACACACTGGCATGTTGTTTATATGTCAATTTTTAAAATAAATAAATTTGAAACAAAAACAAAACCAAACTCCCCAGAAGATAAACTGGAAAGGAGTAAGCAGTTCAAAGAAAATAAATTGATTGTATCAGTCCATATTCGTGCTGCTGATAAAGACATACTGGAGACTGGGCAATCAACAAAAGAAAGAGGTTTAACTGCACTCACAGTTCCACATGGCTGGGGAGGCCTCACAATGATGGTGGAAGGCAAGAAGGAGCAAGTCGCAACTTAAGTGGATGGCAGCAGGCAAAGAAAGAGAGCTTGTGCTGAGAAACTCCTATTTTTAAAACTAGTAGATCTTGTGAGACCCATTCACTATCATGAAAACAGCATAGGAAAGACCTGGCCCCATGATTCAATCATCTCGCAGTGGGCATCCCAGACAACACACAGGAATTATGGGTGCTACAAGATGAGATTTGGGTAGGGACACAGAGCCAAACAATATTACTGGTCATGGAGGATGTACAGTCTACTGGAAAAAACATGGAGTTGATACACTTGGTTTAAACTTAACCTCCATTTTTTACATGACCTTACATAGCTTACTGAATCTGTACTTAGTTTCTAATACCTATGAATAGACATACTACTACCTTACGCTAAGGGATGAGCGGTTAGGATTATATAAAACACATATAAAATTCTCAGCATGTCTGGTACATAGTGAGGACTCGGTAACCAATAGTTCACCCTATGTAAATTAAATGGTCTAAGCGAAATACATGAATCAAGCAATTTGTAATAGAGAATGACAGGAAATTAGGTGCAAAAAATAAGTGTGAACTATTTTATTTCCTTTTTAAAAAAGAGTTGGGAGAGACGCTGGAAAGATCTAAAAATAACAGCACAGTCGGTAGCTACAAGTTCTGCATGGTAGCATCACCTATGTGGAAAAAAAAACTAAACAAAGCAATTAAGTAATATCTGATGGATTCAGCAATAGAGAACCCCAAAGTGCCAATAAGCATTCACTAGAAAGCACCATAAGCCAAGATATGAAGAGCATCTAAAACAAGGAAGGGTCTGCTCTCTCCAATCCCAGGTGAGTGCAAGCAGCCAGTGGTAAAAAAGACTAAATGGGCTGGAACAGTTGAGCTTCTTTCTGTGAATTCTCAAAACTGACTGTACAAAGCTGTATATTATTTCAATATGAGCTAAAAGACATTAGAAAAGGATACAGGACATAAAATGACAACATAAATCTGAATTAGAAGATCTCAGAAATGATGCAAAAGAACTCAGTATCAGAAATAAAGTAATTTCAAAAATTAAAACTAAATTAGAAGGAACAGAAGTGCAAATAAACGAAGAATAAAAAAGGAAAAAGTTAAATGTAGAAGAAATAAAAAGATGAATAAGGATATCAAATATGGCAAATATGAAGATAGGCAAAGAATATCCAAAATGCAGATAAAAGGAGTCCCTGAAGAAAATCCAGCAAATACACAGAATACTAAAAACCATAATTCAAGAAAATTTTGATATAGAAAAAGATTTGAATGTATACATTGAAAGGACATCCCACGTACCTTAGAATATTAACGTTGAAAGACCAAAACCAAGGAACATGCTAGTAAAATGTTCCTTTAAATTTTAAAGAGGGAAAACAATCCCTTAAGCAAGAGGAGGACTTGAATTACAAGGGAAAGAAATATAAATGAGCATTAAAATTTTCCACAGCAATGTTTTATGCCAAAAGAAAATGGATTCACATAGTTAAGATATTTAACAAAAGAAAGTATTAGCAAAGATTTCCTACCCAGCAAAATTTAGTTCCAAGTATAAAGTACACAAATTTTGAACATGCAAGAATGTTAAAGAATATTGTACCATGTACTCTTCCTGAGGAATCTACCACAGAACAGGTTTCAAATAATCAAATAACTAGAAAGACATCAACATAAGGACTTGCGGTGATCATAAGTCACACAGTTATCTGTAAAACTAACAATAGATAATGGTTAAGCAGGAGAGAGCTTATGGTTTATGCTCTGACAATGCAGATACAAAACAACTATATAAAGAACTAGATGATAGAATCAGAGCTGCTATGGTTTGAATGTTTGTGTCCTCTCCAAAATTCACATTGAAACTTAACCCCCAGTGCAACAGTATTAATAAGTGATGCCTTTAGTGGGTGATTAGGCCATGAGGGCTCCACTCTCATGAATGGGATTAGCACTCTTATAGTACAGATTAAAAAAGTGAGTTTGGCTCCAATTTTTACTCTTCCTTCCTTTTCACCACACGATGATGACACAGTATTCACAGCGCCATCTTGGAAGCAGAGACTGAATCCTTAACAGTCATGGAACCTGCCAGCACCTTGATCTTCGACTTCCAGCCTCCAGACTGTTGAGAAATAAAATGTCTGTTCTCTATACATTATCCAGTCTCAGATGTTTTGTTAATAGCAGCACAAACAAACTAAAACTGAAACTGGAACCAGGAAATGGAATTCTGCTATACAAGTATCTAAAATTGTGGAAACAGTTTTATTAATAGAACTAGATAAGACCTAGAGGCTAGATCATAAAGGGCTATTCTGATGAGGGCAAAAAAGAAGAGAGCTATAGATAGAGCCTAAATCTTAGAGATTACTGAAGTGGTCAGAATGCTGGTAGAACATGGACAATAAAGTTTATTGTGAAGAGGTCTTGGACAGAAATGAGGAGTATCTTATTGGAAACTGGGAGGAAAGGCCATTCTTGTTACCAATTGGCAAAGAACTTCAATGAATTGTGTCCATGTCCTAGTACCTTGTGGATGGCAGAATTAAGAGCAATGAACTAGGATGGGGGTCCCCAACCTTTTCGGCACCAGGGACCAGTTTTGTGGAAAACAGTTTTTCCACAGACTAAGGGTGGGGGGAGGGGTGTTTCAGGATGATTCAACGGCATTACATTTATTGTGTACTTTATTTTGATTACTATGTTATTATATATAATGAAATAATTATACAACTCAACATACTGTAGAATCAGTGGGAGCCTTGAATTTGTTTTCCTGCAACTAGATAGTCCCATCTAGGGGTAACAACAGATCATCAGGCATTAGATTCTCATAAGGAGTATGCAACCTATATCTCTCACATGCACAGTTCACAGTAGGGTCCGCGTTCCTATGAGAATCTAATGCCACAGCTAATGCGACAGGAGGTGGAGCTCAAGCAGTATCACGAGCAATAGGGAACCGCAATTGAGACTGGTATCAGTCTCTCGTCTGGGGGTTAGGGACCCCTGAACTAGGATATTTGGTGGAAGAAATCTCTAAGCAAAGTGTTAAGGGTTTCTCTTGACTGCTTATAACAGGCAAAGCAAAAAACAAAGAATTTAAAATAAAAAATGAAGCTGAACTTAAAGATTTGTAAAATTCTCAACCTGGCCAAAATGTAAAGAGTTAAAAGGCATGTTTGGGAGAAAACACCAAGAATTTGGTCAAGCAAATGTTTGATAAGATTAATAGGGACTGATGGAAGCCAGGTGTTATTTATCTAGACAATAATAAAAGAACGATTCTGAAGATAATTTAGAGATCTGTGAGGCTAGCACTTCCATCATAAGCTTAAAGTGCCAAGACCTTGAGAGGTTTCAAAGGAGAGGCCCAGAGCCTTCATGGGGCCTCAGGGCTCACCGCAGGGCCACCTCAAAGTTTTTCTCCCCACATTCTGGCATACTGTTCCTCAGCTGCCACAGCTGTGGTTCATGCTGGCCCAGATTGCAGTCTGGGCAGCTGCTCCAGAACTCACAGGTGGGAAACCTTGGTGCTGCCCCCTCAGTGCAAGAGAAATAAAGGTGATATGGTTTGGCTGTGTCCCCACCCAAATCTCATCTTGTTAACCCCCACAGTTCTCATGTGTCATGGGAGGAACACAGTGGGAGGTGGCTGAATTATGGGGGCACTGTTCTCATGATAGTGTATGAGTCTCACAAGATCTGATGGTTTTAAAAATGGGAATTTCCCTACATAAGTGCTTTCTTTGCCTGTTGCCATCCATGAAAGACGTGACTTGCTCCTCCTTGCCTTCTGCCATGATTGTGAGGCCTCACCAGCCATGTGGAACTCTGTCCATTAAACCTCTTTCTTTTGTAAATTGTCCAGTCTTAGGTATGTCTTGTTATCAGCAGCATGCAAACAGGCATTGCCACCTCCATCTATATTTCAAGGGATACCTAAGAGAGCCTCAGGGCCCAGGCAGAGAAACTGTCACAGGGGAAAGGCTGCCTCAGAAAGCCCCCACTAGGGCAATACCCAGTGGCTGGAGTTGGGGGATTATGGCCACGGTAGAGAGCCCCCACTAAATAATGCCAAGTACAGCCATGAGGGCAGGACCACCACTGAGACTTCAGAACTATAGAGCACAATCTATGTGGAATTCCAGCCTGGGAGAACCACTGGCACTGGATTCCAATCCCTGAGAGCTGCAGCATTGTGCTGGGCAAAGCTGGGGAAAGTGGGGTCCACTGGAGCTTGGGGATCCAAGAGCCACCCCAGTGTGTCCAGAGGTTGGGCACAGAATCAAAGAAGATTATTCTCAAGCCTTAAAATGTAATTGTTTGCTTTGTTGGATTTTGTTCTCAGGACCTGTTACTCCCTTCTTCCTTTCTTCTCCCTTTTGGAAAGGAAATGTCTATGCTTTGCTTGTCCCAGCACTTTATTTGAAGCACATAACTTTTTGAAGTCCATACAGGCTCACAGCTGCAAAGGAATTTGTCTCAGAATAAATTGGACCTTGAGCCTCATCCATTTCTGACTTAAACAATTTTTAGTTGAAACTTTGAACTCAGACTTTAAGGATAATGCTGTCATGAATTAACATTTTTGAGGCTATTGGGATGAAATAAATATATTCTGTGATAAAGACATACATTTCAGGGTGGCCAGGGGACCAAATGCTAAGGTTTGAATGTTTTCATCCCCTCCAAAATTTATGTTGAAACTTAATCCCCAGTGTGACAGTGTTAATAAGGTAGAGCATTTAGGAGGTGATTAGGCCATGAGGATTCCACACTTATCAATAAGAGTAGTGCTCTTAAAAAAGGATTGAAGGCATGAGGTCTCCCCCCTCACTTTTGTGCTTTTGTCCCTCCTGCCATGTGAGGACACAGCATTCAAGGTACCATCTTGAAGGCAGACACAGGGTTCTTGCCAGACATCAAACCTGCCAGTGTCTTAATACGGGCAGGAATTAATTTATGTTCTTTATACATCCCCCAGACTCAGTTATTTTGTTATAGCAGCACAAACAAAATTTAAAAAAAATGCAAAAAAAATTTTTTAATGTTTTCAGTAATAATATTAGTGATAATATGAGTACTTTTCTCTAAGACCGCTGTAGTTGTAATAAAACAAACAAGTAAATTACAGAATATTCTAGTTCTGTCATCCTCTGTGCCCTGGAGAACAAGGTCTCATATGGAAGAAAAGAGACACAAATGTAAAAGAAAAAGAACTCGAGGAAATATTCTGTAATCTTGAATTTGAAGTATCAATATGAAAAGTATTTTGCTTTTGAATACACACATATACTCCACACACATACATATACACACATACATCATACACACACATTTCCTAGCTATGACCAGTCTATTAGTAATGAGCATACACAACAACCAGACTGTGGTACTGAAATACAATTTCTCACTAAAAGAAATCTTGACTTCTTAGAGAAATCACTGATGTCAAGCATGGGGCAAAAAATGTATAATCATCTTGGAACATCTGGTTATACCAGATGGCACAGACAACTGCTAGGGTCAGGTCAAAAACACTCAGGAGCCCACCTGAAGAGCTCATATGGATCAAGAAGGAACAATTTAAAAGTAATGATAGTAGCAGTAATACAATGCCTGCAAACTCATCAAATAAAGTTAAATCCATGAGTTCACAATGAAAAGTAAAATTGTTTACCATTAGAGAACACCAGAAAACCAATTCACTATTTTGAAAATGGATAAAAAGCATTTATGCTGCCTTTCCCACATGTACCACTATGTAACCCAATAACGAGTGGGAGTACAACTCTTTTTATATTAGTAGTCCAACTGACAAATGAAAAAGAATACATATAGTTAGAATTTTACGATTTTGCAAACTCAATGGATTACAATAGGCAGTAAGCATCAATAGCTGCTAATATTACTGCTATAAAAGAAAGACACCAAGATATTATGTACTTGACAAAAAGATACTGCAGTCTTGACAAAAAGATACTAATAAAATCTAAAACTGATCCAGTCTCTGAATCCAGCTGCCAATATGCAAGAAATACAGAAGATGGAGGAACATATGAATATGCAATCAGGACAATCCAGACAGTGGCGAATTCTGCAGTTGAAACAGCCCAATTTCCTTTAACAGATATGGTATTTTTGAAGAGACAGCCAGAATGGGAATTCATAAATCAAAAAACAGTTAAGAGATGTCTCAAACATTTAAAAAATTGGCAACACTAAAGTATTGTGTCTAGAAACACACACTTGGATAATACAACTATTTTACTATACAAGGAGGTGATTACTAGGAAAGTCAGGATAATGGCTACTGATGTGAAAAGAGAAGGAGTTATGCTTGGAGTGGGACACCCGGAAGAATGAAGGGGATAGTAAAACTCTATTTCTTGACCTGGGTGGTGGTTTCAGATACATGTTCCCTTTGTAATAAATAATTAATATTTAAATTTGTTTTGTGTAGTTTTCTCTTTTCATTTTATTTTACAATAAAAAGATACTCTAAAAAAGAGAAAGAAGGGAGAAAAATTATTTTAAAATATAGACAGAAAATCTTCAACTTTTACCAAATAAAACACTGAAAGAATACCAAAATTATTTAGGTTGAATATCAATACATTTTCCTTAAAATTCTGGTAAAAAACATTAATAAAAACTTTAAAAATACAAAGCTTATATTTACCAGAAATGATCTCAAATCTATCAAAAATTGTTACTGTGTAATATTTTGAATTATGAAGGTCAATAAAAACACCATGAGGATATAACACATAGTTCTTGAACATATTTCTTGACATGAAGATCCCAAGAAATAAAGTTGCATTTCCAAAACATCCTTTCAGACAATGGGAGCTTAAAAACACACAAAAAGCCTCAAATAACTCTAAGCTTTACCCCATTAATTAACTCATATTTCATAGCTTGCATAAAGTTTTAAACACTAAATAATGGTAAAAGAACATAAGGCTATCACTCAATCACAAATATAAGACAAATGATGAAAAAAAATTTCATTCACTTGGGAAACAAAAATCAGAAAAAAAAAAGGTGCTATTTCATTCAAATCCAATGATAAATACGTGACTAAAATATTCTTAAACTGAGGTTAGCTAAATAGCATTAAGAAAACGTAGCATTATAAAGTTGTTGGGTTTACTATGTAAACCCTAGATGGTTTTATGTAATACAGATTTTTATCCATAGTTCAGCAAATTTATTTTTACAAAAAATGCATGTTATCTTTAGATCTACAACTTTGGGTCTCAGACTCATTCAAATCACAACCTTGTGGATGGAGGAAGATTTACCAAGCAAACGGAGAGCAAAAAAAAAAAGCAGGAGTTGAAAATCTCATCTCTGATAAAATAGACTTTAAAGCAACAAAGATCAAAAGAGACAAAGAAGGACATTACATAATGGTAAAAGGATCAATGCAACAAGAAGAGCTAACGATCCTAAATATATACGCACACAATACAGCAGCACCCGGATACATAAGGCAAGTACTTAATGACTTACAAAGAGACTTAGACTCCCACACAATTATAGTGGGTGACTTTAACACCCCATTGTCAATGTTAGACAGATCAACCAGACAGAAAATTAACAAGGATATCCAGGACTTGACCTCAGATCTGGACCAAGCTAACCTAATAGACATTTACAGAACTCTCCACCCCAAATCCACAAAATATACATTCCTCTCAGCACCACATCACACCTACTCCAAAACTGACTACATAATCGGGAGTAAATCACTCCTCAGCAAATGCAAAAGAATGGAAATCATAACAAACAGTCTCTCAGACCACAGTGCAATCAAGTTAGAACTCAGAATTCAAAAACTAACCCAGAACCGCACAGCTTCATGGAGACTGAACAACTTGCTCTTGAATGTTGACTGGATAAACAATGAAATGAAGACAGAAATAAAGATGTGCTTCGAAACCAACGAGAATGAAGACACAACATACCAGAATCTCTGGGACACATTTAAAGCAGTCTCTGGAGGAAAATATATAGCAATAAGTGCCCACACAAGAAGGAAAGATCAAAAATTGACACGCTAACATCAAAATTGAAAGAGCTAGAGGAGCAAGATCAAAAAGACTCAAAACCTAACAGAAGACAAGAAACAGCTAAGATCAGAGCAGAACTGAAGGAGACAGAGACACAAAAAATCCTTCAAAAAATCGATAAAACCAGGAGCTGGTTCTTCGAAAAGGTCAACAAAATAGACCACTAGCCAGATAAATAAAAAAGAAAAGAGAGAATAACCAAATTGATGCAATAAAAAACGATAAAGGGGATATCACCACAGATTCCACAGAAATTCAAACCATCATCAGAGATTATTACAAACAACTCTATGCACATAAGCTAGTAAACCTGGAAGAAATGGATAAATTCCTGGACACTTGCCTCCTCCCAAGCCTAAACCAGGAAGAAGCCGAAAATCTGAACAGACCCATAACAAGGTCTGAAGTTGAGGCAGCAATTAAGAGCCTATCACCCAAAACAAGCCCAGGTCCAGACGGGTTCACAGCCGAATTCTACCAGACATACAAAGAGGAGCTGGTACCATTCCTTCTGAAACTAAGTCAAACAATACAAAAAGAGGGAATCCTTCCCAAATCATTTTATGACACCAACATCATCCTGATACCAAAACCGGCAGAGACTCAACAAGAAAAGAAAACTTCAGGCCAATATCCATAATGAACATAGATGCAAAAATCTTCAATAAAATACTGACAAGCCCATTGCAACAGCACATCAAAAAGCTAATCCACCATGATCAAGTAGGCTTCATCCCAGGGATGCAAGGCTGGTTCAACATACGCAAGTCTATAAACGTAATACACCACATAAACAGAACCAAAGACAAAAACCACATGATTATCTCAATTGATGCAGAGAAGGCCTTTGACAAAATTCAGCAGCCCTTTATGCTAAACACCCTCAATAAGCTAGGTATTAACAGAACGTATCTCAAAATAATAAAAGCTATTTATGACAAACCAACAGCCAATAAACTGAATGGGCAAAAACTGGAAGCATTCCCTTTGAAATCTGGCACTAGACAAGGATGCCCTCTCTCACCACTCCTATTCAATATAGTACTGGAAGTTCTAGCCAGAGCAATCAGGCAAGAAAAAGAAATAAAGGGTATTCAAATAGGAAAGGAGGAAGTCAAATTGTCTCCATTTGCAGACGACATGATTGTATATCTAGAAGACCCCATCGTCTCAGCCCAAAATCGCCTGAAACTGATAAGCAAATTCAGCAAAGTCTCAGGATACAAAATCAATGTGCAAAAATCACATGCATTCCTATACACCAATAACAGACTTAAAGAGAGCCATATCAAGAACGAACTGCCATTCACAATTGCCATAAAGAGAATAAAATACCTAGGAATACAACTAACAAGGATCATAAAGGACCTCTTCAAGGAGAACTACAAAACACTGCTCAATGAAATAAGAGAGGACACAAACAGATGGAAAAACATTCTATGTTCCTGGTTAGGAAGAATCAATATCATGAAAATGGCCATACTGCCCAAAGTAATTTACAGATTCAACACTATCCCCATCAAGCTACCAATGACCTTCTTCACAGAACTGGAAAAAAATACCTTAAACTTCGTATGGAACCAAAAGAGAGCCCACATAGCCAAGTCAATTCTAAACAAAAAGAACAAAGTGGGAGGCATCACACTACCGGACTTCAAACTATACTACAAGGCTACAGTAATCAAAACAACATGGTACTGGTACCAAAACAGAGATATAGACCAATGGAACAGAACAGAGGCCTCAGAGGCAACACAACATATCTACAACCATCTGATCTTTGACAAACCAGACAAAAACAAGCAATGGGGAAAGGATTCCCTGTTTAATAAATGGTGTTGGGAAAACTGGCTAGCCATGTGCAGAAAGCAGAAACTGGACCCCTTCCTGACACCTTACATTAAAATTAACTCCAGATGGATTAAAGACTTAAACATAAGACCTAACACCATAAAAACCCTAGAAGAAAATAAAGGCAAAACCATTCAGGACATAGGTGTAGGCAAGGACTTCATGACCAAAACACCAAAAGCATTGACAACAAAAGCCAAAATAGACAAATGGGACCTAATCAAACTCCACAGCTTCTGCATGGCAAAAGAAACAGTCATTACAGTGAATCAGCAACCAGCAGAATGGGAAAAAATTTTTGCAGTTTATCCATCTGACAAAGGGCTGATATCCAGAATTTACAAAGCACTAAAACAGATTTACAAGAAAAAAACAAACAAGCCCATTCCAAAGTGGGCAAAGGATATGAACAGATACTTTTCAAAAGAAGACATACATGAGGCCAACAAGCATATGAAGGAATGCTCATCATCACTGGTCATCAGAGAGATGCAAATTAAAACTACATTCAGATACCATCTCACGCCAGTTAGAATGGCGATCATTAATAAATCTGGAGACAGATGCTGGAGAGGATGTGGAGAAATAGGAACACTTTTGCACTGTTGGTGGGAGTGTAAATTAGTTCAACCATTGTGGAAGACAGTGTGGCGATTTCTCAAGGACCTAGAAATAGAAATTCCATTTGACCCAGCAATCCCGTTACTGGGTATATATCCAAAGGATTATAAATCGTTCTACTATAAGGACACGTGCACACGAATGTTCATTGCAGCACCATTTACAATAGCAAAGACCTAGAAACAACCCAAATGCCCATCGATGATAGACTGGACAGGGAGAATGTGGCACATGTACACCATGAAATATTATGCAGCCATAAAAAACGATGAGTTTGTGTCCTTTGTAGGGACATGGATGAACCTGGAAACCATCATTCTCAGCAAACTGACGCAAGAGCAGAATATCAAACACCGCATGTTCTCACTCACAGGCAGGTGTTGAACAATGAGAACACATGGACACAGGGAGGGGAGCACTACACACCGGGGTCTATTGGGGGAAAATAGGGGAGGGACAGCGGGGGAAGGGGAGTTGGGGAGAGATAGCATGGGGAGAAGTGCTAGATGTGGGTGATGGGGAGGAAGGCAGCAGATCACACTGCCACGTGTGTGCCTATGCAACAATCTTGCATGTTCTTCACATGTACCCCAAAACCTAAAATGCAATAAAATAAAATAAATCACATCCTTGCAACAAGCTTCACTTATGCTATCTGAAGTCCACATTTTTCTTTCAATCTGACAGATTATTTTAAAAGGGGAAGATGGGCCTTGGGGATATGAATTGTTAGATTCCATTCCACAACAGTACACACCCCTTGCCTACATCCTGACACCCAATACAAGAAGTACTGGCCCAGACGAATGATTGCTGCTTGAATTATCAAGAATTACTATTTAATCTGTTAAATTCTTGAACTTGTTTTAGAATGGGAATTTTCAGCAATGTCCTTTAAAAAGCAGTAGAATCCGGTCACGTGCAGTGACTCATGCCTGTAATCCCAGCACTTTGGGAGGTTGAGGCAGGCAGATCACCTGAGGTCAGGAGTTTGAGACCAGCCTGGTCAATTTGGCAAAACCTGGCCTCTACTAAAAACACAAAAATTAGCCAGGCGTTGTGGTAGGGACCTGTAATCCCAGCTACCTGTGAGCCTGAGGTGGGAGAATCGTTTGAACCTGGGATGTGGAGGTTGCAGTGAGCTGAGATCACACCACTGCACTCTCCTGCCAGAGTGTTGTCACAGCAAGACTCTGTGTCCAAAAAAAAAAAAAAAAAAAGCAGTAGAATCCTTACTCATAGACTAAATAGAGTAACTAAGAGAAAAACTAGTCCCCATCTCCATTTTTGTCAAATATCTCATTTACTAACAGTCTTCGGTTTTCTATCAGTCTCCTCTTATTCAATCAAGGTATATTATTTTTAAAACCTGACTTTTAAGACATTCCCCTTTCATCTACTGATACATCCCTATGACTTCCACTCATTCTAAAATATATCAATATACTATTTCTACATGATAGAAATTAAAAAATGAAAAGAGAATCATCCCATGTAGCTGAAAAGCTCACAAACTTAACAGAAAAACTGTAAACAACTGCAAAATTGTGTGATAAAAGGTATGCTAGTGTTATGTTCAAAGCATTAGAAAAGCAAAGTAAGAGAAAGATTAATTCTACTTGGTATAAAGAAAGGGTTAAAGAGGACCTCCCTACTATATGAATTAAGCCCTAAGGATCAAAAGATGTTTTAGATGAAGTTTAGGGCAAAACAGCATGCCTCCCATTGACAGAGGGATGAAAGTATTTTAAGTCTTCAGGGATTGGGAAATTGCCCAACTCACCCAAGTTTGCCAGGTGAGAGGAGAGGAAATGCAAGGGATAGCAGGTAAATTAGTCATTGTTACCCAAAAAAGGGGGTGAAAAACACTTTTCTCTATCAAAGACTACTCCTAAGTACCTCAAAATAATGCCTGAAGGATTATCCACCAGATGAGGCAAAACTAGGAGAGAAAAGCACTTTAAAGACCAAATGGAGGAATCGAAGAGCTCTTTCACCCAAATATTTCACTATTATCCATGCTCTAAATTTTAAAAGATCAAGTATAATATGTACTACAAGGCGGTTTTTTTGTTTGTTTATTTTTTGAGACAGAGTTTCACTCTTGTCACCAGGCTGGAGTGCAACGGCGCAATCTCGGCTCACTGCAACCTCCACCTCCCAGATTCAAGTGATTCTCCTGCCTCAACCTCCTGAGTAGCTGTGATTACAGGTGCCCACCATCACACCCAGCTAATTTTTGTATTTTTAGTAAAGACAGGATTTCCCCATGTTGACCAGGCTGGTCTCAAACTCCTCACATCAGGTGATCTGCCTGCCTTGGCCTCCCTGAGTGCTAGGATTATAGGCATGAGCCACTGTGCCCAGCCCTATAAGGTGATTTTTAAGTAAGGTATAAAAGTAAAAATATCTATATATCCTTATACCTCCTTCAAAGATATTTTTCAAGTGTTATATACACTTTAATTTTTCTTAACTCCTTTAATTACCCAAAGGTTTTCCTGTCAAAATATCAACATTTTACATTTTTACTTTCTTCAGTTTTCTCTTCTACCCATATAGAAATCATAGTGTATACTGGTTAAGCATGGAAATGCCAAACTTATACTGCTTGAGTTCAAATTCCTGCCCTGCTGCTTTCTACCTATGGGATACTGGCTGATGTAATCACTATGTACTTTAATGCTCTCCTCTAAAGAATCGAGATGAAAATAATAATAGCTTGCATCATATTGTTGTTACTGTAAGCACTACAAGTTAATATGTGTGTTTAGAACAATTGGCACAGCAGTACTTGAAAAATGTTAGCTATTATTATTTTAGCAGTAGGTAGGTAACAATTACATTTCTGTATCATTCTTTTTTATTTCCACAGGTTTTGGGGGAACACGTTTTGTTTAGTTATATGAGTAAGTTCTTTAGGGCAATTTCTGGGATTTTGGGGCTGTTTTCATGCCGTTAATTCTCCTTTAGTTTCTGAACAAAGAGGTCTTGAAGCTTCTCCCTAAGTGATGGTACACCCTATAAAAACAAAGGCTATTTATCTTTTTCTACTCCTACTATCTCTGGCTTTGTTCTTCACATTACACTTAGAGTAGGAGGTTTAAAACAAGGGTCAATAATCTACAGCCAGGAGGCCAAATTCTGCAGCCATCTGTTTTGTAAATAAAGTTTTATCAGAACACATCTACCTCTACTGGTTTAGGTGACCTCCATGACATTTTTGTGTTACAATGGAAGAGAAATAGTTGACACACTGTATGGCACACAAAGCCACAAACACTTACTATTTGGTCCTTTACAGATTAAAAAAAAAAAAAGCCAACCCCTGACCTAGAGCCTAACATGGCAGAAAGGGCATAGAATCTCAGGAGAGGGCTATGGTTTAAATTCCAGCTCTGCCACTAACCAACATGGTAATCTTGGACCTGTCCGTTTAACATTTCTAACATCAACTCTAAAATACAGCTGTCCCCTCGCTATCAGCAAAGGACTAGTTTCAAGCCCATGGATGCTCAAATCCCTTATTTAACATGGTGTAATACTTGCAAATAACCTATAAGTATCCTCGCCTATATTTTAAATAATCTCTATAAACGTATAATACTGAATACAATGTAACATCTATATAAATAGATGTTACATTGTATTTTTATTTGCATTGTTTATATTGTTGTTTTTGTTATATTTCACTTTTTCAGTATTTTCCATCTGCTGTTGGTTGAATCTGTTAGTGTGGAGCCCAAGAATATGGAGTGCTGACTGTATCACAAGTCCGTCTTACAGGTCCCTGATGAAAATTATATAAAGCAAAATCTGGCCCCTTTAGATGTTGCTTGGTTAGTACAATAGTTTGGATATTTTCATTTGATTTTAAGCTGATTTTGATTACCCTTAGATAAGGGTATACATTTACCAGTTCTTCATAGGCACTGGTAGGCCACTATTGTCTTTCACTCAAATCATGTATTTTCCTCATCTGCTTGGCCCTTGGGTTTAGGACTCCAAATACTAGAAAATTAGCGTAAAGCATTTTTTAAATGTGAAGCACCACAAAAATTACAGTGACCTTTATTTAAAAAAAAAAAATCTAAGAATTGTTTCAGCCTCCGACAAGAAATAAAAGCTCTTCCCTTACTCTTTCCTCAAAGGTGGCTTAAAACTTTCATTTTAACCTTTCACCCTACTGCAAAAGGCCTGATCCTCAAAGCCAAGGTCATTTTATTACATACTATGTTAAATAAGCTGCTCACTGCCTGTTTGTACATTTTATTAACTACTGTGCAACCATGTGAGATGAGCTAAAGGTCATAGGTTAAGAGAGTGGCTATGATTGTTCTGTTTATTCCTTCCATGAGAATTTGCATGAGGTGTCACTGCAGTGAGGTGGCCTCTGACAGAAAATATGCTTGCTATTTAACTCTGCTGATTTCTTTAGTCCAAAACTACTTCCACCAATTCTGTATCTTTTCTACTTCACCATTTACATAAACTAGTATATTCTTTTAAAAGGTTGATAACTACGGGATAATAAATTTTAAATTATTTGTAGTCCTATAAAAGTGTCTAGTCAGATTGGCTGCAGGCTGCTGTGAAAAGCTATTCTAAAAGAAAAGGCCACCTGATTTGAAAAAGGGTTAATTTATTTTAATGCACATAGAGCTCTAGCAGAAGTATTTTTCAAACTGTGTATTATAATCCATTAACAGGGTATAAAATCAATTTAGTGGATTTCTTCCAGCATCAGTCCAGGGGATGTGGGGGAATGAAACAGAATGAACAGACTGGAATGCAATACTAAGAATACTTTCTAAGTGAAACTTTGGTTTCAGTTTATACATATACTCAAAGATTCATGTATATGTGTATGAGTTAATTTGTAAAAGGTATTTCTTATTGTGGGTATGAGTTAATTTGTAAAAGGTATTTCTTATTGTGAAAAAACACTCTTGTACGAAAGAGAACACTTTTTAAGGCGTAACTTGTAAGAACGACAGTCTGACACACAATCACAAACATATTAAAATATAATAGCTGAACACAAAACAAGAAACACTGTTTGTGTATCAAAATATAACTTTTATAAAACAAGCAACATTTTTACTTATAAACACCTTAAGCTATACACCTTACATAGCTGACCCTGCCACACTCTGAATGCTGTTGTAATAAATACATCTGTAACACTATTAGTCACATACTATTTTCAGAAATGATTTAAATATTTCATCTAAAAAATTATTAGTAAAAATAAAATTGTCTTGAAGAAAACATGTATTCACCTTTGATAGCTCATTACCTCAAAATCACAGCATCCAAAAATCAAGTCATCTTTATTTCCTAAAAATATGGCTTCCCTTCCCAACGTTCACATTTCTGTTAATTCCACCTTCTGTTAAAACTACCTGACATTCCACTTTTGAGAGCTGTTTCTGACTCCCTACTTTGGTTATCTAAGTCCTGTGGACTCTTTAAGTATTTTTAAGATTTATATCTTCTACTCTATTTCCACTGCTATTATCCATGTCCAGGCTTTCATCACCCTATGCTAAAATTACTAGGAGAGCTTCCAAACTGGTCTCAACACAATTCAATCTGTAAATTACTACCAGATATTTCTAAAAATTTACTTCATTACAATTTAAATTCTTAAGATATCCAATAATTCCTATCTTCTTTCAAGCAGTATAGTGTATAACTGGAACTATAGATTTTGGAGCTCTTTATCATTCAACTAACATTTACGAAATGCCTACTAAGTGCCAGGCCTGATCTGTGCATTGAGGATAAAGAAAGAAAGAAAAAGATAAAGTTCGTATACTCAATATGGTTAGAGTCTAATAGGATAAAAAGATGAAAATTCACATAACTTCAGATAGTGAAATTCTACAAATAAAAGAAATGCACCATACGATAAAGTCAAGAGATTGGGAGGAAAAAGGAGCTTTTGGAAAGGGTGGTCAGAGAAGGCTTGTCTCAGAAGGTCATTTTCAAGCTAAGAGAAGAATGAGAAGGCACCAACCATGGACAGCAAATCTAAGTTCTAGAGAAAGAAACTAATTTGGCATGTTCCTAGAATAACAGAATGGCAGCCTAGGTGGATGAACACAGTTAATAACTCAGTGGAGGAGAGCTGTATAAGAGCAGCTCAAATCACAACACTCCCTTTTACTAGCTGTGGGATATCTGACAAGCCATTTCATCTCTCCTTTCCTTCCTCATCTGTAAAACAGAAATAAAGCCTATCTCATAAGACACACGTGAGGATTAAAAGAGATAACATATACAAAATGTTTCAGATTATTTTCATCCTTATTATTACCATTACTGTGTACACTAGTGGATCCAAGTTCAAAAAACGAGCTTTGTGTTCTAGCATTCACTCACTGAACAAACAAGCATTTACTGAGTGCTTGTTTTCTGACTCTTACCACTATGGCTGGTCAACAGAAGGACTGAGAAGATCTCCAGGTGTAAAGAATGTAAACAAGTAATTAAAATATGATGGAGAGATTGAGGTTCAGTAAAAATTGTCTTAATCATCCTCCAGCTAGAATCAACTCAAAGAATTGCTTTCTGCAAAACATACTAATGACGCCCACCAAGATTTTAGAAGCTCTTGGCTAGCTCTTGGTTGTTTCCAACAGTTATTACATTTTAAAAATCTAGCTACTTGTATCCAAACCAGTTCATGCCAGTTAAATTTAACATAGTATAATGAAATATTATAAGGCAAAGAAAACTTGAGTGCAAAAAGAGACTGGTTTCTAAGAAACAAAGTTGGATGCTGTGAAAAGACTTTACAAAAACAAATAGCCCTGAAAAACTGCTATCACATTAAATATGGGGACTTAATTTAAAATATTATGAGAAAAATAATGGAAATATAAAAGACTTATGCACCGAAGCTTCTATATTAGGGATTTTATGTTCAAAAATGGTTTATTAAACATGAAAAGGAATTTCAATCAGGGGACCTCCACCAAAGAAAACACCCTGTTCTATATCAACATGCAAAAGTTTAATGAAAGGGGCCATTGATGTTTTGTAAGTTAGGAACTAGGCTCCCATCTATATACAAAAAAGAAGTCCGAACTCCTTAGTCTTGCATTCAAGGCTCCAACCTATCTTTCTAGCTTTTACCTTTCATAAGAGACTTTTGCAAAGCATATACACTTCATTCCCATATATATCTGTACTTTCCAGACTTTGAAGTCTCATAGATCTGTATCTTAAAAGGTGACCAGAAGTTGTTTTATGAATGAGGGGAGATACATGGCGCTATCTACTTTTCCATGGAAAATGCAGAAATGAATAAGTGGTGACAGCAGTGGTGTTGGGAGGCAGAAGGCAGAAGGCAGTTTTGAGTTTTATTAATTGTGAAACAACCATTACATGTGCCTTGTAGAACACTGGAAATATGGATCTTCAGTTTAGAAGTGAAATTTCAGGATATATTCCTTGAAATCTGGACTTTGCCTGTCTTACTTAGTACTATATCCTCCAGAACTAGAACACTGCTTGGTGCACAGTACTCAAATATATGTTTAATTAAGGTGTTATTTAGTATACAGGCCAATGGATAGCTAAAGCTGGATCTCGATAAGACTGCTCACAGGTGTCAATCTATTTTAGGTATCTTCAAAACTAATGAGTACTTTGTACCATCTTTTCCCAGAAATATGCATGTTTACACAAGCACTAAATTTTGCACAATTTCATCAGATCGCATGGTACTTACTGCTTGCATCAATTTAAAATCTATTGATCTCAAACTTAAAAACCAACAATCACATATTAAGAGGACAACTAAGAAACACTGAAAACACCAAAAAATGAGCAAATGGATGCAGAGAACTCAACAAAGGAAAGGTCCAAAAAGAAAGAAGAAAACAAGAAGAATGTTATTAAGAAAGCAAAGAAAGGGTTTTTCACAGAGGGAGTGATCTACAATAGCAAAAGTAGTAGAAGTATACAAAATACATATGTTAGAGTTGGCATTAGGTCTCCTAGAGATCTTAGTGGAGTGGTAGGCCATAGAAACCAAATTGAGGTTGTTTGAAGGACTGAATAAAAAGAGAGGGAGTATGGCCAGTGAACATAAACAACTAAAATGTTCTCAAACATTTCTCACAAATTATTTTTTCAACAAATATTCATTTAATGCCAATTATATGCCTGGCATTGTGCTAGGCATCCTATCCATGTCCTGCCCAAATTATCTCAAGAAACTTGACTATATTCTCTAAATTATCCTTTCCACCTCCAAATGTCTAATAACTTCCCTATGTAAAAAGCATCAGTCACTTTCAACTGGCTAAAGAAACAAACCAAATAGTCTATTAGTAGAGTCTAACAAGGACGTAGAAGTGTTAAACTTACTGCATAGGTCTCTTATAAACAAGTGAGAAATTTTCTTATCACAAGAATTACAGTACTCTGAACTAACCAATTCATGACACTGTTCAGTGGAATTCCTAAGGACACACCTCTGTCACACAGCCCCGAAAAAATCTAAAAAAACACTATCTTGAGAATCTTCCCATCACCCTCCTACATCCTAAAAGTTTGTTACCATAATTCTCTGAAATAAAACTCTAGAATACTCTTTTCTTAAAAGTCCCTTAAAATAGAATTTTAATTCTGGAAAGGTCTAAACCTTTATTTTACTAGTGAGCAAACTGCATCCTATTAGTTAAGCAAGTTGCCTAACTTCATTTAAGATACTAAAATCTTTAAGATACAAAAGAAATTATTTCAATGCTAGAAAAATGGTTTGTAATCTTTTTTGACAATGTGTGTTTATTATTAATCCCATTAACAATTCATTTAGCCAACAAATAATTACTGCGCTCCACTCCCATACATCAGGCTCTAGGAAAGTGACAGTGAACAAACAGGCCTGGTCCCTCTCATACTAGGAAAGACCAAACTTTAAAACATAACATAATTGGTTCAATGCTTTAATAGTATGAGAATAGAATACACAACTGAAGGATCACAGGTAGGTTTTGTTGCTTGACTTTGTTGTTTGGGTTTTTTCTTTTTCCAATTTTGTTGGGGGCTGGGTAAAGGGAAGGGGGCAGTAGAGGAGTCTAGCAGGCTTCTTTTTGTAGTAGGTGAGCTTTGTGGGGAATTGATAAATGATAAAGTTTAATGGGGACAAGAATGAGGCAAGGAGGGAAGAACATTCCCCGTGGAAGGACTAGCATGTTCCAGCTTTTAGAAGCAGCATGGCAATTTAGGGTATTCATCAAAGGCCAGCATAGGCAGCTCACAGAGTGAGAGGGAGAATGGCTCAAGATAAAGCTGGAGACATGGGTAATGTCCAGATCATACAGAGGAGGGACATAATCAAATTAGTACTAGCTAATAATAACACATCCTTTTACATAGTACTTTAACAGTTTACAAAGCACTTTAAAATGTTTTCTCTGCTGTTCCTACAAACTTGTGTAGTAGCTATTATTATTATTCCAAAATAATTACATCAATCCTCTTTAGAATTCTCACAGGGTAAGTTTAAGGTCCAAGTTACTCAGTTAAATCACCTTGTCTGTTGGTAGTACACAGCTACTAGTCCCTCAAGATTTTACATATGCTACTATCATCTAGGAAAGCTACACTGAACATACCTTCATGATTGTACTTTCTAAAAATTATGTATTTAAAACATTTTTTAAAAGCATTAAAAATAACAGCCATTTATCCATCATCCAGCTTACAGAATATACGCTGACACAAGTCTTTTAAAAGTATGTGTTTAAAGCTTTTCTCCATGGATTGTGAATTCCATGAAAGCAGGGACTATGTGTTGACAGATCCAAGATTTTGCGCTAAGAAATTAATACTGTTGTTTAATATAATGGAATCCCTCAATTCAGGTATAAATACTGAGGTTCACAATACGCTAGAGGCCACAAAGCCAATAAATCATTTAACCCAGTTCAAGTACAAAGAAATTTTGCTTTATTTGTTACGAGTTTACAACTTTATAATACCTGATAAATTTATTCACGATAAAACCGAAAAAATAACTTTCAGTCCACATATTTTCAGGTCATTATTAAAGCATCCCAAGAAGGCACTTGCTGAACAAATTAGCTATGGAAGTCTCCTGTATTATACTAAATGCTGGGAATATGAATTCCAATTACACAAATTCCATGCCTTAATGAAACCCAAGTTTCTTAAGCACACAGAATTGATCCAAGGTTTGGTGGTTCCCAGATGTAAAGAACATATCCCACTCTAGATCAACTAAGAATAGGGAAAAATGTCCATCACACATGAGCGCGTACGTGGCCCAGAGTTAATAAATTATTTTTCCCTTCAGAAAAAAAAAAATTGCTAGTAGGGAGTAAGAAGGAAGTTGTGTTGTGTGTGTAAATGTGTTCTGAAAAGGACTGGGACAGAGACTAGACTAAAAGGAATAGAAACTGGAAAAGCGGGTTTAAGGAGAAAACTAAATGTAGAGTGGCATATGAGAATCACATTTGTTCAAGCATCTTCTACAACAGCTTTTCTGCACAGAGCTGTAATCCTCACACAGCACTTAGTAAAAGGCCTTACAGACCCTGTGTTTCTTGACTCCAAAGAAGCTTCAGTAACCACCTATTCCGCCTCCTCCGCACCGCCCAGCAACCACAGTTACTGTGTGGTCGCCTCATAAATGGAAGCGGCCCTGGCCGCTGGACTAGCGCGGAGGAGGGCAGGTCAACCGATGAGAAGACACTGTGGGAAACGCCATAGAGTACGCACCCAGGCCAAGGAAGGGGTCAGCCTCAGCCTCCACCTCAGCTTGGCCCATCCAGTGAGAGATGTGGTATCAAAAAGAGACCAGAAAACCCAGCTCCCCGAAGGCAGCGGGTACTCCCAAACGGCTTCCAAGCGCTTTAAAGCGCTGGTAACTTCCGCACCCGCCCCCATCCGAAGTTACCTTCCCAAGTGACATCGTAAAGCTCTGAGACCTTCGCCATCTTCCCAGAACCTAGAGGCAGCGGGGTGAGAGGGCGGGGAGCCGCAGTCACGTGACTCGCGACCGGGCTGTGGCGATTTACGTAGCTTTTTCTCATTGGCCAAGAGAGCAGAGGGGGCGGTATCCGCCACGCACGTGCACGCGGCTCTGCGGAGGAGCTTTAGGAGAAGGGGGCGGAGCGAGCTGGGCGGTTCGCGGCGGTCCCGGATCTGAGGCTTCTTTGGGTGCTGGCAGGGCGGAGGTGCTGGCTCGGGGTGAGGTGTGTATTTTGTGTTTGCTTTGCCGTGGATTTTTAACAAATACTGGGTTTTTAGTGTCCGCCAATCCTAGCTTTTCATTTTTTTCTACCTAGGCGTGTTAATTTTCTTCACACTCCCCAATCAACAGTTTATTCTGTTCAGGGCTGGCTGCCGCGCAGCCTTCTGCGCGAATCCCTTATAAATCTCCAACTTTCCTCCTTCTTTAATGGGATTTGCTTTCCGTTCACTTTTTAATCGACTAAACGGGTACTCTAAAGTTTTTATTAAATCTCTTCGAGGGACTGATTGGGATTCTTTCGCTTTGAAGTTACCTTGAATGCCCTTGGGCTAGCCTGTATCCTTCGTTTACGCTCGTCGTGCCTGTCATTGCTTCATCCATGTCTGCATGCCACACTAGGTTTGAAACTGTAGCGAGTATAATAAGTACTTACAAGAAATGAATGTAGGAATAAGACCTTTACAGTTCCTGAACTTCGCTCCTCTTTACTCCTGGTGGGTGGATGGGGGAGCCTGCTTTCCCACCAGACTAATTGCTTTTAGGGACCTTTGGACGTCGTCTCCTAGAGCTAAGGAGAAATGTCTGGACAGTAAGCAAAATATTTGAAGATGATAAGCATATATTTTGTATCTGAAGGAATGAGAACCTGAGATTGTAGAGGAGGAACATGTAAGCTGAGGAAAAACTAAAAATCACTGCAGTGCAGCCATAGTTATGGGTCAGTGAAGAAGGGGCAGTCAAGGTTTGAGAAGTAGAAATAATCCTATCCCACAAGTCAAAAGAGTGGAGGGGTTTTATTCCCAGCTTTATTGAGGTATAATGGACAGAAATTGTGTATATTTAAGGTATAGGAAGTAATGATTAGACGTAAATATATATTGGGAAATGATTACCACAACCAAGCTAATCAACACGTCCATCACCGTACCTGTTTCCCGTGTGTGTGTATGTATGTGTGTGTTGATAACACTTAATCGCTCAGCAAACTTAAAAGTATACAATACAAAATTCTTAACTATAGTCACCATGATGTACATTTGATCTCCAGAACATATTCACCTTACAACCAAAAGTTTGTACCCTTTGACCAACATCTCTCCATTCCTCACCTCTCAGCTCCTGTCAACCACAGAGGGTTTTTTTGTTTGTTTAAAAAACAAAAAACAATAACCGCCAGGCCATCTACCCCAGAGAAGTCACATAACGACAGAAAAGACTAGTGAATTTTTACACTTGGATTGAATTCTGAATGAGCTGGCATTCTTTCTAAAGAGACTTTTAAAAAATCTTTCATTCAGGAAGTTAAAAAATGCTCCACCCAGAAATTCATGTGTTTTAATTATCCAATAAAGCAACCTGGTGCAATGGGAAGAAAAAGAACTCCCAGATCTGATTCCAGGCTCTTCCTTTTAGTAGCTGGGTGACTTTCAGCTTGTATTTCTCTCTCAGCATCAAAGACACTCATATATGAAAAGCTAATAGTATCTGTGTAAAAAGAAAGTAGCTACCTTGAATTGTTAATCAACATGAAAACAGATACTGCAGCTAAAGCCCCTGCATGGCACTCTCATGGAGGTACCCTCTTGTATCTAGAAACACTGTGTTTATATGCTAATCAGTCCCAAATTGATCAATCTTCTCAAAACCCAGTCTGCTTGCTTGACATACTCACTTAGATGGCTAGTTGATATGCATCTCAAAGTTAACATATCCACCACAGAACTCTAGATTCCTGCTGCCATCTTCTGCATTCCCGAACCTTGCTTTTCCCCGTCATAAGTAAGGAAACCATTTACCAACTTGCACAAGTTAAAATTACGGGAAGTACCTTTGATTCCTTTTTTTGACACCCCCCCCCCACATCCAGTCTATCAGCAAATTCTACATTGCATTTCCCAAAGTTCATCTGCTTTTCATCTCTATTGCTATTACCTTAGTCTCCTAACCACCTTGGTTTCATTCTTGCTGTGTAAAATCTGTTTTTTTGTACAACAGCCCTACTGGCCTTAAAAGAAAAATCAGACTACAGAAGTCCCTTGCTGATAGGCCTCAAATTGCTCCCCATGGCAATAAAAATATACTTCAAACACTTTACCATGGTTTAAAAGGCTTTACTCAACCAGGTGACATTCATCTACCTCTTACCTCATCTCCTACTATTCTCTCCCCTCTCTAGCCCCCAGCCATTCTCATCTACTTACTAGTCCTCAATCAGGCCAAGCTCATATCTGTCTTGTATCTGGCGTTTGCCCAGCTGTTTCCTTTTCCTAGAATGCTCTTCTCCACGTCTTTTAGTGACCATCTTCCTTTCACCATTCATATCTCAGTTTTAAATGTATCCACTTATAGCCCTCTCTTGACCATCCAATAGAAAGTAGTCCTTAGGTAATGCCTGTTCATCTTCATGACACTTATCACTATTTGATTTCTTGTTTGTTTACTTGCTTACTTTCTGTATTTTACAACACTTTAAGCTGCTTCATAGTACCAACTTTATTATTTTAACCTTGGGACATCCAGCCTAGAAAAATACCTGAAACAGTAAAAATGTTTGTTGAATGAATGAATTAGATTAAAAATGACAGCTTGTATTAATATTTATTAAGGATAACATTTCCTAATAGTATACATATGAACTCTTGTTTAGTTAAGCATAGGATGTTTTCTTTTTATAGCTGATACTTTCCTAAAACGTATAAATTCAGTGAATTCAGGAACCATGCCAATTCTTTTTTTTTTTTTTTTTTTTAATTTTTTTTTTTTGGGTGGGCCCCCGCCTGGGTGCCCCAGGTGGGGCTGCTCTGTGCCGGCTCCTCCCCCGGGTGCCCAGAGTCTGCCAATTCATTTTTATATCATTTTTATATCAGCCCTTACTGCAATATGTTGCATACAAGAGCCACTTAATATTTTCATGAAATTATTGATGCTTAACATTTTGTTGGTTTGTTTGTTGGTTTGTTTGAGGGGTCTAAAGCCTCTAGGAAGTCCCAAGGAGGTATTTTTTAAAGCCTTGTAATGGATTTTAAAGGTTATAACTAGTTGAGGAAATAAATATTTTCTAATCATGTCAACTAAATATCCCATAGCTAGCTACTATTGTCTGTCAAGCAATAAGCTATATGACACTGGGTTAAATGTCATCATTTTCAGAATTTCTAAGCTGGAAAATAGAGTAATCTCATTTTTGAGTTTGAGTGGGCTGATGATTCTTGGGAACAATATTTTTCAAACTTCTTTTGCCTATAACTCATACTGAAGAATATGTTTTATGTTGTCATACCGTATGTGTACATGTATTTAAAACTGAAACATAATTTACAAACTAGTTTTGTCATGTGCCTTGTCTTCTACATTTTCTATTCAAAATGTGTCAGTTACATTGTATATTCTAAAACTACTGGTGTGACACAGCCATGACTCATAGTTTAAAAAACATCAATGGATATTGTATGTATTTCCTAACCTGAGGCCCTAACTTGAAATGATTTGCCCAAGTTTCTGCCACTAGTAGGTAAAAAAGATAGGCGACTCATATGTGATTAGTTGTTTAGATCATAGATGAAAGATAAAATACTAATGAGAAAAATATATCTAGGAGAAATTTTGTCACCAACAGTACTCTGAAGCAGGGAAAATGACTGCATATAGATTATGATATAAATGTCTAATAAAACTTGCCTTCCTTGGGCACACTTAGGAAAAAACTGGTATGACAGTGACAAGAATTCTATATTCTTCTTTAACATTGTATAGCATGCAATTATAACTAAATGAAAATAGAAATACCTTCCATAGATAAAACTAACACTGAAAACATAAATATCAATCTTACCTTCTGTAACTCTACCTTTACAAGATGTCTTCAAAGTTTTGCTTCTCACCCTCTCCCTCATTGGGAAATTTTCATTGAAATATGTTTAAAATATTTAATCCAGTTTTTCTGATTGCACATTGCCCAATATTGGTGACAAATACCAAGGAAATGTCCAGGCAGCCAAATAATAGATTATATCAGCCCCCACATTATGAATAAGATGTGTCAGACACCATGGGCAGCATTATCTCACTTAATAATTTCAACAGCACAATGAAAATGTCTGTAATTGTTTTTATGTGAAACCAAATTGTGATTTGGCTTTTTTCTGCAATATTAGGTTTGAAGAGTTGGAAGGTCAACAAATCAGAATGAACTAGAGTGAGACCGGAAAATCTTTGAATAAGCCCACATTTTCTTTGAGGCAGGTTATAAGCCAAATTAGTCCACAGAGCACTTTAGAGTACATCTCTTTTATGGTTTACTTAATTCAGTTAATATCTTCAGACAGTGGAGGACTAAAGCAACCTCTTAAATTTAATAAACTCTATGGCATTCATAGACAGTATACATTATTTCACAGGATATAAGCCAAATTACTCCACAGAGCACTTTAAAGTACATCTCTTTTATGGTTTACTTAATTAATATCTTCGGATATTGTGAAGGACTAAAGCACCTTTTAAATTTAATAAACTTTATGGCATTTATACAATGTATATCATTTCACAGGATGAAACATACCATTCTAATTGATTTTACAATATTCAGCATCTTCATCAAACCATTTATTTAGAATATTCTGTCTACTTTTTCCTGGTCTTAACCATAGTGAATTAGTGTCCCACGTTATGTAACACAGCTTGTAACTCCTATTTACTATGACAGTTATTTATCAGAGTAAATTGGTCTCGCTACAACTCTCATATAAAATTTACCAAAGCTTTTAAATTATGTTATAGTTTCTAATTAGTGGATTATAACCATAATCCCTTTTTATTTAACTGGAAATATTATTCATTCCATATCACCAGAAAGTAATCTTCATTTCATGTCACCAGACTTTCATCGTGACACATCTTGTTCAGAAGGAAATTTTCCTTAGGATTTTATTTACCAAGCACCAGGTTAATATAGAATTGTTTTAGGAATCTACTGAACTTTGTTTTTATTACATTTTTAAAAGATTGTATAATTAATTTGTTTCCCCCAAAATCAGTACCCACTCCCCCCTTTGCTGGCACAACTGTAGCATTTAGGCATGTCTGTTTTTTTAAAGTTTGTTGTCATTTCAAATATATATGTTTTTAAATGTGCCAGCCATCATTTCATACCCAGTTATATTATTTTAGAAAGGAAAAGGGAGTCTCTGGGAAACATTTCTGGTGAGATCGCTTTGGTCCTTTTACAGCAGATTTCGCAAACTGATTATTACCCCTCTATGCCGAAGTTGTAACAGTGAAAAGGAAAGTACGTCCAGAAAGAGTACACCCAGAATTCCCTCATATGGGCAGTAAGTTAGAGCTGTTTCTTTCTGAGATTTATAACCATACTTGAGAGTCCACTTTTTCAAATGATATTTATTTAATTTCCCCAAAGCGCATATTCTATTCTGATACACACATACATCTGTGTAAATGTACTCCTTATGCAAAAATGTATTTTTGTAAACATCTCTTTTGGTTACCAAATATCCAGGACTCCGTAAATACTATTAATGTAAACTGATGGTCCCTGAAGACCATCTAGACTCTACTTTCTACAGCAGGACTATAATGGAATCCTTTATTTGAAAAAACATTCAAAAAGGTGTTTATTTACAATAAATTACATTATGGGAAACTCATGCAAAGATAAACTGAATGTCACTGAATGCTAGTTTATTATTAAGATAATTTTTATTTTTGAATAGTCCCTCTCTTTGATAGTTTGGTAGCATTACTCTGATTACAAGTGGCTATGTCATTCATTCAGACCGGTAGTTCACAGATACCTTACCCTGGCCACCAGGCCAGAATGCCATTTTCTTTACTGGTCATCTTTAACTGTGGTCATGCTGACCACTCTGCTAAAATTGGCTTAAAGGCCAACAGCCACATTGAGCGTAATGTGGTCATGTCCTCTTTTAGATCATAAATCACATGCTCTTTTGTACATAAGAGGGCTGATTTGGTCAACTCCATGGTTTTATTTGGGAAAAAGACTAGTTTCCTGGCAGAATGTCTGACAAAGCTGCCCACCCTGAATCCATTCTGTCAGACCTATGCATCATCTTCTCACTCCTGAGGAAATAGCATGATCTCTATTTTTAAAAATTTTATATAATGTAAATTTTTAAAGTTTTATTAAAATTGTTTACCTTAAAACTATGAAGCAAGGAACAAAACAGATGTGCTTCAAAACTATCACTTAAATTACTGCCACCTCTCTAGAAATTCTTTGAGCAATAAAATATTTTTATTTCCTTCTGTTCATTATGTTTCTTTTACACATTTCCCTTGAATCTTTAAATAATGAACTTGAACATGTGTCCAGTGTGGATGGGGGTGTGATGTGGGGGTGCTTTCAGTTGTTAAAAGTGGATAGGAAGAAAGATTGGGCAGGAAGAGCCATAGACCATGATTTAGATCTGACAAAGTATCAGCCAGCTCAGTGAGAAGCTTCTGAGCAAAGATTGCCCATTAGAGGTGACCCACAATGGGCAGAAATTGCCAGGCCTCGTGTAGTGACATGCTCAGTTATTGGCTGGGGACTACCCAGAAGGACATAGCCTCAGCTCAAAATCTGTGATTAATCTGGAAGATTTTACTAGCTGGAGGCTGTCAACTTCCTGTAATACTTCAGCAAATTCTTTTTTGAAGGGAGATTCAAACAGTATACCTCATGGCTGCCATTATTATTATTTTTCCATTCTGACTATGCACAACCTCAGCACTATTAGGTAAATCATCAACAACCAATTATTGATGAGAGGTAGGGGTCTGTGTTCTTCAGAAGTCACTAGTGATTTGACATATGGAAATTACATTTTAACTGCACAGAATGTCTTTATTATATTATAAATAGTTCAGCAATGGTTGCCTTGTGTTGAAGAAAAGATGTGGTAGAATACATGTAATCCACAGAGGCTTGTTTTTATGAAACATAAATCAGGAATCATTCATTCTTTTCATGGGTGGAGACTAATACTACTACCATTGGTAAATTACCTAGAACTTCATATTTCTTCCTCATTTTTTCACTCAGCTGCCAAACATATCAAAGTAATTTAGAATTTTAGAAATGTCATTCCAAGAATAATAGTAAAACTCTGAAAAAGGGGCAGCATTTCTAAAATTCTAGAATTCAAGCTCTTCATGAAATACTAGAAAATTCCAAAGACACCGCACTCAGAATGCCCCTAGATAATTCAGTGGCTAGCTGCCATACTGTCATTGATGGTTGCTTCTTAATAAACTTAAGCAAGGATAAATTTATCAGTATTTTCCAACAGTAGATAATTGATTACAGGTGTGAAATATGAATGCTGAGTAAATATTCAGCCCCTCAATGTCATCTTGCTGTTCTCTCATCCAAATGCCAAAGCAGCCTTAGTTAACATCTGCTGTGCTACACGGATGCTCTTCTGGGAAGGTAATTAATAATGGTCCATACTCTGGACTGCCAGAAGGAATGATACGATGAAATCAGTACCTAATGGGAGAAGGCAGAGTGCTTCCCAGACTTCACATGACTGGTAAAGTTGAATTTCAGAGAGAAGGATTGTCTGTTTTTAAAAATTTTGGCAACAGAAGAGGACTGCTGATTGTCTGTTTTAAAGAATTAAAGCAACAGAAGAAAACTTTGGCAGTTCTTTTCAGGGAGCAGTTACATGGGACACAGTAGTTATGAATCTCAATACACAAGCTCAGGTGTGTAAGAACAAAATTTACACTTTTATAAAACAAATTTTTTTCAACATCTATTTTAGAATCGGGTACATATGCAGGTTTGTTACATAGGTTTGAAGTACGAATGAATCCGGCCACCACATGGTAAGCATAGTATCCAATAGGTAGTTCGGGTTTGCATGTGTGTGTGTGTGTGTGTGTGTGTTTTGAGACAAGGTCTCACTCTGTCACCCAGGCTGGAGTGCAGTGTTACGATCAAGACTCACTGCAGCCTCTACCTCCTGGGTATGGGCTCAAGCAATCCTCCTGCCTTATACCCTCCCCAACCAGTAGCTGGGACTACAGGTGCATGCCACCACGCTGGCTAATTTTTTGTATTTTTTGTACAGACAGGTTTTCGCCATGTTGCCCAGGCTTGTCTCTAACTCCTAGGCTCAAGCAGTCTGCCTGCCTCAGCCTCTCAAAGTCCTGGGATTATAGATGTGAACCACTGTACCCAGCCCAATAGGTAGGTTTTTTTCCCCCCCACTCTTATCTCCCTCCCTCCTAGTCCCCTTTTGTATTCCACAGTGTCTGTTGTTCCCATTTTTATGACCACATATACCCAATGTATAGCTTCTGCTTTTGAGAACATACAGAATTTGGTTTTCTGTTTCTGCATTAGTTTAGGATAATGGTTTCCAGCTTCATCCATGTCACTGCAAAGGACGTGATTGTATCCCTTTTTATGGCTGTGTAGTATTCCATGGTGTATATGTACCACATTTTCTTTATCCAGTCCACCATCGATGGGTATATGTTGATTCCATGTCTTTGCTATTGCAAATGATGTTGCAATGAACATATGGGTGCAGGTGTGTTTTTGGTAGAATGGTTTATTTTCCTTTGGGTATATACCCAGTAGTAGGATCTCCAAACTGCTCTCCATAGTGGCTGAATTTACATTCCTACCAACGGTATTTCTCCACAGCCTTGTCAATATCTGTTATTTTTTTTTTTACTTTACTACAAAAGCCATTCTAACTAGTGAGAGATGGTATCTTTTTGGCTTCGATTTGCATTTCTCTAATGAATAGTAATGGCAAAAGTTTTTTCATATGTTTGTTGGCTACTTGTGTGTCTTCTTTTGAGAAGTGTCTGTTTATCTCCTTTGCCCACTTTTTAATGGGGTTGTTTTTTGCTTGTTCAACTGTTTAAGTTCCTTGTAGATTCTGAATATTAGAACTGTGTCAGATGCATGCTTTGTAAATATTTTCTCACATTTTTTGGTTGTCTATAAAACTCAATTTTTATTTGAGGTACCATCCTTTGGAGAAGACAAAAATTTAATCTCAGTTTGGGATTAGCTTCATCCTGCTGCCTCTACCTCTTTCCAGGCTACTCTGACTCGTGTGAAAGTGGTATTCAAAATATTTAACAAGCTATAGGCAAGGTCACCAGCTGTCATGGGAGTGCCTTCAAGATGGTCCCCAGTGATTTGCACCTTCTGGTTAGTAAATCCTATGTAATCTTTCCTACACTGAATAGGAACGGCCTGTCTTATCAATAGAATGTTTCAGAAATGATTGATATGACTTTCTGAGGTCATAAAAGACATGTGACATCTGCTTTGCCCTCTCTTGCATCACTCATTATGAGAACACTCAAGCAGCCCCACAGAAAGGTCCATGTGGCAACGACTGAGGCATCCTTCAACAGCCAGCATTAATTTGCCAACCATGGGAGTGAGACATTTTAGGGTTGGTCCTCCAGCCCCAGTCAAGACTACAGACTCAGATGACATCTCAGCTGGTATACCTTGAGCTGGAGCCACCCAGCTCACAAGACTCACAGAAAATTTGTGACATTAAAAATAAGCTTTATGCTGCCAATTTGGGAAGTAAAATATTATATGGTAATAGATAAGCAATATAGTGACCAGTCAGAAAGAAAGCAGACACTAGCTTAAGTGCTTACATGGGGTCCTGGAGGCTCCTCTGCTATTCCAGGCATTAGTCTTTTAGTTTGGAGTAGGTGAGTAGTTCTGGGTAATTAATATTTATCAGTTTTGGTATTTATCAACCAGTACAGCCATACCAATTCTATCATTCATTCTTACATAGTCTCAAGGCATTGAGAAGTCCACATGGTCCTCCAGTTCACAATACAGCTCTTCTTTCTCTTCATAAGTGTCCCTGGGTCTTGTAGCTCTCTTAAGTTGGTATGGATCACATGGGAATTTGGGTTTTCCTCCCTGGGCTCATATTTCAGCCTTTTTTTTTTTTCCTGGATGCTCTCACCTCCCTGACACTCTGACTAAACTTAGGGCTTATCTCCCTGGAAGCCACTCTGCTTTCATCAGCTCACCTTGGGTCTCTCTTCTTCTCTACTCCAAACTTTACTCCCCAATCCCTGAGAGAGGACTATTTCAGTCTCAGGGGATGTTTCCTCTCATCCTAAGTGCTTTATTCTCTAGGTACTGTCTTACCTGTGATTTATCCAGAGACACCTACATATACTCTCTTTGATGAGTTTTGAAAACCCAAACCAGAGAGATACAGTTTGCCCCTTCCTAGCTCCCCCCGCCACCCCCACCGCACCGCACCGATACTCTCTTTCTCTGAAACAGTGATTCAGGGCCTGGAGAACAGTGAAAAAAAGTTTCACTTTCAGAAGAGAAAAAAAGAAAATCACTTCTTGATTCAAAAAAATGTTATCCTGCTACCCTGTATATAGAGAAATGAATCTCTGCTTATTAAAGAACTGTTGTTTGGACTGGGACATGATCCTTGCATCACAGTTCAGTAGATTCTCATTGAAGCCATTCGCTCTAATAACATGATAATAAAGCAACCCGTTGGTTTGCCTTCCTAAGAGTCTAGATAGCATGTAAGAGATACTTTGCTCATGAGTACAACATACCCATATTTACATTTTTAAAAAATCTCTTTCCTAGAAATCCTTACCTGACTTCCACAGATTGGGGTTATGTGCCCTTCTCATATGCTCAGCTTCCGTCTCCCCAAAAGCACCTATCTTACCAATTGTAATTATTACTTGTGTCTGTCACTAAACTCTTAGCTCTGTTTGACACCTGTATGTCATGCACACGATCTTTGCCAGAATATTTCAATAAGAACTTGTGTAAAGACAAAGAAGAATCATTAAATCAATGTGGTCACTTATTTGGGGGCTTTATGAACCAGTAAAATTTTAAGGCAAAGGGTGGAGAGAAAAAATAAAGGTTGCCAATTTTTTATTTTACTAAGCGAGGACATTAAAAGTAACAGCTACAATTCACCTCATTTCATCTTGAGGTTGCTAATTTAACACCAAAGAAGTTGTAAGGATTCACTAAACAACAGTCTTTGCAATAGAGGAAGTTTAAATTTTTTTTTTAGCAGAGACCAGTGACAGCTTCCACCTAGATTGGTAACAAATGGCTCTGAGAACTGCTGACAACATCTTTAATCCTTTCCACTAGATAAACTGGGAAAATTCGAAATATTTTCAAGGTGGCAACTTCTAGATTTTAAATTTCTTTTTAAAGAAACACTTCCAACTAACTAAAACTTGTTTTCTATCCTCATTATCTATGTCTTTAAAGAAAAAGTGTCACTGAGCATCTTGGCACATGATTTTCAGCTGGGACTCATTATCCTCTTCAAGAATTTTTTCTCTTTCCTAGTAGATCTCTGAAGAAGTGAACATATTAGAAAGTACAAACTACTGTAATTTTTTTATTTTTAAAACATGTTTGGGGAAGGCTTGCTACAGTCTGATCTAAGAAGAAAAATAAAATTATACTTGAAGTATCTCATGATGCAAACCATTTCTGGCAAATTTGTTTTGGATATAGCTCTTGTCTCAAATTCAGCAAAATTCATTTGGGTTAAGTTTTACACTAAAGCACAGTAAATGTGTTGTTAGTTTTTCATTTTACAAATCACAAAAATTCTGCTTGATTTGAGTGACAAAATAGTTAACTAATATATAAAAAGCATTTTCACTGGAACTGGAGCAGAAGATACTGTTACCTCTACAAATAGGTGTGGTTTTAACAAATGGCAAAGACAATAAAGAAAACACAGAAGCAGTGTTTCTATTTTAAATTTTACTTATTTTGAGAACCCATGGGATAAATTACAACAGCCTTTGGGAAAGCAAAATCATCAAAATTAGGGATGGAAAAAATTAAATCAATGATGATGTAATCTAGACCCTTGATGATACAGGAGACTCCCTTAAAAATTCTGCCTGCATGCAGTGTCGGTTGTAATGCTTTAGGCTAGGAGAAATTTCTCAATCTGACTTGTGCTTTTACAAATTTATGCTTTCTGCTTATTTTTATTTTACTTTCTGTCATAACTTCCTTATTTTCCTTAGGAAAAAAAGAGAAAAGAGGCCTTAATAGCCTAGTTTCAGTCGATTTTTTTTTTTTTTACAATAGTCATGTTGAAAGCAAAGCATGCCATTTTCTTTTATAAAATAATTCTGCTGGCAAACTTCCTAGCTAAAGTTCTCAGTAAAATAGTAAATCAAATAGTATCCACATACAGGAAGAAAAGTTATAAATCTCCTGAATTATAGAGCTCTCTACACTGCAAACTTTCAAGAAGAATTATACCTTTTTTAACATAGTGTTTTTTGCCTCATCAGAATTCTTAGAAAATAAAAATATATTACGTTTGAAATACACATGTTCAATCAAACTTGTGAAAATTATTTTATTTTAATGTATTGTTTGCCCTAATTAAGATACCTAATTTATTAATTTAAGGAATAATTAATTTAGTAGCCAGAAATGGTATTTAGGATTGCTATTAATCTAGCCTGTTTCAACATGAGTATAGAGTATGAAGACTCAGATTACATATTTTCAAAATATGAAGTGGACCTGCACATTGTCATTTAGTTCATAAACAGACAACACCTTAAACCATTAATTTTGAGCATGACTTTTCCCATTCCAAAAAATACTAGGAAATGAAAAACAAAAATGATGTTGGTATCATTTTTTGAGAAGTGTTAATGATAATAGTTAAATATTTTGGAACTATCAAGAGCTAAATTTGGTTTATCACTTATGAAAATAGTTATAACTGGCAGCATAATATCAATGAGTAGATATTTGAGTGTCAGTACAGACAAGATTATCAACCTGAGCTGCACACTAAGCACAATTAACTGAAAAACAAAAGTTCAACCAGAGTACGCTGGTCTGATGCTGAGAGTTGTTCTGTAAGGCTTCAAGTTATGATCATTTAAGAATAGTTTCATGAAACTAACTTAAATAGGTAGTTTTTTTAAAGTGAGAAGAATGAAATGATTAATTTGAAGAAAAATTATATGCAGTATTAATAAAATATGAAAGTATTTTGCTGAAAGACTCATGTAGCTGAGCTTCTGAAATATATCTTTGAATTACCAGTGGACAAGCCCATAAAGAGATAGTTGTTTTTGAAGATATTGTCACTAAGGAATAGCTACCCAAATGAAATTGTAGGCATGCAAATAATGATGTGAATGAAGACATAACAGAAATAAGGCCATGCCATTTCTCACAGCTACTGCCAAAGAGAAACTCTGTTGAATTAGTTATTTTTTTCAATTGTAGCTAACGTACTAAAACACTGATATTCTTAGAATCCTAAAACTTCGACTTGATTTCTGGCTTCATCAGTAATTGACAGTGTAATCTTTCGTAAGTCCTTGACTGTCACTTTTGATAGAAGGTAATAATACCTATCTCAGAATGTTCTTAAGAAGACTAAATTTGAAAATATCTAAAAGCATATATTACCTGAAGAAAATAAATTTTAAGTGGTAAAAAAATAAACATGAGTGTTTTAACCACTTAAAATTTATTTTAAGTGGTTACAAATAATCACTTCAATGAAGTCATCACTTCATGAGTGATTTCTATTTTTTTTCCATTCATCATTCAACTGTAATACAAGATGATCTAGCACATTGTGTAATATTTTATTGGTGACTGTTAAATAGAAGTCTGGTAGAGATTTGAAAGATTTCAGAAGAAGCAAATATAATTTTTATTCGTTACATTTTTATCCACACTTTAATATTCCTGCTTTATATTTGTAAAATCTAAAAACAGTTGTCTTGAATTTTCAGCCAGATATCTAGGAAGCCCAGATGGTTTCCTAAGCTTATAAAATAAGCATTTAGCTACTCTAAACTATCTTTTCTATGAAGACTTGGAATGAAATGAAATTGTAAGCACACCTGTTTCATGTCTTTTGCCACATATAACCTAGAATGAAACTCTTTAACCAATAGAACACTGCTGATGAATTCTGCTAAGATACAGGATTTTTCCTTAATGTCGTTAGGAAAGCCAAGATATGAGTGTCATTTAACATAATTTTAATTTAATTTTTTTTCAGCTTTAGAAGGAAATGATAGTTTTCAAGAAATGAATATTTGTGATATTTTTATGGGGTTAACATGCTAGTTCAAATATCTTGAATTTTAGAATCTAATATATGTCTTGCAGCCCATCACTCATTATCTTAACTGTACCTTATTGCTTGCCTACATACAATATAAAACAGAGATGTAAGAATTGGTTTCATATAGAAAGAAATACAAGCGTAATTTTTAAATTCTTTATTAATAGGCAAAGTAACAAAAGCATGAACAACTTCTGCAAAACTTTCCCATGACACAGGCTCTTTTCTCATACCACTGGCAGCTAAAGTGAAAATCAGGTAACAACTCACAGCAACAGGGAATCATACTGGCCTAAAATGCTGGTCAGTTGTGGGAATATCTCTAGAAAAAAAAAAAAAAAATAGAATGGGACTGGGAGATTCCTATCACAAACCTGATTTAGAATTCCAGTGCATACACGTGGGAAAAAAAAGTATTCAAGAATGATAAGAAAAACATACATTCTTCTTTACACTTTTCACATTTCCACCTCTTTTGAAATCTTTGTTAATTACTCCGTATTTATTGAGTGTTCACTTTGTTGGAGTTTGTGGCTAGGGATACAAAGAAACCTTTTGGGTCCTTATCAAGAGAGCTGAGTAGGTAGAGCAAATGGTTTGGCCATATGACATCCTCCCCCAGCATTCACAGGCAGCACACACACATGCGCACACACACACACGCACACACACACACACACACACACACACACTCACACAGCTGATTGGCTCAGCTTGAGCCAATCAGATTCTCCCTTGTAAGCATTTGGAATTGGAATTTAGAAATCCTAGTCAGCAACTTTGGATTATTTAGTTAGATCACTTAAATTGACCTTGGAATGGCTATGTTTGGATTTGATTAAATAACAGAGATACCTACTCTGTAGAGAAAGAGAGTAATGATTCAGGCACGTAGAAAGATGAAGAGATGAGATTTCCTGTGGACCCTGAAGAAAGATAATAGAATAAAGTAGGGTAGTCCCCCCCGCCATGGTTTCCCTTTGCACAGTTTCAGTTATCCACTGTCAGCAACATCCCAATAATGTTCAATAGCAATTCTAGAAATAATAAGTTTTAAATTGCACAGTGTTCTGAGAAGCATGATTAAATGTCATGCTATCCAGCTCTCTCCCAACCAGGCACATACATCATCCCTTTGCCCAGCATGTCTACACTGCATGTACTACCTGCCTGATAATCACTTAATAGCCCTCTTGGCTATCAAATCGGCTGTCTCAGTATTACAGTGCTTGTGTTTAAGTAACCTTTATTTTACTTAATAATGGTCCCAAAGAACAAGCATAATGATGCTGGCCATTCAGATATGCCAAAGGGAAACCTTTAAGTGTGTCCCTTAAGTGAAAAGGTGAAAGTTCTTGCTAGGATCTCCAGTAAGAACGAATCTTCTATGAAATTGTGAACAGTATATTGTTAAAATTGTTCTATCTTATTATTGTTGCTGTTAATCTCTTACTGTGCCTAATTTATAAATTAAACTTTATCATAGGTATGTATATGTAGGAAAAAATGAACATGGTATCTGTAAGTATAGGGTTCAGTACTAACCATTGTTTTCAGACATTCACTGGAGGTCCTGGAACATAAGCCTGCAGATAAGTGGGGACTGCTGAAACTGCCTTTGATCTTCATAGCATCCTATTTCCTTGTTTTAATATCTCCTAAAACCTGCCCTTGCATTTTTAAATAGTGGTTTATCCTTTAAATATTCTTTTAAATAAATTCCCCATTATTACTTAGCTAATTTGAGTTTCTATCCATATGGCCAGTGACTTAGATAAGAAATGAGCTGTTCCTTAGCCTTCCTTTGAAAGCAAAGTTTTGCAGAGATGTTTTTGTTACAGAGTTACTATTAAACTAGTAAAATGCTGTGTATGGCAGTTTGGATCTTTTTGTTTTTTTAAAAATTGGTATGTATGTTATAAAAATTTAAAGATGCCAAACAAAAACATTTATTTAGTAAATCAAGGCATTAACATAATGTGAAAATAAGAGAAATATTTCAGCATACTAAAAAATGTATATATTATATATTGGGTCCAGTTTTACATTTAAAAGTGCTTTCATAATAAAGTTTTCAGTTCTAGAGAATTTTCTTGTGTAATTCCTTTGATGATTTCACTCCCTTCATTTTCTTGTTTGAAAACTTTTTTTGTTAGATTTTCTGAGTTCTTTACTTTTTATCTCGTTTTCCATCTCTTTTACGCTTTGTTCTATCTGGGAAATTTTTCACATTCTCTGTCAAATCTCCTATTGATTATTATTATTATTATCATTATTTGGCTATCCTATTTTTTTATTTCTAAAAGCTTTTCTTCTCTGTTCTGTTTTTATAGCATGCTCTTCTTGTTTTATTCTTGCAGTAGTTGTCTGTATTTCATATTGAAGACTTTCTTCAAATGTCTTAGCTTCAATGATTTTTCTAATTTAAGTGTAAGAGTCTGGAATGCTGTATGGAAGCTCTGTATGTTTGTGAACAGGGTACCTTAATTATATAACAATTGGTAATTAAGCTGCTTTTAAAATAAATAGTATCTCTCAAGCATCAATTTGAATAGATTTTATCTTTGTGAGTCATTTTGTTCCCCCAGAGAATAATTATCTTATTCTCTGAATTAGTCAGGGTTTTCTAGGGGGACAGAACTAATAGGATAGATACATGTATAAAAGGGAATTTATAACTCACAGTATCATAAGGTCCCACAATAGGCTGTCTGCAAGCTGAGGTGCAAGGAGAGCCAGTCTGAGTTCCAAAACTGAAGAACCTGGAGTCTGATGTTCAAGGGCAGGAAGCATCCAGCACAGGAGAAAGATGTAGGCTGGGTGACTAGACCAGTCTAGTCTTTTCACATTTTTCTGCCTGCTTATATTTTAGCCATCTGACAGCTGATTGGATAGAACCCACCCAGATTAAGGGTGGGTCTGCCTTTCCCAGCCCACTGACTCAAATGTTAATCTCCTTTGGCAACACCCTCTTAGACACACCCAGGATCAATACTTTGCGTCCTTCAATTGAATCAAGTTGACACGTCAGTGTTAACCATCACATTCTCTCTTAATGCTTGTGCTCCAGGAGCAGTGTAGAGGAATGGGGCTGGTGTTCCAATAATCACTATGAAAACTTAGACTTAATCCCTTTGGCTTCAGTCCCTTTTCCCTTCTCCTACTTGACTCTGGCCATTGCTCCCATTCCAGAGCTTCTCATATCTAATAATTCAACTAGAGGTTAAGACATTGGTATCCTGCAGAGTGAAAAGCTGGAAGAAAATACAGGAGAAATTAGTTAACTTATAGTTGTGGGACAGGAGATAAAATCTGGGGACTTAGCCACTTTCAACTATTCTCCTTGTTTTCAGCAAACTTCACTACCAATGTCCCATGTGTTTTGGGTGTTTGGAGGGCAAATCGGATGAAAAAAAAAATGAAGAAAAAGGAAAGAAAGGATGTTTCTCATAGATCACTTTCTATATAGGCACCAGGTTATAGCTTCCTTTATTGGACACTACTTTTCATCAGCTTTCTACCTCAAGAATTTTGTTGAAATTTCACATTCTCTTTCTTTTTCTTTATTTTGTTATATTTTCTGTTCTGTTTTAAAAAAATATTTGTTTCTAGTATTCAGAATTGGGAGAAAATGAATTTCTTCCATTTAAGCCATTTGGTGTGTGGTATTTTGTTACATCTGCCTAAACTAATATACTATATAAGACCAAAAAAAAAAAAAAAAGTGGTGGAGGGAAAGAAAAATAAATTAACTCAGTGGTACATGCTGTCCCAAGATAAAATGCATTTTTTCTTAAAAATTAATTTTACTAATATTAATGGATTATTTTCTAGAAATAGAAAAAGATTAGTAATTTTATTAATTTAATGTTGGGGGGTGCTACAGGAGGATGAGGAAATAAAGGCAGGTTTAACTAGAAGTTTCCTCCTTACTTCATGAAGTATAATTTTAGATTCCCTTCTTAAAAATGCTTCTGCTCATTAATCTTGCCAGGTCATGTGTTTAGCCCCAGGATATATAGCACTTTAGGGATTTTGACATGAAAAGTTAGCGTGAAGAATTTCCCTGAATTGAAGAGAACCTCAATTATAATATCTTTTAAAAAAATATTTTATTGTGCTTTAGATTCTGGGGTACATGTGCAGATCATGCAGAATTGTTGCATAGGTACACACATGACAATGTGGTTTGCTGCCTCCATCACCCTGTCACCTATATCTGGCATTTCTTCCCTTGTTATACATCCCCAAACTCCCTACCCCTTACTGTCCCTCCCCTCGTCCCACACAACAGACCCCAGTGTGTGATGCTCCACTCCCTGCGTCCATGTGTTCTCATTGTTCAAGACCCACCTATGACTGAGAACATGTGGTGTTTGATTTTCTATTCTTGTGTCAGTTTACTGAGAATTATGGTTTCCAGATTCATCCATGTCCTTACAAGGGACACAAACTCATTGTTTTTTATGTCTGCATAGTATTCCATGGTGTATTTGTGCCACATTTTCCTTATCCAGTCTATCATCGATGGGCATTTGGGTTGGTTCCAGGTCTTTGCTATTGTAAACAGTGCCGCAGTGAACATATGTGTGCATGTGTCTTTATAATAGAAAGATTTATAACCCTTTGGATATATGCCCAGTAATGAGATTGCCAGGTCAAATGGAATTTCTATTTCTAGATTCTTGAGGAATCGCCACACTGTCTTCCACAATGGTTGAACTAATTTACACCCCATCAACAGTGTAAAAGTGTTCCTGTTTCTCTACATCCTCTCCAGCATCTGTTGTCTCCAGATTTTTTAATGATCGCCATTCTAACTGGCGTGAGATGGTATCTCAGTGTGGTTTTGATTTGCATTTCTCTAATGACCAGTGATGATGAGCATTTTTTCATATGTTCGTTGGCCTCATGTATGTCTTCTTTTGAAAAGTGTCTGTTCATGTCCTTTGCCCACTTTTGAATGGGCTTGTTTGTTTTTTTCTTGTAAATCTATTTTAGTTCTTTGTAGATTCTGGATATTAGCCCTCTGACAGATGGGTAGCTTGCAAAAATTTATTCCCATTCTGTTGGTTGCTGGTTCACTCTAATGATTGTTTCTTTTCCTGTATAGAACATGTGGAGTTTAATTAGATCCCATTTGTCTATTTTGACCTTTGTTGCCAATGCTTTTGGTGTTTTAGCCATGAATCCTTGCTTATGCCTATGTGATAAATGGTTTTGCCTAGGTTTTCTTCTAGGGTTTTTATGGCGTGAGGTCTTACGTTTAAGTCTTTAATCCATCCGGAGTTAATTTTAGTGTAAGATTTCCAGAAGCGGTCCAGTTTCTGCTTTCTGCACATGGCTAGCCAGTTATCCAAACACCATTTATTAAACAGGGAATCCTTTTCCCATCGCTTGTTATTGTCAGGTTTGTCAAAGATCAGATGGTTGTAGATATGTGGGGTTGCCTCTGAGGCCTCTTTTCTATTCCATTGGTCTATATCTCTGTTTTGGTACCAGTACCATGCTGTTTTGATTACTGTAGCCTTGTAGTATAGTTTGAAATCGGGTAGCATGATGCCTCCAGCTTTGTTCTTTTTGCTTAGGATTGACATGGCTATGCAGACTCTCTTTTGGTTCCATATGAAGCTTAAGATGATTTTTTCCAGTTCTGTGAAGAGGGTCATAGGTAGCTTGATGGGGATAGCATAGAATCTATAAATTACTTTGAGCAGTATGGCCATTTTCACAATATTGATTCTTCCTAACCATGAGCATGGAATGTTTTTCCATCTGTTTGTGTCCTCTTTTATTTCCTTGAGCAGTGGGTCATAGTTCTCCTTGAAGATGTCTTTCACATCCTATGTTAGTTGTATTCCTAGGTATTTTTTTCTCTTTATAGCAATTGTGAATGGGTGTTCGCTCTTGATTTGGTTCTCTTTTAGTCTGTTACTGGTGTATAGGAATGCTTGTGATTTCTGCACATTGATTTTGTATCCTGAGACTTTGCTGAATTTGCTTATCAGTTTCAGGATATTTTGGGCTGAGACAGTGGGGTCTTCTGAATATACAATCATGTCGTCTGCAAATAGAGACAATTTGACTTCCTCCTTTCCTAATTGAATACCTTTTATTTCTTTTTCTTGCCAGATTGCTCTGGCTAGAACTTCCAATACTGTATTGAATAGGAGTGGTGAGAGAGGACATCCTTGTATAGTGCCAGATTTCAAAGGAAGTGCTTCCAGTTTTTGCCCATTCTGTATGATATTGGCTGTGGGCTTGTCATAAATAGCTTTTATTATTTTGAGATACGTTCCATCTGTACCTAGTTTATTGATAGTTTTTAGCATAAAGGGCTGTTGAATTTTGTCGAAGGCCTTCTCTGCATCTATTGAGATGATCATGTGGTTTTTGCCTTTGGTTCTGTTTATGTGGTGGATTACGTTTATAGAGTTGCATATGTTGAACCAACCTTACATCCCCAGGATTAAGCCTACTTGATTGTGATGGGTAAATTTTTTGATGTGCTGTTGCAATCAGTTTGCCAGTATTTTATTGAACATTTTTGCATCAATGTTCATCATGGATATTGGCCCCAAATTTTCTTTTTTTGTTCAGTCTCTGCCGGGTTTTGGTATCAGGATGATGTTGGTCTCATAATATGATTTGGCAAGGATTCCCTCTTTTTGGATTGTTTGGAATAGTTTCAGAAGGAGTGGTACCAGTTCCTCTTTGTATATCTGGTAGAATTCAGCTGTGAACCCCTGCGGACCTGGGCTTTTTTTTTTTTTTTTTGGTTGGTAGGCTATTAATTGCTGCCTCAACTATAGCCCTTATTATTGGTCTATTCAGGGTTTCAACTTCTTCCTGGTTTTAGGCTTGGGAGGGTGCAAGTGTCCGGGAATTTATTCATTTCTTCCAGGTTTACTGGTTTATGGGCACAGAGTTGTTTGTAGTAATCTCTGATGGTAGTTTGTATTTCTGTGGAATCGGTGGTGATATCCCCTTTTTTGTTTTATTGCATCTATTTGATTCTGGCTAGTGGCCTGTCTATTTTGTTGATCTCTTCAGAAAACCAGCTCCTGGATTTATTGATTTTTTGAAGGGTTTTATTGTGTGTCTATCTCCTTCAGTTCTGCTCTGATGTTAGTTATTTCTTGTCTTCTGCTAGCTTTTGAGTTTTCAGTTTTTTTTTTTTTTATCTTGCTCCTCTAACTCTTTGAATTTTGATGATAGGGTGTTGATTTCAGATATTTTGTTGCTTATCAAGTGGGCATTTATTGTTCTAAATTTACCTTTAGACCCTGCTTAATGTGTCCCAGAGATTCTTGTACATTGTGTCTTCGTTCTTGTTGGTTTCGAAGAACATCTTTATTTCTGCCTTCATTTCATTGTTCATCCAGTCAACATTCAAGAGCCAGTTGTTCAGTTTCCATGAAGTTGTGCAGTTCTGAGTTAGTTTCTTAATTCTGAGTTCTAATTTGATTGCACTGTGGTCTGAGAGACTGTTATGATTTCTATTCTTTTGCATTTGCTGAGGAGTGATTACTTCCAATTACGTGGTCAATTGTAGAGTAGGTACGATGTAGTGCTGAGAAGAATGTATATTCTATCGATTTGGTGTGAAATGCTCTGTAGATGTCTAGTAGGTTTGCTTGCTCCAGATCTGAGTTCAAGTCCTGGATATCCTTGTTAATTTTCTGTCTCGTTGATCTGTCTAATATTGACAGTGGAGTGTTAAAGTCTCCCACTATTATTGTGTGGAAATCTAAGTCTCTTTGTAGGTCATTAAGAACTTGCTTTATGTATCTGGGTGCTCCTGTATTGGGTGAGTATAAATTTAGGATAGTTAGCTCTTCTTGTTGTTTTGATCTTTTTACCATTATGTAATGCCCTTCTTTGTCTCTTTTGGTCTTTGTTGGTTTAAAGTCTATTTTATCAGAGACTAGGATTGCAGCTCCTGCTTTTTTTTGCTCTCCATTTGCTTGGTAAACCTTCCTCCATCCCTTTATTTTGAGCCTGTGTGTGTCCTTGCATGTGAGATGTATCTCCAGAATACAGCACACCAATGGGTTTTGACTTTTTATACAATTTGCCAGTCTGTGTCTTTTGATTGGAGCATTTAGCCCATATAAATTTAATGTTAATATTGTTATGTGTGAATTTGATCCTGCCATTTTGATGCTAGCTGGTTTTTTTGCCTGTTAGTTGATAGGGTTTCTTCATTGTGTTGATGCTCTTTACCATTTGGTACATTTTTGGAGTGGCTGGTACTGGTTGTTCCTTTCTATGTTTAGTGCTTCTTTCAGGACCTCTTGTAAGACAGTCCTGGTGGTGATGGTGACAAAATCTCTCAGCAATTGCTTGTTCGTAAAGGATTTTATTTCTTCTTTGCTTATGAAGCTTAGTTTGGCTAGATATGAAATCCTAGTTTGAAAGTTCTTTTCTTTAAGGATGTTAAATATTGGCCCCCACTCTCTTCTGGCTTGTAGGGTTTCTGCTGAGAGATCCATTGTGAGTCTGATGGGCTTCCCTTTGTGGGTAACGCACCCTTTCTCTCTGGCTGCCCTTAGCATTTTTTCCTTCATTTCAACCCTGGTGAGTGTGACGATTATTTGCGTTGAGGTTGCTCTTCTTGAGGAATATCTTTGTGGTATTCTCTGTATTTCCTGGACTTGAATGTTAGCCTGCCTTGCTAGGTTGGGGAAGTTCTCCTGGATAATATCCTGAAGAGTGTTTTCCAGCTTGGACTCATTCTCTCCATCACATTCAGGTACACCTATCAAATGTAGATTAGGTCTTTTCACATAATACCATATTTCTTGGAGGCTTTGTTCATTTCTTTTCACTCTTTCTTCTCTAATCTTGCCTTATCATTTCATTTCATTGAACTGATTTTCAATCTCTGATATCCTTTCTTCTGCTTGGTCTATTTGGCTATTGAAACTTGTGGATGCTTCGTGAAGTTCTCGTCTTGTGTTTTTCAGCTCCATCAGGTCATTTATATTCTTCTCTAAGCTGTTTATTTTCATTAGCATTTCGTCAAACCGTTTTTCAAGATTCTTGCTTTCTTTGCATTGGGTTAGAACATGTTCTTTTAGCTCAGAGAAGTTTGTTATTACCCACCCTCTGAAGGCAGTTTCTGTCAATTCATCAGACTCATTTTCCATCCAGCTTTGTTCCTTTGCTGGTGATAAGTTGTGATCCCTTGGATGAGGAGAGGCATTCTGGTTTTTGGTGTTTTCATCCTTTCTGTGCTGGTTTCTTCTCATCTTTGTGGATTTATCTATCTGTGGTCTTTGTAGTTGGTGACTTTTGGATGGGGTCTCTGAGTGGACTTCCTTTTTGTTGATGTTGAAGTTACTTCTGTTTTTTCTTTTTTAGTTTTTTTTCTAACAGTCAGGCTCTCTGCTGTAGGCCTGCAGGAGGTCCAGTCCAGACCTTGCTTGCCTGGGGATCACCTGCAGGGACTGCAGAACAGTAAGGGTTGCTGCCAGTTTCTTATTCTGTTATCTTTATCCCAGAAGGGTACCTGCCAAATGTCAGCCTGAGCTCTCCTTTACAAGGTGTCTCTTTGGAAATACAGGGGTCAGGAAGCTGCTTGAGGAGACAGCCTGTCCCTTATAGGCGCTTAAGTGCTGAGCTGGGAGCTCCATTGTTCCAAATATCTTATTGTTTTACTCACTGAAAAGCGTGATATTAACCAACAGGAAAAAACACACCATAAGAGTGGTAGCCACAGCTGGCACAGTTATGAATTTTTAGGCAATGAACATACTGGCTCAATGAGTGGAACAATGATTCAGTTAATTTGATTTAGCTGAGTGATGGATCTCTGGGGACATCCCCAGAAGAGGGGAAGGAATGCCATGTGTTTGCCATTGATCCTATTTAAATGTGGCCCTGCCCTTAATTGCAGCATTAAAAGCGAGTACAGAATTTTAGTTTACCATAGTTACTATCCTCCTGGGAGTCATCTGAAGCTTTATGCATTGTGCATAGCTTTAAAATAACTATTGGCATCTGAGGAAAGTCTGATTATAAACTACGTGCTAATATAAGTACTCAAAAAGGTAGCTTAGTCCTGTTTACAAAATAAGCCTTTCCTTTTTCCTTAATTTCACCCTGCTTCTGCCACCTTTTATAGATGTAGGCAGCCATGCTTACAGTACTTGAAAAAGCATTGTGCAGTGATGGGCTTAGACCTAAGTCAGTCTTCTAGAAAATCCCTTATAATTTTTGCTGATTTTTTGAGTCTCCCAAATTCTCCTGCACATAAATTTTTATCTGCTGTTCTCTTTTCTACATATAGCATAATTTAAAACTAAAATTTAAACTAAAACAATCACAATTAGGGATAAAGTAAAATAAAACATTAAATTAGGCTGGGTGCAGTGGCTCATGCCTGTAATCCCAGCACTTTGGGAAACTAAAGTAAGAAGATCACTTGAGCTCAGGAGTTCAAGACCACCCTGGACAACACAGTGAGACCTTTTAAATGACCATTTGAGTGAAGAATAGGAAAACAAAAGTTTTAGACGTAGCCATATTTTTCCAGATTGTTATGAGTACCAATTTCACAGAGTTGCTAGACTCAAAAAAGAATAAAAAGAGAAAAACTCCTTGTGAACTATAAAACTATGTGTAGTCTAAAAATCATTCTTGGTTTTTCAAAAAACACAAAGTGATGATTCTGTTTAAAATGGTAAAGAATGAACGTTCTAATTATTATAATAAAATGAATTCCAAGGGATTAATTTGATCGAGCTACTATTAAAATATGACTATGTAAATAAAAGTATCTTAAGGCCTTTTCTAAGTCAAGCATTTTCTCTATTACTAACTATACTGTATTATTTATGGGCCAAACCGTGTCTCCCCAAAACTCAAATGTTAAAGTCCCAACTCTCATTACCTCACAATATGTCAGTATTTAGACATAGGGCCTTTAAAGAGATGATTAAGTTCAAATGAGTTGGTTCATATTGGCCCTAATCCAGCATGATGGTGTCCTTACCAGAAGAGCAGATTAGAATACGGACAACACGGATGGAGGGAACACCATATGAAGGCATTGAAGAGGGCCATCAGCAAGCTGGGGAGAGAGGCCTCAGAATAAATAACCCTGCAGACACCTTGATTTTGGACTTCTAGTTTTCAGAATTGGGAGGAAATGAATTTCTTCTGTTTAAGCCATCCAGTGTGTGGTATTTTGCTACATCTGCCTGAACAAACTAATACACTATACAAGACCAAAAAAAAAAAAAAAAAAAAAAAGAAGGAGAAAGAAAAATATAATTCAGTCAGTGGCACATGCTCTCCTAAGATAAAATGCATTTTTCTTAATTGTACTGATATCCATGGATTATTTTCTAGAAATAGAAAAATATTGGTTAATTTTATTAATTTAATGTTTTGTTTCTTTTTTTCTTTCTTTCTTTCTTTTTTTTCTTTTTCTTTTTCTGTGAAAGGGTCTCTGTTATCCAGGCTGAATCAGTGGCATAAACATGGCTCACTGCAGCCTCAACTTCCTGGACCCAAGCAATCTTCCTGCCTCAGGCTCCCAAGTAGCTGGAACTACAGGCATGTGCCACCACACCTGGCTAATTTTTAAAAAAAATTTTGTAGAGAGGATCTCACTTTATTGCCCAGGCTGGTCTCAAACTCCTGAGCTCAAGTGATCCTCCTGCTTTGGCCTTCCAGAGTGCTGGGATGACAGGCATAAGCCACCTCACCCAGCCTCATTTAATGTTTTATTTTACTTTATTTTTAGTTGTGTTTGTTTTTCTGCATTCTAGCCTGAGCAATAAAGCAAGACTCCTGTTCTCTCTCCCTCTTTCTCTTCCTCTTTCTTTCTCTCTTTCATTCTTTTTTTTTCTTTCTTTCCTCTTTCTTTCTTTTTTTCTTTCGCTTTCTTTTTTTCTCTCAAAAAAAAAAAAAAAAAAAAGAATGATCTCAGTAAAGTTCTCCATTTCTTGGAGCTTTAGTCTCCCTCTTTGTAAAAATAAATAAATAAATTTTAGTAAAAGATAAGGTGATAATGTTTTATATCTCATCAAAAAACTGTTATCTACTCATATATTCAGTAGTACCAACAATAGCAAGCACATGTGGGATTTGGTTTTTTTTTTTTTTAACTAAATTTACCACATTAAAAGCTTAAATTCAGCTATTATGCAAAGTATCTGAATAGTAACTGACTATATATACATGTATATATGTATATGAGTATATGTGTATATGTGTGTGTATATATATATATATATATATACACACACATACAAAGTACATTACAAATAGAATTATATGAAATAACTTTTTGAAAAATGATGTTTCCCATTTATATTTAAGATATAACTTGAATTTGTGAGACCCTATGCTAGTTTCTGGTATTTTCATTTATTTAGGTCATTAATAATATTTAGAATGAGGTGTGATGGCTGACACCTGTTGCCAGCATTTTGGGATGCTAGGGCAGGAGGATCACTTAAAGCCATGAGTTCCAGACCAGCCTGGGCACCAAAGCAAGACCCCGTCTTTACCATTTTTTTTTAAGAAATTAGCCAGGTGTGATGGCTTGTACCTGTAGTCCCACGTACTTGGGAGGCTGAAGCAGGAAGACCACTTGAGCCGAGTTCAAGCCTGCAGTGAGCTTTGATCATACCACTGTACTCCAGCCTAGGCAACAGAGTGAAACCCCATTTTAATAGTAGTAATATTTAGATTACTGATGAATCACTGAAAATATTTGAAAAGTCCTTGCTCTAAATTATGCATCATAAAAAAGACCAGTGTATTTCTTTTAGCCTGAATATAACAAATGCCAAATATTATCTCCCTGTATATTATTTACTCTAGAGTATTATATTACCCTGGGGTATACCATTATATGGGATAAATAATGCAGACTAAAAAGAGTATTATCCTTCTCATACCCCTGCATATCTCTGTTCATGGAATACCCTTATGAGGTATTGGTTACTTTTTTCCTGGTTGAGGAAAACAGTGAAGAGGCTTGAAATTTATTCTATGAATTCAAGTTATTTCTGCCTTTTGAAGTAGTGTAATGGCACACTAGAATTGCTTGAACTCAGAAAGGCTCTTTGAACTGAAAGTAAGAAAGCCACAAAGCCATTGTTTTATTATATATAAAAATAAAATATGTACAGTAGTAAAACCAAAAGTTACTTTTAAAATAATAAATGTATGTCAAAGATAAAATATAAATATAAGAAAAATAGTAGTAATAAGTGAGCATAAGCTATTTTTTCTAAACATATATTCTGGCTTTTATTCTTATTTGTGAGTTGTTTATGCTCCTACGTAAGGCCAACCCCTGCAGTTGTTTTCACTAGACTTCAAGCCTTTTAATCAGCCCAGGCCATCATTCCAGCAATTCTTCTCTCTCCTGCTTCATTTTCTATTCTTTTGGCTAATAAGCATGAAACATGTTGTTATCACTGAGAATTTTGTACCCTCTATCTCCCAAATATGTTGTATCAAGGACAGAGATGACCTTCGTCTTTGTAATCCACTGGTTCATTTCCAGTCTTCATCTTAGTTGATCTATGAGCAGCATTTTAAACTGGCTTCCAAGACATTCTCTTGATTTTCCTCCTGGCCTGCTAGCCACGTTTTCTCAAACTCCTTTATTTGTTCCTTTGGCCTGGCATTGTTAGAATGCCCAAAGCTGAGTCATTGGACATCTTCTCTGTATTTACTCTAAATAATCTCATCCAGTTCCATAACTATTTTTTTTTTAATAGAGACAAGGTCTCCCTATGTTGTCCATGCTGGTCTTGAACTCCTGGGTGCAAGCAATCCTATCTTGGCTTCCCAAGGGGCTGGGATTACAGGTGTGAACCACTACATGCAGCCTGGTTTCATAGCTTTATATGTCATCTTTTGGCTAGTGACTTCTAGGTTTGTGTCTCCAGCATAGACCTCTCCTCTGACTTCAGACTCTTGTATCCAACTTCCTACTTAAAACCCCCAATTGGATGTCTGATAAACATTTCATACTTAACATGATTAAAATTGAACTCCTGCTGCTCAATTCTTCCAGCCTTCTCTAAGCCAGCTTCTCCCACAGTCACCCCTTCCTCATTGTTGGCAACTCCATCCTTTCAGGTGTGCAGGCCAAAAACCTCATTGTCTTTCTCTCATACCCCACATCCAACCAGTCAACAAATCCTATTGGCTCTGCCTTTAAAATAGACTAGAATTTAACCACTTCTTACCACATCTGTCTCTCACCCAGATTATTACAACTGCCTCTTAACTGATTCCTGCTTCACCTTGTCCTCTTATAGTCAATATAAATGCCAGAGTGGGCCCTTTAAAAGATAAGTTAGATCACATTATTTCTTTACTCAGAAATCATCCAACAGCTTCTATCTCAGACCTGAATATAATGCTATACAGCAAACTGCTAATAACTTGCTATTATTACTGCCTATTAATTTCCCCCCTTCCCTCTGCTCCAGCCCCACTGGTTTTTTTGTTCTAGCCTCTTATTCATGAAGAATGCTAGAAATGATTCTACCTCAAAGATTTTGTACTGCCTAAAAGATCTCTTTCCTGTGTCTCTCATCTTCCCATCCTCCTCCTTACCAGCCTACCCCCACCAATCATTCCATAATTTGTTCCTTGTCCTGTTTCAGCTCTTTGTTCCAAAGTCACCTTCTTAATGAGAGCTTCCCTGACAACGCCATTTAGAATACTCTGATTATTCCTTTATCCCACTTTTTTTTTTTTTTTAAGAGACAGGGTCTTGCTATGTTACTCAAGGATCAAGAACTAGAAATACCATTTGACCCAGCAATCCCATTACTGGGTATATACCCAAAGGATTATAAATCATTCTATTATAAGACACATACACACGTATGTTCATTGTGGCACTGTTAACAATAGCAAAGACCTGGAACCAACCCAAATGGCCATCAATGGTAGATTGGACAAGGAAAATGAACAGTGGGAACATAGGCACACAGGGAGGGGAGCATCACACACTGGGGACGGGGGGGTAGGAAGGTTGGGGTGGGGATGGAGGCAGCAAACCACATTGCCATGTATGTACCTATGCAACAATCCTGTATTTTCTGCACATGTACCCCAGAACCTAAAATGCAATTTAAAAAAAAAGTGTCTGTATATATGTATACATATATAAAAGAAAATTGCTAAGAGAATAGATTTTATAATGTTCTCACCACAAACTAAGTATGTGAAGTGATAGATATGTTCATTAGCTTGGTTTAATGGTTTTACAATGTATACATATATCAAAATATCACATTGTACACCTTCAATATATATAATTTTATTTGTCAACTACATTTTACTAAAGCTGGGAAAATCAATAAAAAGTAAACACACAAAAAAATAAAAAATACAGTGTTTCTTATTATTTGACTCATAGGACTTTGGAAGAAGTTGAATTTTCTGAGCCTTGGAAACAATTGTAGTTTTTTGAAATTCTATTTAAAAATTCTCTCTTGTCTGTCTATTCCCAGAATCTGAAATTATTAACATTTAGTTCTTCACTATTCTAGTTTGTTCATTTGTTCATTCATCTAACAAACAGTTTTTAAGAATCTCCTGCCTGTGGAACATTGTAAGAGAATTATAGGGAATAAAAATTGTAAAGAATAAAAATTATAAGGAATAAAAATGTATAAATATTGTTTTATGTATCAAGCTAGTAATTTGAGAAGAATCCTTATCTGGAACTTTACTTCTGTGTTTTCTTCACAGTACCCAGAAAGAACCCCTTATTCTACCTCATTCTGAATATTCACTCAGTGTTCAACTAGTATCATATCTTGCTTCTAAATATTTCTATCATATGTCTCCTCTTTTCCATGTTCATTAATACCCACCCATAGTATCTTTCCACCTCAAACACCATAATAGGCCTTCTGCCTGGTTTCTGTGTTTTAGTCTTACCTCTCCAAACATTTCTACATTGCAATTAGAATTGCCTTTTAAAATCCAAATTCAAGTCATGCTCTTATTAAAATCTCCACAAAAATCATGGTATTCTGACAGTGGAGAACCACTTGATGTTTCTCTCAAAGGTCCTATCACGCATGTTGTACCTGTTTTTACTTCTGCTGCAGTGTCCTCTCTCCCTTCCCCTGCTTTCTATAACTACCTAAAGTCAACCTGTGCCAACAGACCTTGTTCAGGCACTACCTCAAGGAACCTTTCTTTAAGCCATTCATTGCCTGCTTCTCTGAGTTAGAACTGTAGGTACCTCCTGAATGCTCACATGTAACTATGTGAAAACTTCTAGATTCATTCATTATGCTTAATTTTCAGTATCAGTTGGCTTGCCTCTCTCCCACATTTATTGCTGAGCAACCTGAAGGCAAGAAATGTGTCTTTTAGCTCTCTGTTCTCAGCAGTTCTTGCAGTATCAAATAGTAGACATTCCTTAAATGTTAATAATTTTCTCTTGGAAACTATTCTATACTGCTTTTCTATAGTACTCAAAGTATGGAATATTATGCCTCTATATGTCCATAATCCTAAAAATTACTTTAAGAAACTTTTCTTATCTATAATTCTAAAATTAATTTAAGAAACTTTCTTTTTGTAATTATTTACTATATTGCCTATTTGTATGTACTGTAGCAGTAAATATCTTTTGGATTAACATTCCAGAATTAATATAGTAAAGCATGATTGAGACTTCTACAATATTATAAAAGAAGTAGCAAATAAATTGTAAGTAACAAATAATCTTAGAAAATTGTGAATTAAAAAAACATTTAGACCAGTTTCTTGCTGAAGCATTTCTGAGCCTTTTTCATCTTATTAGATTTTTTGAAGTACAATCTACCTGAAGTAAAATTGGCCCGTTTAAAATGTATAATTCTTTTGAGTTTTGACAAAAGTATACAACAGTAAAACCACTCCCACAGTCAAAGAGATAGAACATTTTCATAATTCCAAAAAATTATCTCCATCTTCTTTGTAGTCATTAACTTATCCCTGTCCCCAGCCCGTGGCAAAAACTGATCTGATTTCTGGCCCTATAGTTTTGCCTTTTCCAGACTGTCATACAATCATTTGGTTTGTAGCTTTTGTGTCTGATTTCTCCTACTTACCATAGTGTTTCTAGATTCATCTTGATGTTGCATGTATCGGTGATTAATTCCTTTTTATTGCTAAGTGGTATTAAGTTGCATGAATATACTACAACTTGTCTATTCAACAATTGGTGGGCTTTTGGGTTGTTTTCAGTTTATGATTATTATGAATAAAGCTGCTGTAATACTCATAAACAGAGCTCTGTTTGGATATAATGTTTTCATTGCCTTTGGAAAACTCCTAGGAGTGGGATTACTAGGTTATATGGTAATTATTTGAAAAAACTATTTTCCCATTGAATTTTCTTGGCACTTTTGTAAAAGGTTTTTTTTTTTATATATAGGTTTATCTTTAGGCTACTGCCCTGCACTGATTACTGTAGCTTTACAGCATTATCATCTTGAAATCAGGTAGTGTGAGTTCTCCAACTTTATTCTTTTCCAAAATGGTTTGGCTTCTCAAGGTCCTTTGTAGTTTTATACAAATTTTTAAATAGGCTTGTTCATTTCTACAGAAAAGTTTTCTGGGTTTTTAATTGGGATTTTGTTGAATCCAAAAGTGCATTTGGGGATAAATGACATCTTAATGATATTGAAATTCCAGTTCATGAACTTGGTCTGTCTCCACTTATTTAGGTCTTCTTTAATTTCTCTAATTTGTGTCTTGTAGTTTTCAGCCTGTAAGCCTCCCTATACTTTCAAAATACAGATCCTAAATGTTTTGTTTTTTATGCTATTGTAAATAGTTTCTTTTAATTTTTTGTAAAGAAAGCATGCTTATTATATTTACCTTTTATTGCTATATTTCTCTGGCTGGCTTAATAGAACCCAATGGAGAAATAAACATGTTCTAATAACATATTCTAAAGTTTAGTTTACAAAGGTACTTCTTTGTCATACACTTGCATTCACTGATAGAAAAACAGCCTATCATTAATGTTTTTTAAAATAGAGTTAGAGGTTAAAAGTGCAGATTTGTTATATGATATATTGTGTAGAGATGAAGTCTGGGCTTTTAGTGAACTCATCATCCAAATAGTATACATTATATTCGATAGGTAATTTTTTATTCCTCACGACCCCCCACCTCCCATCTTTTGGAGTCTCCAATGTTTACCTGGAGATTGGTTGTCTCCAATGATAACCACAAAGAAAAACATGAAAAGTAATTTTTTCCCTCTGTACATCCACATGTACCCATTGCTTAGTCCCCACTTGTAAGTGAGAAATGTGATATTTGACTTTTGTTTATAAGTTATATAAATGGTTTCCATTACATTTTAACTTCCAATTGTTTGTCGTTAGTATTGAAATACAGTTGATTTTTGTATAATTGATATTCTATCTTGCAACCTGATTAAACTCACTTCTAAGTTCTAGTAGAGTTTTTTTAAGACACTGTAGGATTTTCTATATTGGTAGTCATGGCATTTGCAAATAAAGTTTTGCTTCTTCCTTTCTGATCTTGAGTACATCTTTTTTGCTTAATTTCACAGGCTAGAATCTCCAGGATAACACTGAACAGAAGTAGTAAACGGAACATCTTTGTCTTGTTTTAAATGTCTAAGAGGAGATAACAGATTTGACCACAGGGCTCCCATTTTCATTGGATATTTTTTAAAAACTAATAATCTAGGGAACGTAATAGGGAACGCTAATGTAGAGAATATATGTATAACATAGACAATCCTTTTTTCCTTAACTCAAGATTATTAATGAGGGGTAACCCACATAATGTAGCTAAAGCATTACTGCAAAGCACATAATAAATGCTCAAAAGAGATTCAAACATTAAAAGCTAATTCAGGCCATACACAGTGGCTCATGCCTATAATCCCAACACTTTGGGAGGTGAAACTGAGGAATCATTTGCCTCCAGGAGTTTGAGACAAGCCTTTTAATTTTCATGTTACTCAGATCTATAATACCACTAACAGTGATCTTACTGAAAGAGCAAGCATGCAAAAGAGTAAGAGTAACATGGTGAAACCCTGTCTCTACAAAAAATACAAAAAAAAAAAATTTCTGGTCATGGTGGTGAGCACCTGTAGTCCCAGCTACTTGGGAGGCTGAGGTAAGAGGATTGCTTGAGCCTGGGAAATCTAGTCTGCAGTGAGCAGAGATCGAGTAACTGCACTACAACCTGGGCAACAGAGTGAGACCCTGTCAAAAAAAAAAAAAAGCTAATTCAGATTTGAACATTAATTCTACATTTGTTGCATGCTTACTCTTTCAATAAGATCACTGTTAGTGGTATTACAGATGTGAGTAAAATTGAAAATTAAAATAACTTATTAAATATGTGATTAAGTTGCTTTTGGGTTTCTCTACCCTATAAAGAAAATAAATGTATATTCTCTCACAATTATGAAGAACAATTGTCTTCTTCACAGCTCAAACTTGCCAGATTTCAACTTTACCCCTGCAGAAACAGGCCTGATCAAATCAAATGTTCCTCGGCACCAATGTGGCTGTTACTATTTTAAAGGTTGGAAATGGCCTTTGTGAAATTTTCTCTACATAGATAGGAAAAGGGGTAAACATGCCTCCATTATGACTAGCCTCGTTCCTGAGAAATAAGGAGACGGTTGACCCTTGCAAGTAATCATGTGTGCCATCATACATGTAAGAAGGTTTTAACTATGTGGGAAATCTTGGAAATCATTATCTGGTCTTTAACCATTACTTGTTTGAGGGAAAATGAAAACATTTCTGTGGACGACATTGAAAGCAAGGATGTAATCTGATAATCACAAAGAAAAACATGAAAAGTAAATGCAGCTTTACCTTACATTTCATTTTTGATCCAGAGAGTCCCAAACTAATTGTCTGCATTGGTGGTGTTTAGATGAGTTTGTTGATCAACTTTAGACAGAATTTCCATTTGCCTGGTATAGTTGTTTTTTTTCCTTTTGGTGTAAGAATTCTCAAGAACAGAGAAGAACCAGCAAATTGCAAGCGACATTCCAAATATATCTTTCCTGTTACAATTTTTTTGTTTTAAAACTGAGTAATTGTTGGCTCTAATGATTCACTGTCCCTGGGACAGTAGTTTACTGATATTTCAGAATAGCAGTTTATAATAATGTTTACATATGGGTTTGATATTGTATGCTGTTAAAAGAATCAGCAGGTCTAGACTGGAGTTTATTTTTTAAGTTTATGTTAATGATCTCCTTTATTCCAAACAGAGGGGCATACGGTTGAGTGTTGCCTTGAAGCAAGAATAACTGGGTACCAGGAAGTATCCACACTGCCTATGCAATTGTTGGGGGATGGGGATAAAAAAAAAAAACAAGATTCATCAGGCCTTCATTCCCTAACTCTGGTAATGCATGAAGAAAAAGTACCTCGATCAACAGCTATGTACTTGGTATGATTCCGCCTCAGAATGGTCAGAAAAGGCCAAAAGACCTTAGCTTCAGGCGTTACCAGTATCATCTACTTTAGATAAATTTACCAATTTATCTTGGTTTTCTCATTTTAATCAATCTTTTCTCATACTTTTATGATAAAAAGGCAAAACTGTAAAACTGACATGTAAAATACTTTATAAACCATAAAATTCTATAATATTGGCATCTCATGCTCAAATGCAAAACTTAATAATTATTATGGTAATTTCAATAATATTAAGAGAAACAAGACTCAAATTGTCTTTTCTTTATTCATAGCCTAAATGTCTACAAACCTATTTCTCTGAAGTATTTATCAATATTTTCTGAGTTATATAGTTGATGTTATAAATCTATAACTTCTAACATTGTTATTTTCCCTCCTTGTGGTTATAAGCACTTACAACTACCAGCCCATTGGCAATTGGCCAGTCCCCCCAGGTCTTGGAAATAATTGTTAGTGGCTTATGATGACTTCAGCTAATTCCTTAAGAAACCTAAGAGGAAAGAATCAAAATTTACAAATTGGAAAACTTTCAGTTTAGAAAAGTATCTATTTTTTCATCTGTTTTAGTGCAGTCCTTTGGTCTTTCATGCATTTGAAGCCACATAGAAAAATCAGATCACAAATGAAATGAGTTTTTGTAAGATATTAAAAGCAGATAATAACACTTGAAAATAATCAGTAGGAGAGTTGAGATATTTTTCTTAATTTTTCTTAGTTTCTGTCTCTTCATATATTTAATATCTATTTTTCTGCATAATTATAGCTCATTTCTTTTGGCTTCTTATTTGAATACTACAGAAATATTCTAAGACACATTCAACAGTCTTTTAAAACATTATTCCCTATGGACATTTCTTAGTTTCTGGCTCTTAATATATTTAATAAATATCTCTTTTTCTGCATAATTATAGCTCATTTCTTTTGGCTTCTTATTTGAATATAACAGAAATACTCTAAGACACATTCAGCAGTCTTTTAAAACACTATTCCCTATGGACATTTTAAGGAAAAAAAGCACAGACAATTGAAGACAGAGCTTTTTGAATTTCTTTAAATCTCAGCTTCCAAGTTCCATTATATTCTATGCCTGATTTAATTTTATGTATAAAATTCATAATTTTGTGTTCATATGATATGATGATACACCATTGCTTTAATGTTTTTTTTTTTCCAAGTACCACTATGAGGGTATTTCTGTTGACTTCATGAAGCAATGATCCTTTTCATTGAATTAAGAACTCTTTGATGAGGGCTTTTCTAAATTTACAAAATATTATCTTAAGAAGATTCTTTACCATCCTTTTAAAACACAGAGAACTTCTTTTCAACTACTGTGTTATTATATACTGGACATACAAAATGCCATATTTTTATTATATAGTCTTGTGGATTTTAAAATTTAGTGAAATTTAATTAAATCAGAGTGTATGACTTCTATTAATGTTTTGGATTACTCTTCTAATCAATGAGATATTCTTAAACAGATGTTTTTATTATATCTTATTAAGATGGCTAATAGCTATAAGACACACGCCAAAGCCTTCATTCACATTAGTAACTCTACCTCAAGTAATTTCATTTGCTTTTGGTAAATGTGCCCACTCTTAATTGACTGTATGCAAGCTTTTAGTTTTCATTTTTATAAACATCATAATCATAAGTTGATTTCAATATCTTACATTTCTTTTTTCTCTATTCTTTCCCTTTCCACATGGAAATTCTAAGATTCTACTTTTTACTGTTAACTTTCCCTAAATGAAGACATTGGCCACAAATGTTAGATAATTGAATAAAAAGCATCATGAAACGATTTATATCATAAGAAGTGTTGCAGGTATTACATAGGCTTAAAACCTTTAAGTAAAAATTAATATGGCAAATAAATGGCTGACCTAGTGCTCAAGTCCAGTTCTTGAGACTACTAGACCTATGCTCAAATTTCCCCCAAACACCCCAAAAAGGAACCCTTATTCTTGTTATATATATAATATTCATTAGTAAACCTTAAAAATTAAATACACAAAAAGAAAAAAATAATAGTAAATCATAACCAGTGTTAACATCATGGTGTATAAGCTTCTTAATCTGTGCTGTCCAGTATGGTAGCCACTAGCCCTATGTGGTATTTAAATTAAAAGTAATTAAAATTAAATAAAATTAAAAACTTAGTTTCACTAACCACATGTCAAGTGCTCCACAGCCATAAGAATGGCTAGAGACCACCATTTTGGAGTCCTTCATTATGGTAGATTCTACTGAAGGTTGCTGGGAATGCAAACTTTTCTTCATTTATGAAGAAGTGCATACACACACATGCAAACAGAGTTATACACTGGTTGGAACAACACAGGTTTGACTATGAGAATTCACTGATACACAGACATTTTTCAATAAAAGTTACACCAAGTATGCCTGTCTCCTCTACGTCCCCTTTTACTTTCTTCTCATCTTCTGTCTCTGCTACCTTGGGACAGCAAGACAAACCCCACCTCATCCTCCTCCTCTTCAGCCTACTCACATTGAAGATGATGAGGAAAATGAAGACCTTTATGGTGATTCATTTCCAGTTAAGGAATAGGTAATATATTTTCTCTTCTTTATGATTTTATTAATTTTCTTTTCTCTAGTATGCTTTATTATAAGACTACACTATATAATACACATAACATACAAAATATGTGTTAATTGACTCTTATCAGTAAGGCTGCTGGTCAACAGTAGGCAATTAATAAAGCTTTGGGGGAATCAAAAGTTATACATGGATTTTTGACTTCTCAGGAGGATAGAGTCCCTAACCCCTATATTCATTGTTCAGGGTCCACTTTATGCATGTATAAATGTGTATTTAAAAAATATAAATGGGTCATACTACACGTAATATTTGTAATCTGATTTTTTTCACTGAACACATATAAATATCTCCCATGTTAGCATGTGTAATCTGGATAATCATTTTAAAGCATAAATTGTTCACTGTACCTATATACTTTAATATATTTAATCAGATCCTCTTTCTGTCCTTTTACTTATTTGTTTATTTATTTAATTTATTTTTGAGACAGAGTCTCACTCTGTTGCTTAGGCTGGAGTGCAGTGGCATGATCACAGCTCACTGCAGCCTTGACCTCCCAAGCTCAAGCAATCCTCCCATCTTAGCATCTCGAGTAGCTGGGACCACAGGTGCATGCCACCACACCTAGCTAATTTTTTTTATTTTTCGTAGAGACAAGGTCTCACTCTGTTTCTCAGGCTGGCCTGGTCTCGAACACCTAGGCTCAAGCCATCCTCCCCCATCAGCCTCCCAAAGTACTAGGATTACAGGCATGAACCACAGCACCTGGCCCTCTTTGTGGTTTTAGATGATTACTCATTCTTTTAATGTCATAAACATTTCTGTATATGCAACTTTATACTTTTATCTAATTATTTCCTCAGGATAAAACTCTAGAAGTGAATTTTTAGATAAAAAGGTATACACAGTTTTTTGTTTATTTTTTGTTTTTGTTTTAAACTAACCTGACATATGTTTTGTGCTTCATACATCTTTTTTTTAATTTATTTATTATACTTTTAAGTTCTCAGGTACATGTGCAGATTGTGCAAGTTTGTTACATAGGTATACACGTGCCATGGTGGTGGTTTGCTACATCCATTGCCCCATCATCTACATTAGATATTTCTCCTAATGTTATCCCTCCCCAATTCCCCCACCTCCTGCTATTCCTCCCCTAGTCCCCCACCCCCTAGGCCTCAGTATGTGATGTTCCCCTCCCTGTGTCCATGTGTTCTCATTGTTCAACACCCACTTAATGAGTGAGAACATGCGGTGTTTGGTTTTCTGTTCTTGTGTCAGTTTGCTGAGGATGATGGTTTCCAGTTTTATCCATGTCCCTGCAAAGGACATGAGCTCATCCTTTTTTATGGCTTCATAGCATTCCATCGTGTATATGTGCCATGTTTTCTTTATCCAATCTATCATTGATGGGCATTTGGGTTGGTTCCAAGTCTTTGCTATTGTGAACAGTGCTGCAGTTAACATACATGTGCATGCGTCTTTATACTAGAATGATTTCTAATCCTTTAGGTATATACCCAGTAATGGGATTACTGGGTCAAAAGGTATTTCTATTTCTAGATCCTTGAGGAATCGCCACACTGTCTTCCACAATGGTTGGATTGATTTACACTCCCATCAACAGTGTAAAAGTGTTCCTATTTCTCCACATCCTCTCCGGCATCTGTTGTCTCCAGATTTTTTAATGATCACCATTCTAACTGGCATGAGATCGTATCTCGATGTGGTTGTGATTTGCATTTCTCTAATGACCAGTGATGATGAGCTTTTTTTCATATATTTGTTGGCTGCATAAATCTCTTGTTTTGAAAAGTGTCTGTTCATATCCTTTGCCCACTTTTTGATTTTTTTTTTTTTTGTAAATTTGTTTTAGTTCTTTGTAGATTCTGGATATTAGCCCTTTGTCAAATGGGTAACTTGCAAAAATTTTTTCCCATTCTGTTGGTTGCCCGTTCATTCTATTGATAGTTTCTTTTGCTGTGCAAAAGGTCTTAAGTTTAATTAGATACCGTTTGTCTATTTTGGCTTCTGTTGCCATTGCTTTTGCTGTTTTAGTTATGAAGTTCTTGCCTATGCCTATGTCCTGAATGGTTTTGCCTAGGTTTTCTTCTAGAGTTTTTATGGTGTTAGACCTCATGTTTAAATCTTTAATCCATCTAGAGTTAAGGCATTCACAATAAAGACCAAATTGGCCTCTAGAAAATAGTTTAACAATACACATCTTCACCAGCAGTGTGAAAACTTGCTTATTAATCTCTACACTACCATAGCTGTTAGATTATTTCCTTTTAAAATTTATGAAAACATTTACTTTGTTCTTCAACCGCCTGTCTCCTCAGAAATTGTATATTTAAGAAATAGTATGCCAACTAAATAAATTGCAGAGTGTGAACTAAATCTGGAATAAATTAAAATATAATTTAAGTTTGTATATGTTCATATATTTATGATATACAAATATGACATGTATATATAACTATATAAAATAATGTAAAAAGTGTATTAAGTTATATATATTTATGTACCTAACTTTCCACATCAATGCTTATAATTAGAATTAACTTTCACTTAATATTTTAATAGGCACTTTATTATTTTCTGCAAAACATCTTAATTATGACAGAATTGCCACTACACAGTTCATTTTGAAACCACAATAATACATTCCAGGGTGTGTTACGCTGGGAAATTGCCATGATGGGAAGAATGAAGTCACTTGGCCCTTAAGTTGGTGCATAAGAATATGCTCAAGGAAAGTAATATCTAATCAGAAAGCATGTCTTACAATGGCTACTTACTTAATTGTAACTCATTACATTTTAGTTACAATAACATCTCTCTACTCCATGGGATTTTTTTAAAAACTGTGTTTTTTAAAGACTTAAAAGTTTTTAAAAAAATCTTCTCTAAGAAGGTTTTTATTGCTCATTAAATTTGTCTTCTTTAAAGTACCAAAACTTAAAATATATACCTTAAGCTATAAAACAAACTAGAAACAAAGCCTTTTCCTAATTGTAGAATCTGACTAGTTGGTTCCAGTTCCAATGTCAGGTGAGTGATGATCTCTGCCCTCTTTAAGCCCATACATTCTCAGATTATGTGACTTATACCTATAGACCATAGGCAGTGCTACTTCCATACATTACATTAGCTCAAATTAGTTTCTCATATGATCTAATCATCATTAGAAAGCCCTGAAGAAAGAGAATGCAAGGCAGGTAAAGGTTGATGAGAAAATAGAGGCAAGGGGCCATTAAAGAGTAGAGCTCTATAGTAGGAATGAATCATTGGGGTGGGGGAATGAGAGGACCGGGTCAAAAAAGACAAATTAGTATTTTCACATTAAACTTACCCACCTTGTGATATTTAGATTGAAAAGTATTATGATTTTATTCACATTTAGGTTGAGAAGTTTTGGGGAAAAACTGAGATTTAGGGGAGGCTTGATGCAGAAGGAAAAGTTTATTCTGTAGCAAGACAGGTAGGAAGAGGAGGACCTTCCAAGAATAGAGACTAGAAGATATGCACAGTATACTTGGAGTTGCAATATAATCACTTGGAAAGGAAATGAATATTTATATACACTCTGCATTTACAACTATAACACCTGAGTGAGTAAAATAAAGAAATTTTCATAAGACCTAATCTTGTCAATGAAATTATTTGGACCACTGGCATGTTAACACCTAGGACCAAGATGAAATTCAACACATTGCTAAAATAGCTCTGTTGTTTAAAGACTTCAATTACAGGTCAATCATTCTCATTGATTATTAGAAACTTAGTATCTGGAGTTTTCTTCATATACATATACATACATATATATATCAACAGCACTTTGTTAAAGACAAATTATGAAGAATTTCTGTAGTTATTGATTCAACCTGTATTTTTAAAAGCCTCTCTACAGTAAGTGATTAATAGCAACTGTACAATGTAAAAGGTTTACATTATCTTCTAGTGCAGTTTTAAAATATATCATTGCCGGGTGATGTATGCCTGTAGTCCCACTTCAGGAGGCTTAAGAAGGAAGATTGCTTGTGCCCAGGAGTTTGGGCCAGCCTGGGTTAAATAGCAAAATCTCACTCTCTAAAAAATAATAAAGTTGATCATTCCTTCAATTTATGGTTTATTTAATTCTTCTTGCTTCATTTGTGCTAATATATTCTTTAAGTATAGACCATGAAGAAACCTTGGAATGCTAAGTAATTTTACCATGTGCACTTAATTAATGTGATTTCTAGAGGTTCTGCAAGTGAATGTGATGTACTTTTAAGTAGAGTAATCTCAGAAGGAAAAAGGTATGACAATATGCAATTGAGAATAATTGGAGTATGAATTCATGTTGTTATAGTAATGATGCCATAAGTGTAAGATGGAGATGTTAACATTAGATTCAGAATATAAGAAGGGTATATAATGCCTCTCCCACTAATAAATTACTCAGAGGAATTTTTAGTTTATGAAAGTGTAACATTTGAGAATGGCATATAAATTATCCTCTCAAGTTATTTTTTAAAAATTAGGCTAACAGTATGCCTGATAAAGATCCTTTAAGGAAATAAACTTCATCTGGGATTTAAAATGCTACAGTTCCATAATTTATTTAAATATACTATAATAGAAGCTATCATCATAAAAGCCTTTGTTCCTTTAACTGGAATTGCAAGTAATTTAGCAAAATTTCACCCATTCTTATGTTTGGATTGGTAGTAAATTTCTTCATGAAACTGAGTAATTCAAGTAAATACAAAAAAACAGAAGTGCACATATTTTGTTTGGGGGGTGGGGATTAGGAAAGAATAAAGAAAGCCTTCAAAGAGGCAATGAGGCGAACCACAATTTTAAACAATGAATGAGAGATTATCAAGTAAATAGTTAGATCCTGTTCTAAGTGCTGTATACACATTAACTATCATAATCCTCAAGATTCTATGAAGTAAGAAATATAATTCAGTTTTGCTTATGGATAAGACAGCTAGGGCACCTGGCTGAAGTCTCTCAGCTAGTAGACAGAGAAGCTAAAATTCAACACCAGAAAGTCTGGTTCTGAGTCTTAGAGGCAGGGAGAATGGCCTGCAGTCTCTCCCTGCCTTTAACTCGCCCTGTGGAAAATGGTCAAATTAATGAAGGCTCCTCACATCCACCTCAGCTCACCTTTCATTTACACTTCCCACACTTCTTCATTCATACTTCATTTATAACAATCAGTACTTTTCAGTCTATTTTCTTTTAACGTCATCATAGATGAATACACTTAAACTCCTTCAGAACTTTAGGGAAAAGTATTTTCCTCAAAAATCTTTTCTGTTTAAGACACTCTTATAAATGAAAAGCTTTGTGTTTCATAGCTGCTGTGGCTGTAATAGGCTGACCCCTCTCTTCTTTGCTTTCATGATACAGTAACCCTAACCTTTCTGGAGACAAAGGAGGCATCCAGTTGAAGAGAGAGTGTAGCACAATGAGGAAGTGTGGGAAAACAATCACACATTTATAGAATTTTAAATATTTTTTTAAATAACATGCAGTTGGCCCTTGAGCAACAAGGGTTTGAACTGCATGGGTCCCCTTTTATGTGGGGTTTTCTTCATCTATAGTATGGAGTATATATGGAGGGCAGACTGGGACTTAAGTTTACATGGGTCAATTTTGGTATATGCAAGGGTCCTGGAACCAACCACCCTTACTTATTTACTGACTGATGACTGCAGTCACAGGTTGTCACTAATATGAGACCACAAAAATCTGGATGATGAGAAAGAACAAATGGGACAAGATTTAAGAAGGTGCTCAGAGGAAAGCTCTAAGAGTGTTGTCTTTGCATCTTGGCTCAGGAGCTGAGAATAAGCAATCCAGGGGAACAACTGCAGGGAAAACAGAGCAGTCCAGGAACAAGTGTAAAGACATGGAAAATGCAAAGGTGTTAGGTCCTGCAAGGAACTATGAGGAACTACAACTGTGAGCAATGAGAGAGGATGTGAAGAGTTAGGAAGAAATCATCAGGCAAGCCTTTTAGACATGGTAAGGCATTTGAATTCTATTCTAAGACAAATGGAAGCCAATGAAGAAGTTTAACCAGAAAAGAGATATGATCTCATTCCTATTTTTAAAATATAACCCCATGAAGAATGGATTCCGTAATGGATATGTGACATCCAAGTGGATATGTAAAAGGCAGTTGGAGTATAGGTGAATGGTCTATGCTGGAGATGTAATTTAGATCCCTCTAAGTGGTTAAGATTACCTAGGAATAGAGTCTAGATAGAAAAAAAGAAGAGGATCTAGGACTAATTTCTGAAGCTTTCCAAACTCAAGAGCTTGAGTAGAAAAGATGTGAGAGAGGTCAAAGCAGAACTTTGGCTAGCCAAGACAGCTGTAATGATTCATGGAGCACTGATGCCTATGACTTTTGCTTATCTGATCTAATCTACTGTCATTAAGTGTGACTTTGCCAATATGAGATTTCAGTTTGAGCTTGTGTTTTTGTCTTGTAAACTGCAAATATGAATTGGATTGGATTAATGGTATTAGTGGACATTTTTGGCCAGTCCAAATCAGTATATATTAAGGAATGCATTAAAGAGGTAGGGTTTACAGTAGATACACAACTTCTTTTTAAATGTCCAAATCTTGATGATTGTGATGTTAAACAATGATTCCAACATCTATTATATCAGCCTGAAATTAACAAGAGTTGCAATTATTCTTGATGTTAAATAATAATATTTTCTATATTAGAAAAAAATACAAACTATCCACAGTAAAACTGCAGTCTTTCTAGAAAGAGTCTGTGTCTGGTTGTCCAATTATCTCAGTCCATCTAATCTTTGACAATATTTCCCTCAAGCTAAGTTTTATTACTTTTCAAAAAAGTTTATTGTTTTAAAGTTAGATTTAATATGAGATAAACTGTATCAAAGAAATTGCAAGGACACAAACAGCAAAAGTAGTTTGATTTAGTGGATAACTATTAGTGTAGAAAAAGCAATATGTTATCCTGTCTCATTTTTTGAATTTCTATATCAAATTAAGCTGGATAAAAAGTTCCACATTTTCTTCAGGCAAAATTTTTGTTCTTCTAAACAGCAGTTTTCACTTAATACAAAATAGCTCTGTGGCAAATGCCCAGATTTTATACTAACATGTGTAATTTTCAAGAAGAAATGTCAAGTTTAATTGCTGGCCCCTTAACATGGATTGATCAGTTGCAGTGTCTGAGTTTTATTAAGAACATCTGAAATGAAGAATGGCTAGAAAAGTGGGTATGTCAGTGGTAACTTTAATATTTTGTTTCAAGAGATGGACTGGTTTTTGCTAAAGCTGCACATTTCTCTGGGCTTGAATGAATTGGATAGAATTTCAGGCTGAGTGATGAAGTACAAACACTTGCATTCAGATTCTTTGTTATTTTACACGTGTATACATGGCTGTCAAGGGAGTTTCTGGTTCCTTGTAATATTCATTAGCTTTGGGGGTCTCTTAAATCACCCAGCTGTAACATATAGCAATAGATCTGTACCTCCAATTCTAACACCTCCTGGTCATCTTGCATTGCTCATGGGTCACATTTGTCAAAGTTAGTCTGTGAGATTTTTGGACCCGGAGTCTTGTCTTATTCAGTGCTGAATTAATAGCTATGTTGTTTTTACTGTGCTTGATTACATTTGAATTTTATACTGGAAGAATTTATCTCCTTTTCTTGTAAATTTTGCCAAGACTGGATCCTATATGTAAAACAACCAATGATATTTACCTTTTTAAGTCATAAACCAGAATAAAATAACTGTTTTTTACCATAAATTGAGTTTGAATCTGATTTTGAGCTGCTGTGGCCACAGTTTAAAGTTTACTATATACTCACAACTCAGAATTAATCTTTTTTTAATCGCTTTTCTTTTTTCATCATGGGCACAGATGGAGAAGTTGATTCCCCATTTTTTAATATATCTTTCTATGTGCTACATTGCATCTCCTTTTTTCTTCCTTTGAAAATCCTTGTATTTACCTTATTTTCTACATGTATCTTCCATGATACTAGCTTGATTACTCATTTAATATCAAGTATTTGTTGAGCATCTACTATGTGTCAAACACTGTGCAAGACCCTGGGGATAGAACTGAAAGTTAGATTGACTTCATCTTATTATAGAACTTGGATCTAGTGGGGAAACAAACAGGTGATGTATTACATTCTAGAATGGTAAGTGCTACAGTGGTGGAAATGCAGCATTCTAGCTGAACACAGGACTTGTGTAAACAACCATTTCTCTCTCCTGTAGGATCAAATTCAGTAACTCTACTATATTACTTAGTCAATATCCACCATTTTTTTCCGCAATAACTTTACTTTTAGCATGATTTTACCCTCATTCAACTTAAAAGTATCATTTTAGTCTTTTACAGTCCCTTCTCTTATGGGAATAGCTGGGTTTTCTGTGTACAGATTTATTAGTGTGAAACACTTTTTCTCTGTACCAATGTCCAAGTAACCTGATGCTCTGTCATTCTTCAAAATGTCTTCATACCGGGGCTGATGCTTACAGTAGTTTCTCCTTGGACTCTGAGCAGCCTTTTCTAAAATGTTATGAGATGGCTTTTCGGAGAGGAACATATAGATCAGGCTCACCAAGGACTCACTCAACATTCTGAACTATTATGTCTGATGTTCCTCATTATTTGCCATCAGTATATGCTCATTTGTGGTCCAGTGAGACACATTCTTTTATCCTTGTGACCTCTATCTCAGAGCACTGGGGAAATGAATAAGTATCTCAGATTATGTAATAACACTTCAGGGTAACACTTGATCTAGGCCCTAGACCATTTTTCCTAATTACCTCATTTATTTAAAACAAAACAAACTCCCTGCCATTTATTGAATCATTTTCTGTATCAAGCTCTTTTACAAGCATTATCATAGCAACCATGCCATTTAGGCATCAGTATCCATATATTTTAGAAAAAGAAAATGAGCCTCAGAGAAATTATAACTTGTCACCCAGCTAGTAAGTGACAGAACTCAGGATATAAGCCCAGTATTTGGACTCTTTTACATTATACTACTTGCTTGCATTAGGAAATCTCGTATTCGTTCAGGTCCTGAGAGCACTGGAACTAAGGCTTGCAATATCATAGGTGCCTCTTTTCCCCCAAGTGGTTGGGATATTTCATTAGTATTTCACCTATTTGAATGTAGAACCTGGACTGCAAAATACAACCGGGGATATCTGTATATTGACTTGACTGTGGTAAATTGCTAACTTCTATCATGGGTTTAACAGATAACCTAGCCTCTGGTATCTTCCTGGAACTTCTCCTTTATCCCTAGTAGGATTCTTACCTGACTCTAATATCTGACTAATGATTATTTCAACACATATACAGAACAGCAGCCACCAGCCACCACCTTCCAACTTAAACTCACTGAATATCAACTCGAATTATACCCAAGCCGAAATTGCCAAATTCGGTGTAATTTTGATTCATGCCACCTTCCTTTGGGAACCATCCTATAGCTAGCCTTAGCCCCAGCTGCATTTATCCTGATCTTGCTTCTCTGTTTCCCCTGGTCAGCTTCTGAAAGAATAACACAACTTTTGCCAAACTTCTTTGGGTTTTAACTGGAAATAAGAAAGGAAATGTATGTTTTACTTCAGGCTTTATTTTGTTGCTCAGATTTTTCTTTTTTTCTCTTTCACTTTCTTCTCCACTTTTAAAGAACTCTTTTTTTTTCACATTTCCATTAAATTTGTGTTTCTGAAGCTTTACTTCCATTATATTACACATATGAAATTTCTTGTCTCCTATTACCTAAATGTTCCTTGTCTGATAAACAGATTATATTACAATTTGATCAGAATTTAATATACCTCAGTCAGGCAGGTATATTCCCTACTTTCTTGCAACCCAGCCCATCTCAAAGCCTTTTCTCATTTCATTGCCCTTACCATGAATACCCTCTCTTAATCTCTCTCCTGCTTGTCTAATTCCACCTGTCATTTAAGGGCTCAGTTTTATTGCCACTCCTCTCTGTAATCAGCACATAATAATCTCCCTGCATAGAACTTATTGCCTGTGCTACTTCTTAAAATATACAGCTTCTTAAAACATAAATTGAACCAAATAATTTTCCAAGCTAAGGCTTTTCAGTGGCTTTCCATTGGATTTAAATCAATATCCACTCTCCATGCCATTGGCTTCAAAACCGGGTGTTATCAGACCCCTGCCTACCTCTTCATTATTGAGCTAGAATTAACTGATTCTTTCATTAGGAAGCAAAATGGAGACAGAGAATTCCAAGAGAAAGAAGTCAGCCAAAAGGTTTTCAGTAAAATTCCTTTCATTATTTTTATTCAAGTTAATATTGAGTAACAATGAAATTTTACCCACACAGTTCCTCAGGCCTCAGCTGATAAATATTTCTTTTTTAATTTCAGAATTTGGACAATTGTACTTGCTGTTCCTATCCCTTTTCTCCCCTAACTTAAGAGAGGAATATTAAATAAGATCCATCAGGATGGGCACAGTGGCTCATGCCTGTAACCCCAGCACTTTGGGAGGCCAAGGTGGGTGGATCGCTTGAGGTCAGGAGTTCAAGACCAGCCTGGCCTGTATGGTGAAACCCTGTCTCTACTAAAAATAAAAAAATTAGTTGGGTATGGTGGCATACACCTGTAATCCCAGCTACTTGGGGAGGCTGAGAGAAGAAAATCGCTTCAATTTTGGAGGCAGAGGTTGCAGTGAGCTGAGATCACACTACTGCATGCAGCCTGGGTGACAGAGCGAGACTCTGTCCTCCCCCCAAAAAAACAAAAACATAAGATCCATTAGATTGGGCACATGCAGGGTGGTATGATTGGAGATAATAATTTATTATATAGTTTCAAATAGCTAGAAGGTGGATATTGAATGTCCCCAACACAAAGAAATAAATGTTTGAGATGATGGATATGCTAAATTATCCTAATCTAATCACTATACATTATACGTACAAAACATTACTGTGTACCCCATGAATATGTACAATTATTATTAATTAAAAAATAATTTTTTAAATAAAGATTCATGTATAACTAAGTCTCAGAACATGGTTGCTTATTTCTTCCAATGGTGGGAGTGGAGTACAGCCTTACTCATTCTTTTATGATCCACATAAATGATAGTGTTGACATCCAGTGACAATATTTCTTATTTGGGACTTTGAGAGGTAGGCTTTCACCATCTTCTAACTTGATAAAAACACAAATCAACAGATATGTACACATACACACACACACACATCACATATATACATATATATGTGAGACAGAAAGGGGTATATAAGAATTTTATAGAATAATGTATATTTAATTTTTCTTCTTTTACTGTAACTTTTGCACACTATTTCTTGGGATGCAGATCTTGTTGTATCTTGTATTATTGTGTTCTAAGAACAAAAATGGCCTTTTCAATCCCATCACTTCCCAGGATAAGGAAGAGATATAATGCAGCAAATACTCAAAAATCTCTATTTGCAAGCAGAGCATACCAAGGGTCAGTTGCTTGCTTTATCTCGTGTGTCTGGCCACTTACTATATGTACCCACATTGATTCCCTCTGTTGCTCAAGAATGTTGAGCTATTTCTCACCTCAGGTCTTTACACATCTGCCCCGAATGTATTTTCTTTCATCTCGTTTCATGGCCCTCTCTTCCTTGAGGAGTGTTACCTTCTCAAATCTTGACTACTGCCCAAGGTAAAGAGGTTTCTTCTTTAATCTCTGTCTTAGTAACCTGAAAGGCTTTTTTTTTTTTTTAACAAAATTTTTTGTCACTTTTTATCTTTCCATTATTCCATTTATTTACTTTTTCAGCATCTTTCTCATTTGATTGTAGGCTCCATGAAAGCTGATTATTTTGTATTGTTAACTGTTGGATCTCCAAGGCCTAGTGCAGTGTCTGGCACAAAGGCACAATTAGTAAGTATTTGCTAAATGAATACCTCCCATTTTTTAATTTAAGGCAATAGTTATTTTTATGTACCTATGTCTTGATTCCTAAATTATACTATAATATCTTTAAGGAAGGAGCATCTTAAACTCTTGCTTGGGGGTTATAAAAATTTGCCTCTAAGTAAATATCAAATGATATAGTTTATGTATGTATTTGTTTATTTATATATTCATTCACTCATTTTTGTTTTTAGAACTGCAGTTTTGTTTTGTTTTTGTTTTTGTTTTTTGAGATAGGGTCTCTATCTGTATCCAGGCTAAAGTGCAGTGGTCCAATCATGGCCCACTGCAGCCTTGACCTCCCGGGCTCAGGTGATGATCCTCCCACCTCAGCCTCCTGACTAATTGGCACTACAGATGTGTACACCCACACCTGGCTAATTTTTTGTATTATTGTAGAGATGAGATTTTTACCATGTTGCCCAGGCTGATCTTGAACTCCTGGACTCAAGTGATCCCAAAGTGTTGAGATTATAGGTGTGAGCCACTGCACCCAGCCTGCAGCTCTTTACGTACTTTTTAAAAACCTGTATGTCATTACAATGTTCATCAATATCTTTTGGAAACTCCTTAAAAATTAATTGGTCTGGCGGGGGAAAATGTAGGTGTTTTAGAGTTTGAAGCTTATACAATTTGGTAGTGGGGGATAGGGAGCAACATTTGGAAAGAAAAACAATAATGGATACAAATTAGATATTGGTCCTTGAAAGGGACCTGTGTAAAAGAAGGGAACCTAAAACTGAAGCTTCATTTAGCTCTGCTGTGAGTCAGCCTCTGTCCCTGGGACTGAAATCTTGAGTGCAGCATGTTTCTTCTTGCACTTAAGTCCAGCATTTGTAAGACGTAACATTTGAGCCACATTCATCTCACAGATTATTCTGTCTGACACCTAATGCAGTCCCACTCATGCTCCACACTCCCGCCATTCCTGTTTACTGCATTCAAACTAAATGCCAACTGGCTATCAATGTGAGAAGCCAACCTCACCATGACAGCTGTTAGTACACTGATACTAATCCCATGTTACATTGGCATTGTTCTAGCTTCGTATTGGTCTGAAAATCTCATTCTTCCTCTCTTTCAAAAAGTTTTCTCAAAGTCCCAAGTTTGTTTTTTTTCTTTTCTCCCTGAACTGCCACTCTGCATCAGAAATTGGCATCTATTTTATTGCCAAGAGTAACTGTTTTTTTTCTGTTTATATTTTTTCTCATAGGACTTAGATTTTTGTGGGTAAGACAAATGCATAGTAACCCCTACATTGTCCATTTGACTTTTTTTTTTTAATTTCTGACTTGCTCTATTTGAATAATTAAAGTGTCTTTTGTTTTACTGTTGAGGCAATAAAGTTAAGAAAAAAATGGGAATATGGTAAATATATCACTGAGAATTAGAGCTTCTAAAATAAAATTTCTTTGTAGCAGCAGAGGGGCAGCCCTCTGCCCTGCTGCTCATATTTTAGGCCAGTGAATTATTGACTTTCACAGTGTGCTGGAGTTCAGTAGGTCTGTAGATGATCTGCCAGCTGTGAGGCAATGTTTAGGTTAAAAGATCTGTCTCAGAGATTGGGAATGCTGAAACATGGGTAAAGAAAATAAATGTCTTGAGGGACATTAACTTATAGAGAGCATATTTATTTATCCCATATGAATGCCTTGCTTGCCTGGAGTAATCCAGATATTTAACCTCTGAGGCAGCAGTTGAAGCAGAGAGTAATGGAAGTGATGACAACAAAAGGGAGAAGGGTGGGGGACAACTGTGGTGGAGGCTCAAGGGATTGTGATTTTTTTTTTTTTTTTTGAGAGCAGTACCTAGGTAAGAAATCACATACTGGGTTCTGTTCATCAACATTTAATCAGCGCCTACCATGTGCCAGGTACTGTGCTCAACCACAGGAGTATAACAATGAATAGAACAGGGTCCCTGACTTTAAGGAACATACAGTATGGTAGGAAAGAAACAGACTTAAAATGCACTGTACTAATGGTTTGTACCATATAGGTTCACATAAAGGAATAAGTAACTTTTTTTTTTTTTTTTGAGATGGAGTCTTGCTCTGTCACCAGGCTGGAGTACAGTGGTGTGATCTTGGCTCACTGCAACCTCTGCCTCCCGGTTCAAGTGATTCCCCTGCCTCAGCCTCCCGAGTAATGGGGACTACAGGCACGTACCACTACACCCGGCTAATTTTTTGTATTTTAGTAGAGATGGAGTTTCACCATGTTGGCCAGGATGGTCTTGATCCCTGGACCTTGTTATGCTCCCACCTCAGCCTCCCAAAGTGCTGGGATCACAGGCGTAGGTCACCGCGCCTGTCCCTCCACCCCACTTTTTTTTTTTTTAAGAGATAGAGTCTCACTCTGTTGCCCAGGCTGGAGTGCAGTGGTGTGTTCTAGCTCACTGCAGCCTGGAACTCCTGGTCTCAAGTGATCCTCCTGTCTCAGCCTCCCAAGAGGCAAAGACTATAGGAACATGCCACCATGCATGGCCATTTTATTAAATTTTTTGGAGACAGGGACTTGCCCTGTTGCTCAGGCTAACCTCAAACTCTTGGCTTCAAGCCGTCTCTCACCTTGGCCTTCCAACATGTTGGGATTACAGGCGTGAGCCCCTGCACCTGGCCCAATAAGTAACTTTTGATTGAAGATCAGGGATGACATCACAGAAGGAAAGGGCAAGAGCAACAGGAGGCAGGTTGATGACTTAGTTAAGCTCTCCTGAAAGCAGACCCCAAAACAAAGATTTGGGTGTAATGTCAGGAAACACTGTGAAGAATTGAGACACTGAAGGGAGGAAAGTCAATGAAACATGCATGAATGGAAGGACAACCATTGTGGGCAACGGGCTCCATCCTAATGGTCACCTTCTGGGAGATGCCTGAAAAATGTTTCATTAATAGGAAAACTGAGTTATGTTTTCTTTGGTTGAAGATTCCTCCAGGTAGAGCAAGTTCCCATTGGCAGAAAACACTCTCAAACATAGTGAAACAGGAAGCCATGATTACATACAGGAATTATTTATAACAATCTTTCAGAGTAAGTCTAGCAAGTATTGTTGGGGTACCTGTGGCATCTGCAAGAGCTGTCTATATTTAACAGCTATTCTTACTTTCATTCAATTCATTGTCAATGAAGTTTTGATTCTGTTTAGGTGTTTGGAAGCTCAATAACCAATCAGCCCCTCACTAGCCCTTGAGAGTGAGTGTTGATTAGTGTGAACCAGTCATGATTTCTCTGTTCCTCTTGTCAGTGATATTTTAAAGTAGAAGTAGAAGCATTGGCAAGTAAGATGTAATGGTATGTTTGCTAGGAACCTTTTGGAAAATTTTTTCTCAATTTTAAAATGAGACGGAGGTAGGGAATCACTTCTTTTGTACTGCTTAATATGAATTTATGAAGATGTGATGTTTAGCACAATGGCAGCCATTTTGCAACCATGACAGAAAAGCCTGAAGATGAAGGCCAACATGTTGAGGATGCTGAGGGAAAAGAAGAAAACAGGTCCCTGATCATTTTTTTGAGCTCCTGAAATTATAACCTTGGACTTACCTACCTATGGACTTCTTAAAAACTGAAATAAGGCTGAGCTTGAAACAATGAGGGGCATATGGCAGGAGAAGGGATCCAGGATGACTGGCTGAACTGGTTACATGTGAATGACAGATGACGACTTATCAACTCTTTACCTATTCTCTCAAAAAATTTATGTGGTGCCACTTACAAGACTAGATATAACACAAACATTTGGTAAACTTCAAATATCAATTTTTTCCTGAAACCCCACCCCAGCCATACTTTCTAGAGTTGTAACATAGGAATGAGTGGCTTCCTGGACCATAGTGGACTTACTTGTACCCTTTGGGCAGTGCCTGTTATTCCTAGTTGTGGAGTTAGTTTTTCTAGTTCCATCCCCTACCCCAATCCTGGCTGCTTCTCCATTTACTCTGGCTGGTATAGTAAAGGTTTAATTTGCTTTGACCTCTTGTACTCTAAAAGTAAGTATGCATTTGGAGTAGAATGTGAAAAGTCTCCAGAGTGTGAGTGAATGTCACCATATTGTTAAGGACTAGACTTTCTGGGGTGTAAAGGTAGAATGCAGAAGTTTTAGGTTGCAAAGGCCTGGGATGCTAAACCTATAATCTTTTTGAGGACCATTACTTCCAGGAGAGAAATAAACTTGAATATTTGTTGGAGAAGGCCTAAAGAGGGTAAAAGAGGTTCTTGGGAAAGACCACTGAAATAGAAGGGGATGACAAGACAGTCCTAAGATTCAGCTACCATGATTTGATCCTCCATAATTATCCATGGCCAATAAAAGGGCTAGATCTATGGAATAGGGATGGAACTACTGTGAGGAGCATAGTCCTACAGCCAAAAAGTTGTATTAACCCTAGAGAACTTGGCTAGTAATATGATTTGGTTTTGTGTTGTCACCCAAAGCTTATCTCAAATTCTAATTCCCACACATGGAGGGAAGGACTTGGGGGAAGGTGATTGGATGATGGAGGTGGTTTCCCCTGTGCTGTTCTCATGATAGTGAGTGAGTTATCCCAAGATCTGATGGTTTAAAGGGGGCAGTTTGCCCTTCACTTACTCTCTCTCTCTCCTGCTGCCATGTAAGATGTGCCTTGCTTCCCCTTCACCTTCTGCCATGATTATAAGTTTTCTGATGCCTCCCCAGCCATGCAGAACTGAGTCAATTAAATCTCTTTTGTTTATAAATTACGCAGTCTAAAAAATTTCTTTATATCAGTGTAAAAACAGACTAATATAGTTAGACTAGAACCTGTGGGCTAGCTCACCTAGAAAGGCTGCCCATTCAGTGGGAAGGCATTTGCTTGTCTTCCTAACATTTTGGAGGAATTATTCATATTTTAAATAGCTATCTAGAAAAATTTGAACTTTATTCCAGACTGACTTTCCAATATCTGATAATTTTCTTCCTTGGAGTTAAGGTATAATCAGGGAGTGCAAAGCCTACACATAGGATAATTACGAGGAAGAAGAAGGAAGAACGATTTTTTTATCTATTCCCTCAAAAAGTATTTATTAACACCAACCATATAGTAGGCCCTAGTTTAAGTTGGAGATTCTAGCATGATAAAGACAGAGAAACACTCTGCCTTTATGTTTCTGTTCTAGTAGAAGAAACAGACAACAAATATGCAAATAATATAATTGTACAGTGTGATGTGTGAATCACACCCAAGTGAAAAACAAACAGGATGATGTTTTACAGTGTAACTGGAAATAGGAAGGCAAGACAGAATGGAAGCACTGTTTTAGTTAAAGTGGTCAGGGAGGATTCTCAATAGAGGTGAAACCTCCAGCTTTGATAAGCCACAGGGGGAGTTGAGAGTGGTAAGATCTGAGACTGGAAATTATGCATTAGAGGGAGCTCAGATTTTGTTATATAGCACAGCACAATGTCATTGAAGAATGTTAAACAAGGAGTTGTGATCTTATTTACATTTTTTAAAAGTCATTTATATGGGGACAAAAGTAGAAGTAAGAATAAAAGCATGCATGGGAATGATAAAGACCAAAATCAGAATGGTGGTCAACTGTATGGCTGGAGAAAGATGACTGAGATTTGGAAAGGATAAACAGGAAGCATTAATGTATATGTAATGTTTCACTTATTTAAAAAAAATTGTAACCACTTAAGCTAAGAGGCAGTTATGTTGTATGCAATATTTTTCTTTAGATTATGCTTGAAATCTATTTTAAGGCATGTTATATTTATATTTTAAAGACATGTTTATTACTAATTCAAGTGTCTAGTACAGGCAGTCAGGGAATGTAAAGGCAAGAGGCCCTCCAGTGGGGCTCTGGCACTTGAAATCCACATTCCCTCCAAACTAGGGCAGCTGCTACTCAGCCCTAGCTACCTGCTGCCAAGCAGGAACTTGGACCTTGTGTTGCTAGAAGAATCTGTAATCTGGATTTTTTTTTAATGTGAAATGTCCTAATTTTAAAAGCTGGCAGTTAACCCAAATTAATGAAACAAAGCAAAGCAAAATCCTGTGAAGATCCAAACAAACAAACAAAGGCAAATGCCTGTGCACTAGATTCAGCCCTTGAGTTACCAGCCTGCCATTTCTGCATAAACTCTGTGTGGCAAATTTAAGCAAAATGCTGTAAAATCTTTTATTGTGGAGACTAATATTCAAGTGGAGAAGGTGAAAATATTCCAGGACCCTGCAGAAAGAGTATACTAGCCAGACTCCCTGGAGTCTCTGTGGGGAAGAGCTTTGGCTGTGCTAAGGGAGATTCTTAGCTTCTTGTATACTTTACAGTCTGCAGATCCTTCACTGTGAGAACCTCAAAAAAGAAGCCAGACTTTTCCATTGACTCCAAGGCTGTGTCAGCAAATGCCAGACTCAGCAGGCCCTTTCTATTGTATGTTAAGTTTCCAAACAGCTGAAAATAGTTTGTGCCAAGATCTCTATAAGTGTGACAAACACACAACATTCTACATGCCCCAGGAGGCCAATTAAAGCTAGGAGAGCTAGGAGACCACAGATGACAATCTCTGAATACAGTCACCACACCTCTCAGGGCTGATGACTGATGTATTTTTCTATTCTCTTCTCATCAGAAATGAAGCCTTGGATTAAAGATAATTTATTCATGGCTTTTGGTTTAATTTTTAGCAGAGGTATTTTGGACTTGAAAATCTCCTAAAAAGAAAATATTGCCTGGATGTCAAAGGTATACATTTTCTTATCAACGTCATTTCATGTGAGTGACTTATACAGCCCTTCCTACAGGTTGCCTAGTTCATCAAAGTTTCTTTGAACACAAACTGCAGGCAGTTATTAAAACCTCCTCAAAAGTGATGAATAAAATCTTTAAAGCATGTTAGAAATCATTTGTGAAACCTTTTATAGGAATAAAGCATTCTTAGTTTACCAGCTTTCAGACCAAAATATTAGTCTTTTTTAAAGGAACTTGATTCCATTTCTATGTTGATTGACACATCTCAAATACTTTTCAGTTCTTCATCAGAATATTCTTATGTCTTTGGACATAATGCATTATTATGTACAATATATAAAATATTGTAATTTATCATTAGCTAAACAGTGCTTGAATAGCCAAAAGGGGATAAAATGAGCAAATGATCATGTGGTGTTCTCATGAATACTTGTATAACTCCCAGCTACTCTGACACCTTAGAAACAATTGGTATAGGGGGAGCCTTATACCAAAGGGAGCAGTGGATGAAGGAGAAAGAATGGTACTAATGTCAAAATCTTGCCTAGTAGAAAACAAAAGAAAAATAAAATAAATACAAAACCTGAGAACAAACCTAAGAAATGATATTTACACTGTAAATGACATTTTCATAGTTAGCTATTCACAGTGTAAAGTAATCAAATGCCTTTAATTGTTAAAGAACCAAGTTCTCAAATAATTGCATTGTTTCCAAATGTGTATGATTTTCTGTTCAGTTGCTTTACATGTAATTTCCACTTACATTTTTATCCATTTAACATTGACTGCCAAGTTATTCGTTTGGCAATCAGCTGTATGCAGAACTTCGAAAATAAGAGAGTTGGAAGATATCTTGCATAATATTACATATGTAATTCATTCTGGACAGGAATTATTGTTCAATCTATTTTTAAAAAAACAAGGCCGGGCATGGTGGCTCACACCTGTAATCCCAGCCCTTTGGAGGCCAAGGCAGGAGATCAGACCACCCTGACCAATGTGGTGAAACCCTATCTCTACTAAAAATAAAAATAAAAAAATTAGCTGGGTGTGGTTGTGCACACCTGTAGTCCCAACTGCTCAGGAGGCTGAGGCATGAGAATTCTTTGAACCCAGGAGGTGGAGATTGCAGTGAGCCGAGATGGCGCTACTGTACTCCAGCCTGGTGACAGAGTGAGACCCTGTCTCAAAAAATATATAAAACTTTAAAAAATCTGTATTTATGTTGAGAGACCATAGGTAAATATATAGAACATGGTTAGGAATAAAAACATTTGCCTGGATAAATCAGGAAAAATGAACAAACCGTCCCCACCCTGCAAAAACGGCCTACCTACACACATTGAATTCCCTTATATAATTGCATAGACCTGTTCTTTATTTTGTTGTTTGGAAGCCAAAAACAAATAATGCATCCTGGTTTCCTTTTGCTACATATTGAAATAACAAAAACGGATAGGCCAGTAATAATTCAGCTCTTCAGTGTTAATCAAGCTTGATCACAAGGAACCTTAGAAGGAAACACTCAGCCACCCTGTTGTTGGCCTTACTAATGCCATTCTACCCTTCTGCCTTGCGAACACAACCACAATTTTGTTTGGGTAATAATTTCCCAACCCCAGGCCCATGGAATAAATTCTTACTAGTCTCCATTAGTCATAGGAATCTCTTTCTTTATTGGCCTACAGGTTAGCATGCAACTTTGTCCAGGAAAATGAGACCTAAGGAGATACTCTACTCCTTGGGAAAAGAAAATCTCTTTTCTGTCTGCCCTCTTCCTTTCCACTTTGAATACTCTCAAGTGATGCTGTAGCCATCTTGTACTCATGGATAGGGCTTGAGGGCACAGAAAGCAAAAGAATTCCAGAAACATTTACTAACAAACACTGTGACATCATTGAGCCTCTGAGGGAGCTGCCTATGTCCAGATTTCTTGTTAAATGAAAAGACAAACTTCTGTGTGTTTGGATGACTCCACCTTGGCCTGTCACTTACAGCTAAAAACATCTTAGTGAATACATTAGCATGAAAAATTATGCTAAAAATAAACCAGAAACAATAAATAACAAATGTTGATTGAGTCATGATGAGGTATACACTTTCATTATCTTCATTTATCAACAGTGATGCTGAGGTATATAGAAAGGTTAGCATTATTGCTAACATGCTGCTGTGATCATCCAGATTTGGGGACTCCGTTGTTACATAACTTTTTGGCAAGATATATTTGGTAGAAGAGTGCCTTATGTTAAAGCACTAAATCTTAGCAAAGCATAGATACAGAGAACCTTTTGCACATCCAACTTATAAGCAAAATATCTATCGATTTAACATGAACCGATACCATATTATTTTAAATACAATTTCAAGGGAAGTCTGACAAAACAGATAAAACACTAAGATTTGCTTTCATCAGTGTTTAATAAATAGGTTTTCATTTTATGAGTAGAAACCAGAAAGCAAGAAAAAGTTGGTTTTTTCAACACCAACTATGTAAATACCAATCACTGTCAGTTGGGGGTTGGGGGTGGTGGGAGAAGAACTGCATACTTGGGAAATAGAAATTTGGTACCCAAACTGATTTCCTATGTGCTTCTAATGGGTCATTGTAAGAAAAATAAATGTTAAAGACACGATACAGAGCCGCCATAATAGGCACTTATTCATGCATAGACTTTTGAATGCACAAGCCAATATATCTCTATCGTGAACATATAAACTGTAATTGTCTCCTCTCTGTAATGGTTCTATAATGGTTCAATTCCTAAGTCCAATTTCTTTTGGCCTTCCCTGGAGTATTTGCTTTTAAATGGCATTAAATTTCTGCCTCATTTGTGTTTAGATCCCATATTTCCATCAGTACTTTGATAATAAGATGATATATTTATAGACTAGTTTTTATTTCATTTTGGCTTGAAGATTTCCTCTTTATCGAACTGGGTTTATTAAAATAATTAGCTTTCTTATTAAACTATGATGGAAAAAGAAAGGAGATGGAAGGGAATGTAGAATGTCTCCTCATAAAAGTATTGACAAAACTATCATGCTGGAGGGTAATCTCTTTTAGGATGCACATTAATTTTTGGCAAATTTCAAAAATATTCTGGGTTTGGATTACCCAAATCATGCTCGTTAATATCTTAAAATGACAGATGCAATAATACTGGGATTGTAGAAAGTTTTTGAATTGATTTGTCTATTCAGAAAGAGTATGGGCGAAATTTAAATTAGGTCAGATTTGTCCTGTCTCCACTCCACTAGGGTTTGGGTTTGTTTGTACTACAGCAGAAAGCCTATTCTCACCAGGATCCTTTGGGCCAGTTCCTCAGCATATCCACGTCTGCTTCTCTTATTAAAAGTGAAAAGGGATTCCATAGCCTCAGAGATTTTGTGGCAATTACATGAGCTAATGCTTGTTAAAAAACAGTTTTGTAAAACATTAAACATTCTAAACTTTTTAATTTCTTACCCCTATGGCATGAAAACTTACTCATTATATGTCATTGTTTAGAGAAGAACTTATGGCTAGCTATCATCTGTCCCAAATATGCATGCTTTAAATTATTTTAGCTAAAGGAAAGAAACGCTAATGATGTTAATCTTGAGAGCCCAAATTTGCTAGCCTTCTATGGTAAGCAAACAGATATGTTTAGCTCCTTTTCTGTATACACTGGGAAATATAGAGCCCTCCACAACTTCCCAGGTATTCCTTAGTTTGGTGGGGGCCTGGGAGAGGCTTCAGGATCCAGTCATCTTTTACTCCCAGTCCCAATCCCTATTTACTGCCTTGCCTCTGTGACCTTTCTTTGTCTGTATCCTTAACCCCCTGTTAATTTCCCAAAGCTCCACTAACAAAAGACTGTTGGGTGAGTGGCCAACTTTTTATTAAACAAAACATTTGGTGAGGGAAATATGCCCAACATAGAAGCAAAAAAAAGTAAAATTAATCACTAGAAGACTGTTTTAAACTGAGCTGTCTTTCCATCTTTGGGTATTTCTCACTGTCTTTTCTTCTTCTACTACATTCCTCTCCTCCCTGTTGAAGACCTCTAAAACCCCAGTCTGTGCCCCCATGCCCAACCAATTGAAAGTTCCCATAATATATTATGCAGAGCAACTTTTCAGTTTCCCTCAGCTCAATTTTCTCTTTCCAGACCATGCCTCGGGACCTTGCATAACTTAAAAATCTTGATTCATCCACTGAGATATTTTTCTAAATAGGAGAACAGGACAGAGAACTAAGCAAAAGCATTGGTGTTACAGTTTGTCTTTAAAATGGCTTGAAGCACTCTGCCATATTATTCTGTGAATTATTTTATTTAACCTTCACAATTCTGTTACAAGAGTTCTGCTATCCTAATTCTATAGATGAGAAATCTGAGGCCCACTTTATATCTGCTCACTTATTTCCATTCTTTTAATATTTCGTTAAAGAATTTCATATAAATTAGATTTAAATAACATTTTGATCTAAAAAAAGTAAACTGAGAGCCAATCAAAACCAGAAATAATGAGCTCCACAATAGAAAATAATTGGAATAAATTTGTATGTATGTATTTTCTGTGTGTGTGTGTGCATGCGTGTGTGTGTGTGTTTAGCTCTCTCCCCTTCATTGATTTCACAGGAAAAATGTAATTAGCCTTTACCATTTTTATCCACTGATGATATACTTGATTTATTGCTTATTCTGCTTTTTAAACTTATTTACAATAATCTTTAGTCAATTATGATTGTCACAGTTTTGGAATAAATTGACTTCTCTACTTTTATATCTAACAGGAATTCATTAGTCCTTATCAAATATGCACAATTAGTTTACAATAGTGCCAACATTGTTGCTTCTTTTTTTCTTTTTGGCATTCTCAAATTATTTGAGGATTTTGTTTATTATGTTTTAAATATTTGGGATAATTCAACGTGATTTTGTGGCATAAAGACAAAGAATTTAGAATGTTATTTCTGATCTCATTATTCTCTCAAAATTCCTAAGCTATCTTGGGCAATTTTAAAAAAATTTTCTAATTCTGTAAAACTTTATTTTAAATTGAAAATAATGCCTAGTTCATAAGAATGCAGAATACATCAGGGATGAGATGTTTATAAAGGGATTTTTAAGAAATTTTATAGATATAAAATTAAAAGACATTTATATATGATAACACTATGGGTTCTAATTATGAATTACTATATGTAAATGGTCTTAATTGAGCTCAGCATGAGAGGACTTTATACTCTAAGTAATCTTACTGATAAGAAAATATTAATAATCTAAAGAAAATCTTTTTGTTATTTTTATAAGTTGTTCATACATATAACGAGCTACATTGTTCTACAAAAATCACAGAAACTATTATGAAAAATAATACCAGTAGAAAATATTTTTTTTACTTTTAGATTTCTAAAAACACACGGTTGTGATGCTACTTCACTTTTTTCAGTAGTAGACATCATCTACCAACTTCCTGCTAGAACTCAGCATGTGGGTCTCTTTCCTCTCCCCATCCTTTCACACATGCACTTGTTTCCCATCCCTTATCCTTCCACTACTGTTAAAGGCATAATTTTAGTTAGATTGCTCAGTGTTTCTATCAGGAGTTTTTAAAGGCTCTTCAAACTTGTACCATTTAAATAACTCTGCTTTCTTTGTTTTTATTTTATACACTATCTCTGGAGTCAATATTTTCCTCATCTTTTTCTTCATTTTAATTTTTTAATATACTTACATGATTTCCAATTCAGTCCTTCACCTCTCTGCCACTTGCTTGAATAGCCCCTTAAAAGTTTAGATACTTGGGCAAGGCACAGTTGCTGACACTTGTAATCCCAGCACTTTGGGAGGCTGAAGTAAAAGGATCACTTGAGGCCAGGAATTTGAGACTGGCCTGGGCAAAATAGGGAGACCTCCTCTGTACAGAAAATTTAAAAATTAAGTGGGAGTGGCAGCATGTGCCAGTGGTCCTAGCTACTTGAGAGGCTTAGACAGGAGGATTGCTTGAGCCCAAAAGTTTGAAGCTGCAGGGAGCCATGATCATGCCACAGCACTCCAGCCTGGGCAATAGAGCAAGACCCTTCCTCTGAAAAAAAGAAAAAAGTTTGGACACATCAGATAGTCTTTTAATTTCAACTTCTTGGAAAAATCATTCTTAGAGCCTTCTGAACTACTCTTATCTGAACTGTTTATACCCTGGGGACTGATTTTCTTTGCCTTTCTTCTCTTCCCAAGTATTCTTCTTTCCTTCAATTTTGTGGAGCTCTCCTCTAACCACTTTCTAACAAAGGTACATAGAAGACAATTTTTTTGAGAGCCAGTATGTCTGAAAATGTCCTTATTTCCTGCTTACACTGTATTAATAGTGTATACCATGCTAGAATTCTCCATTTAATATCATTTTGCCCCAGAATTTTACAGGCATTGCTGCATTATTTATCTCCCAGTGTTCATGTCGAGAATTATCAAACCTTTCTGTTTCCTGTTCTTTTGTTTGCAACCTGTTCCTATGTGTCTGGAGTTTGCTGAATCTTCCCTTTATCTCTAGTTTTCTGGATTTCACTGAGATGTGCCTTGACATGGGTCTCTTGATTTGTTGTGTTGCGTGTTTTATAAGCACGTTTTTTAATCTAGGAAAGCAAGTTTTCTTCCCCACTGTTTCTCTTAATCTCGCTCTCGCTCTCTTTTCTTGAACTGCAGAAAGGTTAAGTGGTGAAATCCCTATGCTTTGGAGTCAAATTTCCTGGGTCTGAAACCATAGATTTTCTCCTTAGAAAGGGTGAGACTTTTAATATTTTTTGTGACTCAGTTTTCCCACTAGGTTAAAGGAAACAGTGAAAGCACCTACATCATAGGCTCTTTTGAGAATTAAATGATTTGGTATATATAAAGCCTGACTGGCACATCATAATTGTTTTTGATCTCCTGAACTCTTGATCTAACGTTCGTGCTTTTTCTCTGCCTGCCAACTCTTTTATCTTTTAGCTCCACTCTATGGATTTTTGCTCCACTTTCTGAAAGATTTTCTTAACTCTATCTTCCAATCTATTAGTTTTCAAAGTCTGTTTTCATATTTGTAATTCCTAAGAGCTTTTGCTTGTCTCTGGTTTGTACTATCACTACACTCCCTGAGGATATTATTGATTGTCAAGTTATCTTCTCATTGCAAAGCCTCCATTTTCTCCAATGGGTTGCTTTTTCCTTTTTTTTTTTCTTTATATTCCATGTTAAAGTCTTTCCTCGTCTGTCCAGTAATCCTAATTATCTGCCCATTTTTAAGGTTAGAGAACCAAAGCACTTATTGGAAAACCTAAGCCTGAGCAGTAATTATCAACCACCACCTTCACAGTAGATAAATTGCCTAGAATATTTTGTTGATGAGCTTCCAGTTTCATAATCTTTATTTATATTCTTTGAGGATAACTACTTTCTCCTGAGGAGACTCTACCAGTGTCCTTCCTGAATGATAGAGGCCTGGCTTCCAGGATTCACAGACCCAAGTGCACAACAAGAGCTAGACAGCTCAACATCCTGTTTTCAGTAAGGTGCTAGCTGTATAGACAGGACGGGTAGATCTGAAGATCAAATTGCTTTTAAAACCGTTTTTTACTAGTCCTCTTTAATTTAGCTATTCTCTTTATTCCAAAAGCACTGTGTGTCACCAATCCCAACATTTTAGGATTCTGTGAAATAAGCTAAACTTATTCCTTACTGTTTCCACTGCCAGCTTGAGATGTAGCTCTCTCAGGTATGCTAATTCTGTACCACTTTTCATTTGTTTACCAGGTCTCATAATTTTCTGCTATTTTCTTATTCTGATTTCCCATCTTTTTTGGTTCATTTCTTTAAAAAAAAAAAAAATACCTTGAATGGTAGGTTTGTTTTTTGTTTGGGGTTTTTTTTTTTTTTTTGGTGGGGTTGGTGGGTACTAAAATTGGATGTATATATGTTTAATCATGCATTTTTACCTAAAAGTTGCAAAGCAAAGCTTTCAGTGGGCATTTGAGATTGCCAATCTGTCTAGGTCCACTAGAGATGGAGACTTTTTTTTTCACCTCTTCAGAGTAGCCTCATGAAAATTGGAAAATGTGATAGAGGTTTTGTCCCAGCATGCTGGTCCCCTTTACCTAAGTCGTCTGGTTAAGTAACTGCTGTAACTCTCCAGACTTAGAAGATTAATCCTTGACACCTAAACTCTTTGTACTGAAGAAGTTATGCACCTTGGTGAATAGGCAGAGAGAAGGGAAAACTTAACCTTTGGCCGCCTTTCTCCACTCCTAATGCACCATTTGCTTTGCTATGGAACAAACCAGAATGGAGGCTTTATTTGTGAAAAGTAAAAATAGAAAATCAATCAATCAATGAAGCACAGACAAGTAGAGAGATGAAGAGAGAGTCCTGATGGCATTGAGTCTCAACTTCAGTTCAGGTCTTCCTGGATTTTGTGACTTAACCTTTGTATCTGTCCTAGCTGTGTGTATCAATAAGTTATGATTTCTTCCCCTAAAATGAATTGAATTGTTTTTCTGTCTCTTACTACTAAATGAGTCTTGATTAATTTGCTAAAGAATCAGTAGAGTTTCCCAGTACTAATAACATGGTAATGGTTTTTATCTACATAACTAGAATAAAGTTTGTTTATTGCAGCTCTGTTTACAGTAGCAAAGACTTGGAACCAATCCAAATGCCTGTCAATGATAGACTGAATACATAAAGTGTGGTACATATACACCATGGGATACTATGCAGCCATAAAAAGAAATCAAATCATGTCCTTTGCAGGGACATGGATGAAGCTGGAAACCATCATCCTCAGCAAACCAACACAGGAACAGAAAATCAAATGCCACATGTTCGTACTCATAAGTGTGAGATGAATAATGAGAACACATGGACACAGGGAGGGGAACAACACATGCCGGGCCTGTTGAGGGGTAGAAGGTGAGGGGAGGGAACTTACAGGACAGGACCACCATGGCATATGTATACCTATGTAACAAATCTGCACATTCTGCACAAGTATTCCAGAACTTAAAGTAAAATTTTTTTTAAATTGCTGGATAGCCACTCTGAATCTCTTATTTTTCCAAACATCAAGCTGCAAACACCTCTGAAAAGACTAATGGCTTTCTCTTCATTTCTATCTTCCGACTCTCTGGCAAATTTTTCTCATTGGCAAATTCTTTCTCAAAACCTCACAGAGAAGTGGATTCTCAAAAGTGTAATTCCTAGCCTTACAAATAAGTGACAGTGGTGTCCTGGGCCCAAAAATAAGGAAACACGAGACATGCTAAAAAGGTCTACCTCTTACTGTTTTTACTATATTCCAAAGATCAAAGCTTCACTTTTTACTGATACAAATGCCATATTTTGTTTTGTCTGTTTTCCCTCTCTAGTTTTTCTATTCCTGTGGTCTATGCCATTCCTAAGCAGAGGAGAACAAATAATTATAATTTTTGGCTTTAAAATATTTACTTGATAATTGTGTTTATATGTAAAAAAACACCTAAAAATCCCCCCCCCCAAAAAAAAAGAAAGAAAGAAAAGAAATTATAGAGGCATTTTATTTCTACTGCAATATTTTACTCCTAGAAAATAGGTAGATCCTAAATACACAGAAGAGTTACTGGGCATATCTAAAGAATACATATGAATTTAAAAGCCTTTTTTTTTTTCTTTTTTTTTTTTTTTTTTTTTTTGAGACGGAGTTTCACTCTTGTTACCCAGGCTGGAGTGCAATGGCGTGATCTCCGTCTCCTGGGT
>NW_022436943.1:32386202-32532989 GCF_009761245.1 Sapajus apella | reverse complement strand
CGGCCTCCCAAAGTGCTGGGATTACAGGCTTGAGCCACCGCGCCCGGCCAAAAGCCTTTTTAAATTTTATTTTGTTTTATTTTGAGACAGAGTCTCACTCTGTCACCCAGGCTGACTGGAATGGTATGATCTCGGCTTACTGCAGCCTCAACCAGGGCTCAAGTGATCCTCCCACCTCAGCCTCCTGAGCAGCCAGAATTACAGGCATTCACCACCATACCAAACTAATTTTTTATTTTCGTGTGGAGACAAGGTCTTTCCATGTTGCCCAGGCTAGTCTTAAAACTCCTGGAGGCAAGCAGTCCTCCTGCCTCACCTCCCAATGTCTTGGGATTTGGGGCATGAGCCACTATGCCCAGCCAAAAAGCCCCTTTTCTATCTCAGCTTTTCTTTCCTTATTCAAAACCCAATGAATTTAATTTAATGAATGGAATTTCTCAAGATTAAAATTTTCTAGAACTTTTAAGGTTTGGGTGCCTGCTTTTTCTTTTCTTCTAGCAGATGTTAAAATAATGTGACATTAAATTATTAAATTTTAAATTATTAGTCAACCAGCAAGGCTCATCCCTCAAATTAGGTAAGTAAGTAACTCAGATACATAAGATACATTCTCCTAATATATACTTTTATTTTAAATTTTATGCAGTATTCTTTTTTTTCATTGTTCATCCAAGTATATGTCATGAGACACAATTTACAATAGAGATGCTATCACACAACATATTGGTTGTTCTTTTTTTTCTTTAAAATTGCCTATTTTAAAGACTCTCAGGAAAATCTACATTTTGGGTCACTTAATTCTGTGTGTGTGTGTGTGTGTGTGTGTGTGTGTGTGTGTGTGCGCGCGCGCGCGTGCGCGCACGTGACTGAGCCTTGCTCTGTTTCCCAGGCTGGAATGCAATGGCATGATCTGGACTCACTGCAGCCTCCTGGGTTCAAGGGATTCTCCTGCCTCAGCCTCCCAAATACAAGTGCATGCCACCACACCTGGCTAATTGTCATATTTTTAGTAGAGATGGGGTTTCACCATGTTGGCCAGGCTAGTCTCAAACCCCTGATCTTAGATGATCCACCTGCCTCAGCCTCCCAAAATGCTGGAATTACGGGTGTAAGCTACCATGCCCAGCATGGTAATCTAATTATTTTTTATGCTTTAACTTCTGGAGTACATGTGCAGATCGTGCAGGATTATTACATAGGTATACACATGCCATGGTGGTTTGCTGCATCCATTCCCCCCCCTCACCTACAGTAGGTATTTCTCCTAATGTTATCCCTCCCCAATCTTCCCACCCCCTACTGTCCCTCCCCTAGGTTCCCCACCCCACAACAGACATCAGTGTGTGATGCTCCCCTCCCTGTGTCCATGTGTTCTCATTGTTCAACACCCACTTATGAGTGAGAATATACAGTGTTTGGTTTTCTTTTCTTGTGTCAGTTTGCTGAGAATGGTGGTTTCCAGTTTCATACATGTCCCTGCAAAGGACATTAACTCATCCATTTTTGTGGCTGCATAGTATTCCATGGTATACGTGTGTCACATTTTCTTTATCCAGTCTATCATTGATAGGCATTTGGTTTGGTTCCAAGCCTTTGCTATTGTAAACAGTGCCCCAGTCAACATACGTGTGCATGTGTCTTTATAATAGAATGATTTATAACCCTTTGGGTATATACTCAGTAATGGGATTGCTGGGTCAAATAGTATTTCTATTTCTAGATCCTTGAGGAATCACCACACTGTCTTCCTCAATGGTTGAACTAATTCACACTCCCACCAACAGTGTAAAAGTGTTTCTGTTTCTCCACATCCTCTCCAGCATCTGTTGTCTCCAGATTTTTTAATGATCGCCATTCTAACTAGCGTGAGATGGTATCTCAGTATGGTTTTGATTTGCATTTCTCTAATGACCAGTGATGATGAGCATTTTTTCATATGTTTGTTGGCCTCATATATGTCTTTTTTGAAGTGTCTGTTCATATCCTTTGCTCACTTTTGATGGGGTTGTTTGTTTTTTTTCTTGTAAATTTGTTTTAGTTCTTTGTAGATTCTGGATATTAGCCCTTCGTCAGATGGGTAGATTGCAAAAATTTATTCCCATTCTGTTGGTTGCTGGTTCACTCTAATGATAGTTTCTGTTGCTGTGCAGAAGCTCTGGAGTTTAATTAGATCCCATTTGTCTATTTTGGCTTTTGATGGCATTTCTTTTAGTGTTTTAGTCATGAAGTCCTTGCCTATGCCTATGTCCTGAATGGTATTGCCTAGGTTTTCTTCTCGGGTTTTCATGGTGTTAGGACTTATGTTTAAAACTTTAATCTATCTGGAGTTAATTTTAGTGTAAAGTATCAGGAAGGGGTCCAGTTTCTGCTTTCTGCACATGGCTAGCTAGTTTTCTCAACACCATTTATTAAACAGGGAATCCTTTCCCCATTGCTTGTTTTTGTCAGGTTTGTCAAAGATCAGATGGTTGTAGATTGGTGGCGTTACTTCCGAGGCCTCTGTTCTGTTCCACTGGCCTATATTTCTGTTTTGGTACCAGTAATATGCTGTTTTGATTACTGTAGCCTTGTAGTATAGTTTGAAGTCAGGTAGCATGATACCTCCAGCTTTGGTCTTTTTGCTTAGGATTGTCTTGGTTATGCAGGCTGTTTTTTAGTTCCATATGAAGTTTAAGGTGGTTTTCTTCCAGTTCTGTGAAGAAAGTCAATGGTAGCTTGATGGGGATAACATTCATTCTATAAATTACTTTGGCAGTATGGCCATTTTCACAATATTGATTCTTCCTAACCATGAGCATAGAATGTTTTTCCATCTGTGTCCTCTCTTATTTCCTTGAGCAGTAGTTTGTAGTTCTCCTTGAAGAGGTCCTTCATGTCCTTTGTTAGTTGTATTCCTAGGTATTTTTTTCTCTTTGTAGCAGTTGTGAATGGGAATTCACTCATGATTTGGCTCTCTATTTGTCTGTTATTGGTGTATAGGAATGCTTGTGATTTTTCGCACATTGATTTTGTATCCTGAGACTTTGCCAAAGTTGCTTATCATCTTAAGGAGACTTTGGGCTGAGACAGTGGGGTCTTTTAAATATACAATCATGTCATCTGCAAATATAGTCAATTTGACTTCCTCTTTTCCTAACTGAATACCCTTCATTTCTTTTTCTTACCTGATTGCTCTAGCCAGAACTTCCAATACTATGTTGAATAGGAATGGTGAGAGAGGGCACCCTTGTCTTGTGCCAGTTGTCAAAGGCAATGCTTCCAGTTTTTGCCCATTCAGTATGATATTGGTCATGGGTTTGTCATAAATAACTTTTATTATTTTGAGATACGTTCCATTGATACCTAGTTTATTGAGAGTTTTTAGCATAAAGCGCTGTTGAATTTTGTCAAAGGCCTTCTCTGCATCTATTGAGATAGTCATGTGGCTTTTGTCTTTGGTTCTGTTTATATGATGGTTAGGTTTATAGATTTGTATATGTTGAAGCAGCCTTGCTTCCCTGGGATGAAGCCTACTTGATTGTGATGGATAAGCTTTTTGATGTGCTGTTGCATTCAGTTTGCCAGCATTTTACTGAAGATTTTTGCATTGATGTTCATCATGGATATCGGCCTGAAATTTTTTTTTTTTTTAGTCATGTCTCCCAGGTTTTGGTATCAGGATGATATTGGTTTCATAAAATGAGTTAGGATAATTCTCTCTTTCTGTATTGTTTGGAATAGTGTCAGAAGGAATGGTAGCAGCTCCTCTTTGTACCTTTGGCAGAATTTGGCTGTGAACCCATGTGGACCTGGAATTTTTTTGGTTGGTGGTTATTAATTACTGCCTCAACTTCAGCCCTTGTTATTGGTCTATTCAGGGATTCAGCTTCTTCCTGGTTTAGTCTTAAGAGGGTGTAAGTGTCCAGGAATTCATCCATTTCTTCTAGATTTACTGGTTTATGTGCATAGAGTTGTATGTAGTAATCTCTGATGGTAGTTTGTATTTCTGTGATATCAGTGGTGATATCCCTTTTATCATATTTTATCGCATCTGTTTGGTTCTTCTCTCTTTTCTTTTTTATTAGTCTGGCTAGCATTCTCTCTATTTTGTTGGTATTTTCAAAAAACCAGCTCCTGGATTCATTCTTTTTGTGATTCAGAAACTCTCATACATCTAATACAGTTCCAGTGTCTGATAGTAAAATTATTCCTTGTCATATACTGTCAAAAATATGTAACTACTTTGTAGTAGAGTGTCAGAGTACTAAAGGTTATGGATACTTGGTCAACTTAACAATTTGAAAATCACTGTCTTGTTGGCTCTTTCCGTTATCAATTTTTTAGAACACAGCACTCAACTGTAACCCAGTATCTACAGCAAACATAACAGCCTATGGCAGCATCTCAGCCTAAATCATTGCCTATCTTACCTTATCTTTACTTTTCAGCACTCATAACATAGACTGTAACGTTGTCCTTTCTTACCTGTCTCCTTTCTATTCTTATGCTCCTGGTCCTTATGAAAAGCTTCTACTTGACTACAAGATCCCCTAAACCTGGATCTAGATTATTCAATAGTTTCACCAAATTTAGTAATTTTTAGGTTTTCTTAAGTTACTTAGAATAGCAACTTCATGATTAAAAAAAAAAAAAAAACCTAAATCTTCAGTAGAGATCCAGATAAAATAGTAAATATATACAGATCATTGCCCAGGCCCAGTGGCTTATGCCTGTAATCCCAGCACTTTGGGAAGGCACGGCAGAAGGATTACTTGAGCCCAGGAGTTGGAGACCAGCCTGGGCAACATGGCAAAACCCTGTCTCTACAAAAAATTCAAAAAAATTAGCCAGACAGATAATTTTCCTATTTTTTATAGCTCTTTCTCTACAGAAATAAAAAAAAAAATTTAGGAATATGCAGTTTCCCAATGAGTATAGATAAGAACTACTTGTGTTCACCAGGAAAGGTAGTAAAATTAACTTGCTGTACAACTCCCTATTCTTCAAGCAGTCATAACCTGGGCTTTATTTAGCCTTGAACAGGCATCACTTTTATCTTCTCATTTATTTCTGCTCATGCTCCAAGTCCAAGATTACAGGAAGAATCATGACACACATAAGCATATCAGAGGGGTTACTTTTTATCCTGTGCAAATATTCACAGCTCAAACCTAGGTGTCATTAGGTACTTTTACCTTCACCTCCCATCCCTGTTAGAAAAGAGGGTCAGTAGTGTAAATAATCAGTTTCTGGGCATTACTCCCATTCATATTCTGTCCCTATACCTGCCCCATAGCATGTCAGCCAAGGAAACTAAGTTGATGTTTTACATGTTGATTGCCTCACCCAATACCTCAACCTCTGGGCCCTCTGCAGTGGGCTTGTCTGTGTTCTAGCAATGAAAGGGTTAATACCTAGCCCAGCAGGGGACCACTAGGACCTCCCTCCAGCATGAAAATTGGGATCCATTTTATTGGCCAGTACCCATGACAAGGATTGTTAAATATTTTCAATATTACTTCAAATAAAGATGTTCATTACACATTGTTTGAAAATATCTAAATATCCACTAATAAAAAACCAATGATGTAATTTGTGGCAATACCATGAAATATTATGCCACAATTGAAAAAATAGTGAGATAAATCTATATGTAATGGTATTTTTAAATGTCCGCAGTATATTGTTAAATTTAAAAGCCATGTTGTAGAACAGTATGTATGTGGTGATGCTGTTTATAAATTTATATATTTTTAAGAGATTTATTTAATATAATCTTTCTAATATGCATAGAAAATGTCAGGAAGGATACACATCAAAGAATGAACTGGGTAACAGGAGTATATGGAAGTAAGAGGGGACTGTTTTTGTTGTTTAATTTTTTTTATTTTAAAGATGGGGTCTCACTATGTTGCCCAGGCTGGTCTTGAACTCCTGGGCTCAAGTGATCCTCCCACCTTGGCCTCCCAAAGTGCAGAGTTTACAGGTGTAAGCCAGCACACTTGCCCAGGACTCTTTCATATACTATTTTATTTATATTCTATACTATTTGATGTTTTTTAAAATACTCCTATTAAAAATGATCCTGTTATTTTTAAAAATCTATTTTTAATTAACGTGAAAATACTTACTGAATCACTAATTGTGTTAGTCTATTTTTACATAAACTATAAAGGAATACCTGAGACTGGGTAGTTTATAAATAAAGAGGTTTAATTGGATTGCTGTTCTTCAGGCTGTACAGGAAGCCAGGTGCCAGCATCTGCTTCCGGTGAAAGCCTCAGGAAGCCTACAATCATGACAGAAGAGGAAGTGGGAGTAGAAATACCACGTGGTGAGACAGATGCAAGAGAGAGAAGTGTGAGGTCCCAGACTCGTTTAACAACCAGATTTCATGTGAACTATTAATTACTGAGCAAGAACTTACTCATTACCCATGGATGGTGCTAAGCCATTTATAAGGAATCAGCCCCCATGATCCAGTAGTTTCAACTAGGCCCCACTTCCAACATTGGGGATTACATTTCAACATGACACTTGGAAGAGTCAAACATCAAATCGTATCATTGATATTTTGAGTCCTCTTAACTAGGAATCTTAAAATTTTGTTCCATGAACCTTCCTGCAATCTATGAATCGTTTCTCATAATCATGTTTTTAAGTGCCTAAAATAAAATACATACAAATACAAATGAAACCAATTGGCTGAGGTGGACAGATCCCCTGAGCCCAGGAGTTTGAGACCAGCCTAGAAAACCTGGTGAAACCCCAGTCTCTGCAAAGAATACAGACATTATCTGGGCATAATGACACACCTGTAGTGCCAACTACTCAGGAGGCAGAGATAGGGGAATCAATTTAGTTTGGGGAGGTCACACCACTGTAGTTGACCCTGGGCAACAGAATGAGACCCCGTGTCACACACATACACACACACACACACACACACACACACACAAATAAAACCAATTATATTGAAATATAGTTATCAAAATACTAAAAAGGATAAATGTGATATAGTAATGGAAGTATTTATTGACATGTGATAATATAATTAAATCTAATAACTATTATAAATTCAAAGGAATAATAAGCATAAATGATAATTTGAGGTATCTGTAACAATTGTAATGTGACATGAACATATATATGACTTCTATCCATGACACAATTCTGGCCATTAGTAATACTACTGTGGTTTGCTGTTTATAATCACAATTTGAGGAAATGCTAAATTGAATTTGGCTGTTAATAAAAAAGGGTATAATCTTTCTCAACTAAGTTAACAGATCCTCAGAGTCTATTCATGGGTCACTTAGGAGACTGTGAATTGAAGATCAAGAAACTCTGCCTATCATAGATAAGTTTGAAAATAGCAGTCTCTCATTGAAACAAGTCTCATATCATCCAATATAGCTATAAGATTCTCTTATTTAAACATACCTATATGCAGTGGTAAGGTAAAGAGAAAGGAGTCCTCGATTACCAGAACAATGCCTTTTAAACAGGGCCTTAATGTAATGTAATGTAATGTAATGGCTCAGAAGAAATTAGCTCAACTTTTCAAAGTCCATCTTCAATATTTCATTTTTCTTTTAGTTCTCTATGTTCCTATTGCCTTCATTTTCTATCTAGACATTGACTTTTAATCTTTTTTATTTCCCCAACACTAGCATTTCCCTTCCAGCTGCTCTGCTGTCTAATCTTTCCACATTTTTAGATTGTCTTTTAGCCTGTTTTAATATAAGCTCCTTATCATGATTTTAATGGTAGTTGTAATTAATCACTTACATAGCAAGAAGTTAAGCCTTACCCACTATAGGGCATGCAATTTGAGATGGTATTCCAGTAATAGGGGTGGATTTGTATTGATCCACTCATGCTACATGAGAGTCCCCCACTGTGACTAATGATTCAAAGTGTGAAGGTGACTGGAATCAGTAGTTATAGAATTGATCAAATTTAACAAACCTATGTAGGAACCTTGAGTCAACCCTATACTTTGGCATAATGTTTCTAACTGACACTTTAAAAAATACTGTCAAAAATTGTTCTTCATTCTGAAATTATACCAGATGTTCTTATTTCTGCTTTTATTTGCTAGGTTTGAAACCAGATTTGAATGGCTGATGTGTGTATATTAGCGTGTGCATATGTGTATGTGTATGTGTATATATGCATGTGTGATGTGATTACAATAGTGGTTATGACTGATTAAGGTAGAGAATATGTATATATATATGTATATTGATATGTATTTTGAGCTCATAAAATACATATTCTAAAATCAAAGAGACAGGGAAACAGAAAATAGTCATGCATAGCGTAGCTGAGTTGTATTAATGATGAAACACTAGAAAGTTGTGTAGCTAAGCTGAATAATGGTGGAAGCCTATTGTAATGATCCAGCATCTCTTGCTGTTGAAATCCCGAAAAATCTTATTTATTTGTGATTCTATAGCATTTCCTTGGATAACTAAGATCTGTCATTATAATTTTCCATCATTTGCTTAAGCTAGTTTCTGTTCCTTGTAACCAAAATGCTCAGAATAAGGTAAATGTTTTGAGCATATTCTTTTGTTGTTGTTGTTGTTGTTGTTGTTGAGACAGTTTCACTCTTGTTACCCAGGCTGGAGTGCAATGGCGCGATCTTGGCTCACCGCAACCTCCGCCTCCTAGGTTCAGGCAATTCTCCTGCCTCAGCCTCCTGAGTAGCTGGGATTACAGGCACGCGCCACCATGCCCAGCTAATTTTTTGTAGCTTTAGTAGAGACGGGGTTTCACCATGTTGACCAGGATTGTCTCGATCTCTTGACCTCGTGATCCACCTGCCTCGGCTTCCCAAAGTGCTGGGATTACAGGCGTGAGCCACCGCGCCCGGCCGAGCATATTCTTAATTACAAGTTTGTTTTGTGATGATTCTATTTGGGAATTTTTGTTGATTTTATTAAGTTTGTTGGAGATACAGACGTGGTCAGTACATAAGTAGCTATGGTGAGATGCCCCCAGAAGTTGGAAATAAAGTTATTTCCTTTGAATAAAATAAGTAAGAATCACATATAATCATTGACGTATAAAATTAATTCACCCTAGAAAGATGGTTTCTAAGTAGGTGACTGAGGAAATTTTGTCCTCAAATAAAGGTTAATTCATTAACTTAATCTAGTTAAATAGAAAGAACAAGTGAACACAGACTTAGATGTAGATAATATATCAAGTAAGAATGCTAACATATTTTCCCTGCTACCCCAGGAGGGATGGGATGCCTGAGAATGGACATGGATTTCTTGGCCTCATTGATTATCTCCCTTTACTTTAATTCAGATTAACAAAGGAACAGCTTTATAATTATAACCATGTCTGTGTCTGTTACCTAGGTGTTCCTCTAGGGAAAAGATGTAACACCAGATGATAAATAGTGTTCCAGGGCATTTGATCATTATATTTCTAATTGAAAATTAATGAAATGGATTTCTGGATTATACATCCTTCTCTTGTGCTCCTGGTTAGGAGAAGACTTGCTAATTCTAATCTTTCTTTCTTGATTTACTCTTGTTTTATGAAAATTACCCTTGAGTAGCTTCCTGGAAAGAGTACATTGAAATTTTTTAATTTTCCCTGTCCAAAGTTATCTTTATTATACAAGTATACTTGATTTAAGGATTGGTCAGATACAGAATTCTTGATTGAAAATAATTTTCACTTAGTATTTTGAAGGTTTATGACATTGTCTTTTGGCTTCTAGTGTTGCTATTCAGAAGTCTGATGCCCTTCTGATTTCTGACCCTTCAGATGAGTTCTTTTAGTTTGATGCTTTCTTAACGAACGTTTTTTTTTTTTTTTTTCTTTTTTCTTTTTTTTTTTTGGAGACAGAGTCTCGCTGTGTCACCAGGCACTGGACTGGACTGCAGTGGTGCGATCCTGGCTCACTGCAACTTCCGCCTCCTGGATTCAAGCAATTCTCCTGCCTCAGCCTCCCAAGTAGCTGGGACTACAGGCGTGCTACCACGCCCAGCTAATTTTTGTATTTTTTAGTAGAGACAGGATTTCACCATGTTGGCCAGGATGGTCTCGATCTCTTGACCTTGTGATCCACCCACCTCGGCCTCCCAAAGTGTTGGGATTACAGGCATGGGCCACTGCGCCCAGCCAGTGTTTTTTTTTTTTTTTTTTTTTTAGATTTACCAGTTTATTTTAAAAGTTATTATAAATGATACAGACACCACCAGGTGAAGAGATGCTCAGAGTAAGGCATATGAGAAGGGTTGTGGAGCTTCTATGCCCCTCTGGGGCACTACCATCCAGGAATCCTGGGAGCTCTCCCAAATGCCTTTGGATCTTTTCTGGTGACTATATTCAGTAGCTTTTCAAGAGAAGTATTTTATTTTTAATCCCATCTTTTTTTATTAGGAAATGGAGACTCAGAGAAATTAAATACATTGCAGTCATAGAGCTAAAAACTGCCAGATGCAAGATTCACATACAGTCTATCTAATTCAGAACTCCTGTGCTTTACATTACGCTACATGAGAGTTTGTACTTTATAGTTTTAAGGGACCCAAGAGCAGATTTAGTCCAATCACTTGGCCCATACCAGTGATTCCCCTTCATGTTTATTTGCTTCTTTTGAAGTTCTTTCTCTGAAGAATTACACTGATGCACAGTGTGGGCACCAAAATACTACTTTTAATTCTTATGGAAAGTAATTCCAACTTTTATTAATTATTTGAGGAATCTATGACACATTCAAGCCATCAAGGACTATGTAAACAAAATAAATAATCCAATTTCAAATGTCTTACTATTTCAAATATTAATCAATACAGGTTTAAAGTATTAGCCATTCTACCTAGTCCAGATGAATTCTCTTTAGAATACAGTTTGTCTCATACAGGACAGCCTTGTGATTTTAATGTACCCTGAACTGATTAACATTTTATATCAGTTGTCTGTCTTCTAGAACATTGTGAAAATGTGACTCCTCTTTTATAAGATATGCTAAATGTGTCTTCCATTTCTTTGGGCTTTTGTGTTAAATCTGTGATTGCTTCTCTAAAGATATCATTCTGAAAAATAACTGGTTCAGAATGACTGCTATGTTAACGTGGAAAGAGGTTTTCATTTTAATGAGATTTAAAACATTTTTTTTACAGATAGCAAAGTATTAATGTTGAATCTTATTTGCCACAATTGTGCTTAAATAATATGCTAACATTTTACAGCGGGCTGATATTATCACCAAATTATATACATTAAGTTCTCATGGACTATTGAAAACAAATATGAAATGAAATCCTTTCCTCTATAATATTTAAGTAAAAAGAAACAAAAGTATATAGACATAATATGTAATATATAAAATATATGGTATTCAAGGTGAATGTGAATCAATTTGCAAATCCAAATCTTCCAAGTGGTATCTATTCGCCCTTACATTTACCACCATAGCTTTAAAATATTCATTTAATCTTCTTATAGTTGAGTCATTATAGATACCTGATGTAGTTAAAAATCCATAAACAACAGGAGAATTTGGACTTCTACATTACGCATTTTAGATTGCTTATGTCTCTATTATACCTCCCTCCCCCAAAATCTATCATACCAGCACAAAAAAGAAGGCAAGCATTAAATTATTCGTTAGCTCATCTCTACCTTTCCTGGATTTCCAAAACATTTATTCCAAAATTGGTTGTTCAAAAAAAAATTTTAATAGGATATGTCCCAAAGTGTGTTTTATGAAATAGTAATAAATGTCAGAGGAAAATAATAAGTAAAGGAAGGGTTCTACAGCCTAATTAATTAAAATAGGGGTGGTTTTCCAATGCAGAATTTTTTTAAACTTTAATATGTTATAATATGTTCATTATATATCTCTAACAAGAGCAAGCTATCGCATAAAAAATTCCAAGGTGAATTTGACTGAGGAATCTATTTTTTAAAAAGTACTTTTTGTTCTAAAAATCAAGGAGAAATTGAAAAACATTGTTTTAGACTCTTGTAGCACATCAATTATAGCTTTTTCAGAAATGTGTCAACAAATTTTAGTGGAGAACAGCCTCTCTCCCTATCGTTAATTACACATTTATCTTATAAGTAAATTGTTACAACTGGTTTCAAACTTAGACACGTGATTCAAATAGCTAATCCCCAGAAAACCCTGGATTTATGGAGAATGATTCTATAGAGAAAAGAAGTATGAAACCAATCTGGACTTTATATAAAGGTTCCAGAAAAAAAAAAAAATTCTCTCAAGAGACCTGCTTTATAATGATAAATTAAATTGCTCCCAATTCTTTAGTTTTCTTTGTGAAACAGTTCCTAAAATTACATTTTTCTATTTCCTCTAATGAGCTGTTACTATCTCATCGCTACCAGACATCCCAATAGGAGATACAGGTTTCCTGTGGAGACAATTTAAAGCTAATTCAGTGTTCCAACATTTATTTTTTCCAGTCATTCAAAAAGTTTAATGCATTTTAAGAAATGAATTTTTAAAAAATAATCATTACTCCGTGGTTAGGTTTTCATATGTTTGGAGGTTTCTACCAGCCTAAAGGAAATTGGACCCTAATTACTTTATTTGTTCATTCAACTAATATTTATTGATTCTGTTTTGTGCTCATTAATGTGTTCTATACTGACATGAGTATAAAAAAAAAACAACCCTAGTTTCTGCCCTCAACTTGTATGAAAATATTAAAATACAGGGTGAAAACTGCTACAGTATAGGTCTAATCGGGATTGATTATGACAAGCTTACTTTAACAATAGCTGCACCAGTAACAATCCACAGAAGATTTTCATTGAAGATTTTCTGTCAGTGATTCTCAAACATAAGCATAAGCATCATCAGAGTTTGAGGATCACTTCCGATGTCTGGCCTGACGTGTAAAGAGCTTAGAGGTCATTACTCCCATCCTCACAACAAATACAAAGCTGAACAAACTGAAAATCAACAGCTCTTCTTAGATCCATCAGAGAATTGAGATCACAGGGCTAATTGTGGCCTCTAGAACTGGAAGGATGGACAAATACCAAGAATCACAGCTGACCGGTAGCAGAAGTCCAAAGCAACTGGATTACTACCACCATTGGAGGCAGTGATGGTAGGAAAAGTTAACATGGTGACTTTCTGAAGGCTCAGTGTGGACTAGATTAAGAGTTAAGACCTCTGTTAAGACTCAGTTTTAGGCAAACCCCATACTTTCATAATTTTTATCTCCAGGAACCCTAGTAGGTTCTAAAGGTGCAACAGGGAAAAATCCCTTCATATTCCTGGCAAGGGGAAGGAGTAGTAAACATTTGAAATATACACAGGGCATTCTGCTTTTCTTAACAAAGGACTTTCCCGAAACTATTTTTGGCCAAATGCAGTGGTTCACACCTATAATCCCAGCATTTTGGGAAGCCAAGGTGGGTAGGTCATTTGAGCCCACAAGTTCAAGACTAACCTGGGCAACATGGTAAAAATCCTGTCTCTACGAAAAATAAAAAAATAAGTAGCTGGAGATGGTGTCCATGGAGGTCCGTGGTGTCCAACTTTGGGAGGCTGAGGTGAGAGGATCACTTGAGGTCATGAGGTCGAGGCTGCATTGAGCTGTGATTGTGCCACTGCTCTCCAGCCTGGGTGACAGAGGCAGATCCTTTCTCAAAAAGAAAAGAAAAGGAAAGGAAAGAAAATAAACTACTTTACCAGAACCTAATTGACCTTTGGGGGAAGGGAAATAACCCCAGCCCCATTTAATTGTCTTGTCTCACCTAAGGGGCATGGTGAGGGAAGCTGAGAAGCAATTGTGAAGGTCGCAGTCCAGAGGCACAGGCTCACTAAAAGACTAGGAACTAATTATAGGACTACAGAATGCATCACCTCTACCCATACCTTACCAACCCTGCAGTCGGGCTCTTAATAATAATAATTGATTATAACTAAAAGAACTACAAGATTCAGATCCTATTTAAGGAGTCGCTACAAAACTCAAAAACAAAAGATGAGCTAGAAACAAGAACACTGGAGGAAATTTTAGCCCCTGACACCTGCAGCTACAGCACACAGTAAACACAACCTAACTCTTAGCTAGACAAACATAAAATCTCACATTAAGTCCCATTTTCCTTGATTCCTTTTACCTGATACATCATTCTGGACTTTCAGCAAAAAAAGTACAAAGCATGAACAAATTCAAAAAAAAGAAAACAAAAATAAATATGAAAACAGTTTGAAGAAAGAAAGCATGCATCAGAACCAGGCTCAGACACTCGGATATGGCAGAGATTTTGGAATCATCAAACCAGGAATATACAATAATTATGAATAATACTGTAAAAGGTATAGTTGAAAAGTGGACAACATGCAAGAACAGATGAGTAATACAAGCAGAGAGATAGGAAATACGAAAGAAAAAAAAAGAAAATGCTAAAATTCAAAATTTCTGCTACTGTAAAAGATAGTATTAAGGGAACGTATTAAGAAAAACACATATGTGATAAAGGACTGGTATATAAAATATACAAAAAGTCCTTAAAACCTAACGATAGGAAACCAAACAGCCTAGAAAGTGGGCAAAAGATATGAAAAGATACCTCACCAAAGGTATACAGATGGCAGATAAACCTATGAGAAGATGCTCAACATCATGTCGTTAAGGAATTGCAAATTAAAACAACAATGAGATAACATCATTCACAACTATTAGAATGGCTAAAATTCAAAACACTGACAACCCCAAGTGCTGTTGAGGATGTGAAACAGCAAGAACCCTCATTCTTGGCTGATGGGAATGCAAAATGGTGTAGCCACTTTGGAAGACATTTTCTTACAAAACTAAACAAACTCTTAACATGCAGTGTAGTAATCACACTCCTTGATATTTACCCAATTGAGCTGAAAACTTAAGTCCACACAAAAACCTGCACAAAAATGTTTATAACAGCTTTATTTATAATTGCCAAAACTTGGAAGCAACCAAGAAGTTCCTCAGAAGGTGAATGGATAAACAAATTTGTTACATCTATTTAATGGAGTACCATTGAGCAACAAATAGAAATCAGTCATTAAGCCACAAAGACATGAAGGGACCTTAAGTGCATATTACTAAGTAAAAGAAGCCAATCTGATGGGTTACTTACCATATGATTCCAAATATAAGGCATTCTGGAAAAGTCAACACTATAGAGACTGCAAAAAGATCACTCATTTCCAGAACTTTAGAGTAAGAAAGGAAGAATAAATAAGTGGAACATGTAGGATTTCTAGGGCAGCGAAATTATTATGTATGATATTCCAATGTTATATATGTGACATTATCATTGTGCATTTTTCAGAACCTGCAGCACTATACAACATAGAGAATTAACCCTAATATAAACTTTGAATTTTAGTTAGTGATAGTGTATTAATATTGGTTCATCAATTGTATCAAATGTACTTCCCTAATGCAAGATGTTAACAAGAGAAACTGTATGCAGTATAGAGTAGGTAGAAGTGACATATGGAAACACTGTAATTTCTGCTCATGTTTTCTGTAAACCAAAAACTTCTCTAAAAAATAAAGTCAAGTAATAAAGTTTGGAGACCACAAACTGTTAGAATTATATTTTGGCAAGACCCAATATTTCTGGGCTTTTTGTTCAAAAGGAATGAGCACAGCATGAGTTAAAGGCATATGCCTCTGAGAGACAATGATAGTTCATGTCACAGAACTGTCACAGTATAATATATCATTTCTTTTTATACCATTGTTTTTCTCTATAGGAGACTCATCTTGAATGGCCCATGATTACAACTTTAATATTGACCCTTCTGTTTCAATGGACTGTACAACTTATTTTAAATTACCTTTTCCTCCACAGTTGCTATTACATGACTTCCAACCTAAAAATTATGGGAAATGCTTTTGGGGTTTTACTAAGATCAATGCATGCTTTACCCCACTTTGTGAGGCTTTCAACTTGTACTTTAATTCTAAGGAAATATACCCACCAGTTCTGGGATGTTTGCCCTGGAAGATTAACTGGTGGTTGACTTCTTACTATACATATTCCATTAATTTATGATTGGCCAGAAAATTTCACATTATTTTCTAGCACTTGAAAGCAAAAGGGGAAAGAAAACCCCCCAGAAGGCCCCAAATTGCTATTTCTAAGTGTCCAAGTGCAATTTTAAATAATAGTTGAGTTTGACCAGTTTATTACAACCCTGAATCTCAAGTTAACTCCAGACTTTACTTTTAATCAAGTTAACCACACACAGTCAGAAAAGAAGTAGGCATTTGCTGTTATATCCCTCCTTATTGATACAAAATGCTACTCAATTTCATAACTCCCAAGTGCACTCTTAGCAACCCCAACTTCCTCTTTCTCACCTCTCAACCCATTGCCAATCTAAGTTATTATGTACCAATGTATTTTTAGGAAGATGAATTCTGATAATAGAATTTTTTAACGAGAATGTTTTTTTTTTTTTTTCTGGAATAACATGAAGTTTATTTTAAGGTGTATTTTCAGCCGACAGAATAAAAAACAAACCAGAAACCCAGCTAATTGGGTGCCTTAATATGTTCCAAGAATTCAAGTCCTGAAAATAGTTATTTTAATATCAAATATTGATGGCATCTTTTAGTGACATAGTCTTCACTCAGATTTCCTTTTTGTTTTAAGTTTGAAGTTGAGCCTCTAGAGACATTGAAATTTGTAATATCAAATGTCTTTTAAGCTAGAACTAAGTAGATATTATCATTGCCCAACCACCAGATGGTAAAGAGTTACTTATCAGCTCAGTTTTAAAAGAGCTATAGGGAGAAGGAAGGAAAGGAAGAATAAGGGGATGGATCTCTGATATGGTTTGGCTGTGTCCCCACCCAAATCTCATCTTGAATTCCCATGAGTCATGGGAAGAACTTAGTAGGAAGTGACTGAATTATGGGGGCATGTCTTTCCTGCACTTTTCTCATGATAGTGAATGAGGCTCACAAGATCTGATAGTTTTAAAATGGGGGTTTCCCCGCACAAGGTCTCTTTGCCTGCTGCCATCCACATAAGATATGACTTGCTCTTCCTTGCCTTCCACCATGATTGTGAGGCCTCCCCAGCCATGTGAAACTGTAAGTCCAATAAATCTTTTTCTTTTGGGAATTGCCCAGTCTTCTTGGGTATGTTTTTACCAGCAGCATGGAAACAGACTAAAACAGTAAATTGGTACCAGCAGACTGGGGTGCTGGTGAAAAGATACCCAAAAATGTGGAAGTGACTGTGGAACTGGGCAATAGGCAGAGGTTGGAACAGTTTGGAGGGCTCAGAAGAAGATGAGAAAACATGGGGAAGTTTGAAATTCCCTAGCGACTTGTTGAATTACTTTGACCAAAATGCTGATAATGATATGGACAATGAAATCCAGGCTGAGGTGGTCTCAGATGGAGATGAGTAACTTGTTGGAAACTGGAGCAAAGATGACCCTTGTTATGTTTTAGCAAAGAGATTGGCAGCATTTTGCCCATGCCCTAGAGATTTGTGGAACTTTGAACTTAAGAGAGATGATTTAGGGTATCTGGTGGAAGAAATTTCTAAGCAGCAAAGCCTTCATGAGGAGACGTGAGTGCTGTTAAAGGCTCGGTTTTAAAAGGGAAACAGTGTATAAAAGTTCAGAAAATTTGCAAGCTGACAATGCAATAGAAAAGAAAATCTTATTTTTGGAAGAGAAATCCAAGCTGGCTGCAGAAATTTGCATAAGTAAGGAAGAGCCAAATGTTAATCACCAGGACAATGGGGAAATGTCTCCAGGTCCTGTCAGAGATGTTGAAACCCCTCCCGTCACAGACCCAGAGGGCTAGGAAGAAAAAATAGTTTCAGGGGCCAGACCCAGGGTTCCCATGCTCTGTGCAGTCTAGGGACTTGGTGCCCTATGTCCCAGCCGCACCAACCATGACTAAAAGGGGTCAATGTATAGCTCAGGCTGTGGCTTCAGAGGGTGCAAGTCCCAAGCCTTTGCAGCTTCAGTGTGGTGTTGAGCCTTCGGGTACACCAAAGTCAAGAATTGAAGTTTGGAGACTTCTACGTAGGTTTCAGAAGATGTATATAAATGCCTGGATGTCCAGGCAAAAGTTTGCTTACAGGGGTGGGGCTCTGAAGAACCTCTGCTAGGGCAGTGCAGAAGGGAGATATGGGGTCAGAGCCCCCACACAGAGTCCCACTGGGGCACTGCCTAGTGGAGCTATGAGAAGAGGGCCACCATCCTCCCCAAGAATGGCAAGTCCACTGACAGCTTGTATCATGTGCCTGGAAAAGCTGCAGACACTCAACACCAGCCTGTGAAAACAGCTGGGAGGGAGGCTGTACCCTACAAAGCCACGGGGGTGGAGCTGCCCAAGACCATGGGAACCTCTTGCATCAGCATGACCTGCATGTGAAGCATGAAGTCAAAGGAGATCATTTTGGAGCTTTAAGATTTGACTGCCCTGCTAGATTTCAGACCCACATGGGGCCTGTAGCCCCTTTGTTTTGGCTAATTTCTCCTATTTGGAATGGCTATATTTACCCAATGCATGTACCCACATTGTATCTAGGAAGTAACTAATTTGCTTTTGATTTTACAGGCTCATAAGTGGAAGGGACTTGCCTTGTCTCAGATGAGACATTGGACCTCACTTTTGAATTAATGCTGAAATGGGTTGAGACTTTGGCAAACTGTTGGAAAGACATAATTGGTTTTGAAATGTGAGGACATGAGATGTGGGAGGGGCCAAGAGTGGAATGATATGGTTTCTTTCGTTGTGTCCCCACTCAAATCTCATCTTGAATTCCCATGTGTTGTGGGAGAGACCCAGTGGGAGGTAATTGAATCATGGGAGCAGGTGCTTCCCATGCTGTTCTCATGATAGTGAATAAATATCATGAGATCTGATAGTTTTGAAAAATGGGAGTCTCCCTGAACAAGCTCTCTCTTCCTGTTGCCATCCATATAAGATGTGACTTGCTTTCCACAGTGATTGTGAGCCTTCCCAAGCCACATGGAACTGTCAGTCCAACTATACCTCTTTGCACATTGGCCAGTCTTGGGTATGTCTTTATCAGCAGCATGAAAACAGACTAATATCTCTTTTTAAAAAGCAGTAAATGGTCAAGTTAGAACACTAAAATGTAAAATAAGGGATTTTGGTTTCTATCCCTTTTTTTTTTTTTTTTTTTGAGATGGAATCTCACTCTAGGCTGGCATTCAGTGGCATGATCTTGGCTCACTGCAACCTCTACCTCCCAGGTTCAAGCAATTCTCCTGCTTCAGCCTCCCAAGTAGCTAGGACTACAGGCATGCACCACCATACCCAATTAATTTTTGTGTTTTTAGTAGAGACCAAACTTTCACTGTGTTGGCCAGGCTGGTCTCAATCCCTTGACCTTCTGATTTGCCCACATCAGCCTCCCAAAGTGCTGGAATTATAGGTGTGAGCCACTGTGCCTGGCCTCTATGTCTCTTTTCTTTTTTTTTTTTAACAACTTTATTGATAAACAACTCATGTACCGTACGATTCACCCATTTAAAGTGCACCATTCAGTGTTTTTAAAGACATATTTACAGCATTGTTCAACCATCAGCACAATCTAACTTTAAAACATTTTCATCATCCCTAAAAGAAACCCAAAGCCCAGTAGCAATCAGTCACCATTCCCCTTTTTCCTGACCCCAATTCTAAGCAACCACTAGTTTACTTTCTGTCTCTATGAATTTTCCTATCCCGAATATTTCAAATAAATTAAATCATACAATGTGTGGTCTTTTGTGACTTATTTCTTTCATTTAGCCTCATATTTTCAAGGGTCATTTCTATTGTAGTATGTATGATGGAATACAATTTTTATTTATCATTGAATGAGTTGATGGACATTTGGGTTATTTAAACATCTTGGCTGTCATTAATAATGCTGCTTTAGACGTTTATGTACAAGATTTCGTAGGTGTATGTTTTACGTTTTTCTTGGGTAGATGCTTAGGAGTGGAATTGCCATGTCATTTGGTTGTTCTGTGTTTAACTTTTTGAGGAACTATTTGTTTTCTAAAGGAGCTGCACAACCTTATATTTCCAACAGCAATGTATAACATGAGAGCTCCAATTTTTCCCTATTTAATCTCATGAATTCACCTATGCAAAAGCAAAAAGACAGGACAAGAAGAAAGAAGGAATAAGTCAGATAATACTTTCCTGCTAATAGAGTCATTCTAATGATGGATTTGACTTTTTTAGTGAGATATAACTAAAGACTGAATTACATTGACCCTTTTCCTACATCAGCTATTTTCTCGATGGAATTATAAGCCTAAATATTTTTATAATCTTTGAAGTGAAAAAAAAGTGCAAGAAACAAAAACTGCTTATGCTTGCATGCATGTTTTCACACAATCATGCAAAGTAAAGTACTGAAAAATGTACACCCAGGCTTTAACACTTTTTATCTCTAGAAATTGAGATTACACATCAATTTTGGTTGTCTTCTTTTTGGTTATCTGTAGCTATCTTTTAAAACACAATAAGCATGTGTAGCTTTTTTATTTTAAGGAGCAAATATGATACCCCTCCCAGTAGGTGCATAGCACTGTTTCTAAACCTTGATGAACATTAGAATCACCAAAGAAGTTTAAAAAAACAATGGTATATGTCTCAATCTTCCCTTCCTTAGGTATTCAAATTTAATTGATCTGGGATGATTCTAATGTGAAAGCAGAGTGAGAATCACACCCTATACTTCAATTTGGTGCCATCTTATTTGTTGAGTTTTACAAAAAGAAAGAAAAAAATCCTTCCTATAGACTGTTCATCTCCTGATGTGAAGTTAGTTGAGGCCATTTTATTTATGGTTTGCAAGGTATTATCTTTACTGGGTTACAGCTGGAGAAGTTTCCTAAGTATCAAGAGACTACTTCAAGAAACATGTGAAGAGGTGTCTCAAACTTTCTCCTGGCAAGTGTCATGGGAAGATCAACAACAATGTTGAAATGAAACCATCTGGCACTTAAAGAGTTTGACACAAAGAGTAAGGTGCAGTTTTTAAGCCATTCTTTAAAAGAAAGCTGTCTTTGGCTTAATGGATAATTAATGGATAATATTTAGACAATTATTTGTCACCCAGTCTTCTGCCACATAGTAATGAGAGAGGCAGAGAAGCAATCAAGTTATGGGAGAGAAAAGATAGAAGTAAACATGGAAAATGGAAAACCTCAGTAAGAATAAGCCTCAGTGAGTATTCTATCCCATTGTCTCTTTTTTATAGGTACAATGGGTGGTTGGAGAGAACCAAGATCCACTAAAATTCTTGATTATGGCATATGCTGCAAAATAACACACTTCTTAAATGAAGAACAAAGGAGCCAGCTTCATGGCTGAATGATGAGGTGATGCAACTTATGAGTCTGAAACCTTCAAAACTAAGAACATTTGAGTTTTTGTTAGAAGGATCTATTTTTAAAACATCTGAAGACTTTCACCTTAAAAACTTGGGTGCATACATTCCTTGATAAATCTTAGTCTTGGCTCCTGGCTGGTCTCTGTTTGGTGGGGTGAGAAGGTAAAAGAGGATGTTTTTCTTTCTCTGTGACAGGAAGGATAAGTACTACTGAATTTAAGCAGCTCTTATCACAAATGCAATTATTTTTAGAAGAATTATTTTTATCTCTTTATATACAAAGCAATGTTAATGAGTTTCAACTATGTAAAAGGCATGGTAGGTACATGGGGAAAGCCAAAAATGAGTAACATTATTCAAGCCTTCAAATTCTTATGATCCAGAAGAAAAAAAAATACAAGTACTCAAAATACAAGAAAAAATACATGTACTCAAAAAATTATTAAACATGGTAGAATGGGGAAAATTTTGTGAAAATGATATATATAGGTTCTGTAATATCTCTAAAAATAGAGAGAGCACTTTTTGATGTGGAAGATACTAAATGTTTTCTAGCATTATCTCAAAGCTGAATTTCCCCTCACCATTTTTAAAGTTGTACCAACTTTCAAATGAATCCATGCAATCCCTTTGAATTCAATTGTGAGGCTTTTGTTTATCCTTTTTTTCTCACTGAACTGTTTCTTATTGTTTCTATATGATAAATATCAGAAGTGTTTGGTTGTTTTTCAGTTTTGGAATATTGTTTCTCTCCTGATTTCTCATTCTAGAGAGAATATGTATTAGAGTTATTAAACATATGTTGGAGATTTTCATTCCATCCTCAATATTTCTTCTTTTTTTTAATATAATTTATTTATTCATCAATGAATTCATAATTAATAAATTCAGGAATAACATGCATATAATATGTTAGGTACCATGTTACTGAACCATATACATATCTATATATATCTACTTATCTATCCTCTATCCACCTACATATCTCTCTCTTGCATATAAGGTTAATTTCTCAGATCTGTTTTCACATTTACTAATTCTTCCTCTTTATTTGTATTTAATACACTGTATAAAGTTTATATATTAAGATTTTTCTTTCAGTTATAGTTTTCATTTCTAGGATTTTCATTTTATTCTTTTTCAAAACTGCCACTTTTAAGGAATGTTATCCTTATGATTTTTATTTCTTCCTTCTTTATATCTTTGAACATTTAAAGTAAATTTGTTTTCACATTATCCTGTAATCTATTGGCTTTAGCATATGAATTTTCATTTGTTGAGACTCCTGGCTCTGGCCAGGTAGAGTGGCTCTTGCCTGTAATCCCAGCACTTTGGGAGGTTGAGGTGAAAGGATCACTTGAACCCAGGAGTTTGGGACCAGCCTGGGCAACATAGTGAGATCGCACTCCATTTATTAATATATATATTATTATTAAAATATATATATGATTTAAAAAGAGACTCTTGGCTCTAACAAGATCTGTTTTCTTGAGTATTTCAAATTTAGACTTTGGACCTATCTTCAGAGGAAATTGCTTTCCAAGGATGTGTCATAGTTCAGGATTGTGAAGTTATCACTTTGGTGGTTTTTGTCTACCTCTGTCAAGCCCAGTAGTCTCTCAACTAGTTTCTACAATAATTTCTTGACTTCAGATTTTTTTAAATCAAGCTTGATATGTGAATTCAACCCAATATTCACAGAGTATTGGTTTAGATTTTTCCGAGAATATTAGTTTTCAACCATGACTTAGGACAGTCAGCCCATCTTTCTCCCCAAATCTCCATTTCAATGGGAAGAAATTTATAGTCTTTTTCTAGGGTATCAATTTTTAGCTGGGATTGCAACTGTAATTTCCCATGCCACCACGCCTGCAAACTCAACTTCTGCCTTACCTCTCAACTCTCTACTCTTAGGTTAAAACCTCAGTAACTTAGGAGAATGTCCAGGTTCAGTAACATTATAGGCCATATGGCATTAGCTCCCATTCACTCCTCAAGTTTCAGATTGACTCTCTTCATTTCTGGTACCACGTAGTTTTCCTTTTTTGTTTTTAAATTGAGATATGTATATGCCGGTTTTCAAGGTTGTTAAATCTATTCAGCAGTACAGTGCGTTTGGAGCAAGTGGTTGGGTATGTTAACCAACCATTTTCATCAGAAATTTCAGTTTTATCTATATGATACCACCTGGCTAATTTGAGTTTCTTTGTATGCTCAGTTTGCTTATTTTATTTCCATTAAATAAACCAGTGGATCATATAAACTGTCCAAAAAATGCAGCTTTAGATCTTGTTGCTCTGTCTTTACATGTCACGGTTGTCTCAGATAGCAAATTCCTGGAGAACAGGCATTGCACTATATGTAGACATGCATTAGCATCACTGGAAAATGAAAATAAACAGAGTAGTGTGCATGGTGCATCTGAGGATTCCATTTGCAAGGAAAAACGTCTTTTTCTAAGTTAGCACCTTTCTTTCTGGCAATTCTTTTTCATGGATTCAGACTCAAAATGCAGCTTTCTTTTCATCTGGCAGTGGTGGTCATTGGTGTCTTCACATTATTACATTGTTCCTTTAGAATAAACGAGGAGTTTCACTACCACTTTTGCTTGCTGTGACCAAATCTCAAGAAACTGGAGGGTCCTCTGGCACCAGCCCTTACATGTAATTGGTTGACTTAATACTTGGTCAAATGTCACTCTCAAGCCTGAAATATAATAATGAGAAACTTTTCTCTTCTTTTCTTTTTGTGAGGATGAGGGGTAGAATTATGAACTATAAAACTGAAGTGACAGGAAGGTGTTAGGAGAAATGTTCAAAACATTGATGTGATTTATGCACATGTGGCAAACAGATGTGGTGGAGTAATAGGGACCCCCAACTCCTTTTATAAATTTGGATCACATTTGTGTCTTTCTCATACCACCACCACCACCCCCAGGTTCATAATATGCTTTATTAAAATTCTCTGTGGGATATGGATGATTAATAATTGTTGATGACAGAAATTTGGTTTTGGTAAGCTGCACAGTGAAAGATAAATACAACAGGGCTATTTTAATCTCTGTATAGTATGCTTATTAGAGTGAGACGTCTCTGTAAGTTGGCCTCTGTTGAGTTTGTGTGTGATTTATGGAAATGTCACCAATGACCCTGGTTCTGGAAGAACTCTTAAAGTCTCCTTTGTTGTAATTATCACTTGAGTTTCTGTTGTCAGTAGAGAAAATCATTTTTGGAAAAAATGTAATCAAGAGTGGTTAAAATGTGCTTCAAATAAAATAAACACTGGTTAGCTATCTAGGAATAAAACACAAAGAAAACCCTGAGATAGGTATTGGAAATAAAAATGTATTTGTAAACAGATCTAAATGTGATATGGTAGAGAAAGCCATGTATAGGAAAATACTGGAATATTGTTTTTTTATTCTCTTCCCAACTCTGCCATATCTAACACATCTGGAACGTTTACATAAGCCATTTAATTCTTTTTGCCTTTGTTGGGAGAGCAAATGTTCTGCAATTAGTATCCCTAATATAGTTTGAAATAAAATTTTTAACAAAACAACAAATGTTGATGAGCGTTGCATCTGTATGGCCAGAAACTCAAATCGTACAAATGTGTTTACAAGAAAGAATTGGTATTTCTCTTATCCTTCCCAATTCCTCAATATCGTTTGTCTAAAAGCAACTACTATAAGTTTGAAATCATTAAAGTCCTAACATTATAAGTTAATCTGTCAAATAGGATTATTGAAATGTATCACAAGTTACAATACAAATTTAATATTCTTTACTTTCCACAATGAGTTGAAACTGGTTATTTGTAAAGCTGGTAATTGTAGCAATACCAAATAACTGCCATCTAATTCAAATGATATATTTGAAAAAGATAAAGGAAAATATTTTTTAAATAATCAAAATATGCTAGATGTTTCATGAATACTGACGGTGAAATTTTGCTTTGGACTGGGACTTCATCACACAGAACTAAAAGATTATATAGCTTGATGTCTTGATTTGCAATTTTCTAAACTCCTCCATTTCTCCCAAGCAAGAATATGGCTGGCAGTTGTCTGGAAGTCACAAAAAACGATAGCTGGATAGGGGCCTCCTACAAAATGCTACAAAAATCAGTATGAGGCAAGTCTTTACTTAATGTGTGGGGTTAAAGGAGAAAAGGAATAAGAACTCCCATGCTTTACTTCATGCCCTCATTTTTCGTTCAATTAGGGTAAATTATAAAACCAGTAACAAAAATGAAAACACACATGGTAACAATATCATAATGCATTTGAGAAATAATGCAGAAGATGGACTTAACCACCTTAAAAAAATTTTGGGAAACTATTCAGGAGTCTAAATGGAAGTCTGGAATTTTGATTACTTAGACAACTTTCCTTCAGCTCTGTTGAGATCATCAGTTTCCCTCTCACCTCTATCAGTAATAACTAGTAACTCAGTTTTATAATATCTGTCTCATAAAGAATGTATAAAAAGCTTTCCAAAGGAAAAAAAGAGTGAGTGTTGTTACATTTTTCATTTCTTTAGAATGTTTTGTCCTCCATCTGAAAGTGGGTTAAGACATTTAGACTTGAATAACTGGAAAGTCGCTTGATTCTTTTCTAAATTGAAGTGTCTTGGTGGTTGACAATTGAGGAATGATTTACAATTCCTGGAGTACTTTGTGGATTTGGTTTTTTAAAACCGGTTCTTAATATTCAAGCTATTTGGAAGTTGGAGCTTGAATAATAGCTAGTGATTTTTAAAATGTGGAGTTTGTTCAGTTTGAAGTATATGTCCAAACTGACATATTTTCAAAAATACAAATTACCACATTCAATTGTCCTGGAAGCCAATGGAGAAGCAGTAATTTGTTTTCTCCAAATTGTGAAATAAGTTGATGTGCAAAAATTTAAAAACTAAGGAAAGCAGACTTTCCTGCACAGGTGTTATCATCCCAGTATACGCCCCATTCATTGTAGTATAGCCCTGTAATGATATCATATGTTTCCAGGTATCACCAGTTCAAATCCAGAGAGTAAGGGAGACAGCCACAACTTCTTATATATCCTCTCAGAAAAAAAAAAAAAAAAAAGCTAATGTTCTGTTAATTCAGACTTTCAAAAATGAATTTAAATATGCTGGTATCTCATGAGTGTAGCAGTTTTGAATTACCCTAGCAAGGGAACCAGTTCAACTCTTGACTACTCTTAGCTAACATGAACAAAATAATGAATCTTTTTATCTTTTCTGAAACTAGTCAGTAAATGTTGAAAGTACATATAAGCCTAAATAGCATTTTAAATAATGGGAAAAGGCAACTGAATAACTAAGAACTTGAAACTGGGTTTATAACTCACCTGACATTCTATTCTTATCACTTACAATTTTGCTAAATAAGACCTACATTCTCTCTTTCTTGAAGGAAGATCTAAATAAAAATAAAAATACTTTTAAAAATGAAGAAGGCGGCTGAGCTGGGCATGGTGGCTCATGCCTATAATCTCAGCACTTTGGGAGGTCGAGGTGGGCAGATCACTTGAGCCCAGGAGATTGAAGGCTGCCTGGGCAACATTTCCCTATTTTCTGTAGAAAGCCCCATCTCTACAAAAATTAGTTAGTCATGGTGGTGTGTACCTGTAGTCTCAACTACTCAGGAGTCTGAGGCTGGAGGATCACCTGTGTCTGGGGAGGTCAAGGCTGCAGTGTAGCATGATTTTGCCACTGCATTCCAACCTGGACAACAGAGTGAGACCCTGTCTCAAAATAACAACAATAGAAAGAAAAAGAAGGAAGGAAGGGAGGGAGGGAGGGAGTGAGGAAAGAGGGAGAAAGAAAGAAGGACCATCTACTTATTCTTTCCTTAATTCTGCAATTACTTAGCACCCCTATGTGTTAAATATCTTGCCAGGAACTGTGTAAAGATTTTAAAACAAAGAAATAAACAAAATGCAACAACAAAAAACTACAATCTGTGACTTTTAGTAGATTGTATTGAGGACAGAAATATAACTATTACCTAATAAAAGTGCTACACAGTATAGCTGCTATAAAAGATGTATGTGGAAAATTCTATAGGAATACAGAGAAAGGAAGGACTTGCTACCCCTAGAGAAACTAGAAGTCCCATAATCTATGTCTCATGTTGGTGTTCGGCAGGTGTAAGGATGATCATGATCAGGAGGAGCATGAGCAAGAATAGAGCTGTGGACAGAAATACTTGGGATCAGATATTCGTAAGTATGCTCGAGTCACATTAATGGGGTCCCTCTATAGCATATTAAGAAATCTGTTTGTACTCAGTATAAGCAAAGAAGAGGTTTTTTTTTCTTTTTTTATTGCATTTTAGGTTTAGTGGTACATGTGAAGAACATGCAAGATTGTTGCATAGGTACACACACGGCAGTGTGATTTGCTGCCTTCCTCCCCTTCACCTATATCTGGCATTTCTCCCCGTGCTATCTCTCCCCAACTCCCCACACCCTGCTGTTCCTCCCCTATTTCCCTGTGACAGACCCCAGTGTGTGATGCTCCCTTCCCTGTGTCCATGTGTTCTCATTGTTCAACACCCACCTATGAGTGAGAACATGTGGTGTTTGATTTTCTGTTCTTTTGTCAGTTTGCTGAGAATAATTGTTTCCAGTTTCATCCATGTCCCTACAAAGGACACAAACTCATCATTTTTTATGGCTGCATAGTATTCCATGGTGTATATGTGCCACATTTTCCCTGTCCGGTCTATCATCAATGGGCATTTGGGTTGGTTGCAGGTCTTTGCTATTGTAAACAGTGCTGCAATGAACATTTGTGTGCATGTGTCTTTATAGTAGAACTGTTTATAATCCTTTGGATATATACCCAGTAATGGGATTGCTGGGTCAAATGGAATTTCTATTTCTAGGTCCTTGAGGAATCGCCACACTGTCTTACACAATGGTTGAGCTAATTTACACTCCAACCAGTAGTGTAAAAGTGTTCCTATTTCTCCACATCCTCTCCAGCATCTGTTGTCTCCAGATTTTTTAATGATCACCATTCTAACTGGCGTGAGATGGTATCTCAATGTAGTTTTGATTTGCATTTCTCTAATGACCAGTGATGATGAACATTTTTTCATGTTTGTTGGCCTCATGTATGTCTTCTTTTGAAAAGTGTCAGTTCATATCCTTTGCCCACTTTTGAATGGGCTTGTTTGTTTTTTTCTTGTAAATTTGTTTTAGTTCTTTGTAGATTCTGGATATTAGCCCTTTGTCAGATGGGTAGATTGCAAAATTTTTTTCCCATTCTGTTGGTTGCTGATTCATTCTAATGACTTTCTTTTGATGTGCAGAAGCTGTCAAGTTTGATTAGGTCCCATTTGTCTATTTTGGCTTTTGTTGTCAATGCTTTTGGTGTTTTGGTCATGAAGTCCTTGCCTATGCCTATGTCCTGAATGGTTTTGCCTAGATTTTCTTCTAGGGTTTTTATGGTGTTAGGTCTTATGTTTAAGTCTTTAATCCATCTGGAGTTGATTTTAGTGTAAGGTGTCAGGAGGGGTCCAGTTTCTGCTTTCTGCGCATGGCTAGCCAGTTTTCCCAACACCATTTATTAAACAGGGAATCCTTTCCCCATTGCTTGTTTTTGTCAGGTTTGTCAAAGATCAGATGGTTGTAGATGTGTGGTGTTGCCTCTGAGGGCTCTGTTCTGTTCCATTGGTCTATATCTCTGTTTTAGTACCAGTGCCAAGAGTTTTTTAAGATTGCCAAGCAGTGGGACTGACATGATCAGATTTGAGTTTACACAGACCACTCAGGACTATTCAAGAAATGTATTGATGGGAACAAGACTCTCGGGAGGAAGAACAAATAGGAGGCTATTGCAAAGATGAAAACCTGAACATCCCCTGCCCGCACACACACAACAAACAGAGTGGAATGAAGAGGAAAGGGATGAAAATTAAGTTCCTCAATCCCAACACACTATTCTACATGCCAGTCTCTGTGTCCATTCATGTCCCTCCCCTAACAAGCTCTCTCTGTGATATGATTTGGATTTGTCCATCTTGAAATATGATTCCCAGTGTTGGAGGTGATTGGATCATGGGAACAGATCCCTCCTTAATGGTTTAGCACTCTCCTCTTGGTGATGAATGAGTTTTCACTCAATTATTTCACAGGAGAGCTAGCTGTTTAAAATAGTCTGGGATCTCCTCCCTCCTCTCTCTTGCTCCCTCACTTGCCATGTGATGTGTCTGTTCCTGCTTCTCCTTTTGCCTTAAGTAAAGCTCCCTGAGGCCCCTCTATAAGCCCAGCAGATGCCAGTGCCATGCTTACTGAATGGCCTGAAGAACCATGAGCCAATTAAATCTTTCTTTATAAATTACACAGTCTCAGGTACTCCTTTACAGCAACACAACCATGAACTAAAACATCTGCTACACTTTTTGCACATTCTACAAATTTCCCATTTACTTCTTTTAAAAATTGTCATATATTTCAGAGTTAGGACAGTGATAAGGACTAATATAATGAACACCTCTAAACCCACTACTCAGTTTGGGAGATAAGGCATTAATACTGATTAATCCTTCTGTGTGGCCCTCTGTGTTGATAAATGTAGCTTCAGTTCCATGATTTTTATTGCTAAGTGGTAATAATTATGTAAACATACCAAGATTTATTTATCCATGTCTTGTAAATAGAGATGGATTGTTCCAGCTTTTTCCTGTTACAAGTAACACTGTTATAAAAATTATTGTCTGTCACTTTCTATACAGAGAAGATACTTTTTAGGCATAAACATAAAAGCAAAATCATTGTCAGAGTAGGCATTTTCAGATTCATTAGATATTGACAGATTGTTCTTCAAAGTGATTATACCAGTTACACTCTCACCAGCAAATTAAAAAATTAAATTTAACTGAAAATGTAAATAAAACAAAACCTCTTAGTGTTCCACGACCCCCCAATACTCAATATTGTCAGACTTTTTAATTGTTACCAGATTGTACCAGGCCTTTTAAGCCACTGAGTATTCTCTAGCTTTTGCTGTAAGTGAGATGTGAAGCTACTGGAGAAGTTTAAATAGAAGGATGAAATTACGTGATTATTCTGGCCACTTAGGGAACAGACTATAAAAAGAAATGGGATGGAAGAAGCAAGACAAAATAAGTGGCTGTTGTATAACCAATTCAAAATATAATGGAGAATTAAACTAGTGTGGTAGCAGTGGACAAGTGCAAACTAGAAATATATAAGGCAGAATATGTAAGAGTGGACTCCTAGTTTTCGAAAGGAGTAACTGACAGAATTCAGTTCTTGTTTACCAAGATGGGAAGGATTGCAGGAGGAGCAGGGTTGGAGGGAAGATCAGGAGTGAGCTTGGGCTTGATATCTTTGAGAAGACTATTAGCTATTCAATTAAAGATAGATGAGTCTAGAGTAAATATGATAGAACATATTTACAAATAAGATGCAAATAGGAGAGTTTCCTCAGGTTTTAAGCAAGCTTTTCTCTTCTTAGACACCACTAAGTGATAGTCTAATTGGAAGCTTACTTAAGCCAGGGAAGATCAAGTGACAGAAGGTTGTTTGTTCTCAAACTATCTTTACTACATGGAGTTAACCTTAAGTAAAAAGCCGTTTGTCTCAGCATGTAACATTTACCTTCACATATAGTCATCAACATGTACTATTAGCTCTATTAAACATGGAATCTCAAAGAGTCTCTGCAAATAAGAAGGAATAATTAGCACTCCTAGCTGGGTGCAGTGCTTCATGCCTATAATCCCAGTACTTTCGGAGGCTGAGACAGGAGGATTGCTTGAATCCAGAATTTTGAGACCAGTCTGGATGATGTAGTGAGACCTTATCTCTACAACATTTTCAAAAATTGCCTTGGCATTGCTACTTGGGAGGCTGAGGCAGGAGGATGGCTTGAGCCTGGGAGTTCAAGGCTGCAGTGAGCCGTGATAGACCACTGCGCTCCAGTCTGGGTGACAGATCGAGACCCTGTCTTTTGTCCCTCATCCCCTTCCCACCCTTTCCTCCTGAGTCTCCAAAGTCTGTTGTGTCATTCTTATGCCTTTGCATCCTCATAGCTTAACTACACTTGTGAATGAAAACATATGATATTTTGTTTTTCATTCCTGAGTTACTTCACTCAGAATAATAGTTTTCAATCCCATGCAGGTTGCTGCAAATGCCATTAATTGTTTCCTTTTGTATGGCTGAGTAGTGTTCCATTGTGTATATATACTACAGTTTCTTTCTCCGCTCGTTGATTGATGGGCAGGCATTTGGGCTGGTTCCACATTTTTGTCATTGTGAATTGTGCTGCTATACACATGCATGTGCAAGTATCTTTTTCATATAATGACTTATTTTCCTCTGGGTAGATACCCAGTAGTGGGATTGCTGAATCAAATGGAGGTTCTATTTTTATTTCTTTAAGGAATCTCCACACTGTTTTCTATAGTGGTTGTACTAGTTTACATTCCCACCAGCAGTGTAGAAGTGTCCCCTGTTCACCACATCCATGCCAACATCTATTATTTTTTGATTTTTTTATTATGGCCATTCTTGCAGGAGTAAGGTGATATTACATTGCGGTTTTGATTTGCATTTCCCTGATCATTAGTGATGTTGAGCATTTTTTTATATGTTTGTTAGCCATTTGTATATCTTCTGTTAAAAATTTTCTATTTATGTCCTTAACCCACTTTTTGCTGGGTTTGTTTGTTTGTTTCTTGATAATTTATTACAGTTTACGGTAGATTCTGGATATTAGTCCTTTTTCAGATATGTATATTGTGAAGATTTTCTCCCACTCTGTGGGATGTCTGTTTACTTTGCTGACTGCTCCTTTTGCTGTGAATAACTCTTTAGTTTAATTAAGTCCTAACTATTTATCTTTGTTTTTATTGCATGTGCTTTTAGGTTCTCAGTCATATGATTTTTTTTAAGGGTGTCAATGAACCTTATTTTGTCATATTACCAGAGTCCTACTTCCTTCTCATTTGGGTAGGCTCTGTTAGAAGGAAGGTCTAGGGCCCAAAGCTGTTGTTCTGAGTCTTTTGTCCCATAGGGTGTTCCATTGATGTAGTACTCTCCCTCTTTTCCTAGGGATATGGCTTCCTGAGAGCTGGGCTGTAGTGATTGTTATCTCTTTTCTGGATCTAGTCACGTAGCAGATCTACCAGGCTCCTGGCTGGTACTGGGGGTTGTCTGCACAGAGTCCTGTGATGTGAACTGTCAGTGGGTGTCTCAGCCATGGATACCAGCACTTACTCCGGTGGAGGTGGCAGGGGGAGTAAATGGACTTTGTAAGGGTCCTTAGTTGTGGCTGTTTAATGTACTGTTTTTGTGCTGTTGATCTCCTGCCAGGAGGTGGCACTTTAATTAATTAATTTATTTATTTATTTATTTATTTTTGAGACAGAGTCTCACACTGTTGCCCAGGCTGTAGTACAGTGGTGCAATCTCAGCTCACTGCAATCTCCACCTCCTTGGTTCAAGCAATTCTCCTGCCTCAGCCTCCTGAGTAGCTGGGACTACAGCCATGTGCCACCACACCCAACTAATTTTTTTGTATTTTTAGTAAAGACAAGGTTTCGCCATGTTGGCCAGGATGGTCGAGGTGGCACTTTAAAAAGAGCAACAGCTGTGGTAGTATGGAGAGGATCAGGTGGTGGGTGGGGCCCTAGAACTCCCAAGAGTATATGCCCTTTGTCTTCACCTACCAGGGTGGTTAAGGAACGACTATCAGGTTGCAGTAGGGCTAGGTATGTCTGAGTTCAGACTCTCCTTGGGCAGGTCTTGCTGCAGGTGCTGTGAGGATGGGGGTGTGGTTCCCAGGTCAATGAAGTTATATTCCTAGAAAGCTTATGACTGCCTCTACTGTGTCATGCAGGTTGTCAGGGAAGTGGGGGAAAGCTGACAGTCACAGGCCTCACCCAGCTCCCTCACAATCCAAAAGAACAATCTTACTTCCATTCTGCCCCCCGCAATGACACTGAGTCTGTTTCCAGGCAGTGGGTGAGCAAGGCTGAGAACTTGCCCCTGGCTACCCACCTCCCAGCTGTGAAAGCAAGAAGGGCTTTTGTGCTTCCCTGCCTGTGGAGTCTGCACACTGGATTCATGCCTTCCCCTGAGTTCTGGCCAAGAGTCTTCTCATTAAATTGGAATTGTTACAAAGTTCAGCTAGAGGTTTCCTTCTCCCTGTGGCCTTTTCCCAGTACCTCAGGCAGCCTGCCCCAAGAACCCCTGTAAGGCAAGGCAGAAATCGTTTCCTAGGGACCTAGAGAGTCCACAGGTTGGGGATGAGAGTGTTTAAGGACAACTTGGTAGGTGGAGGGAAGCCAGTGATCCAGAAGTGCTGATTGGTCAGGTCAGAGATGAAATCCTAGGGAGTTAAAGTTGTCTTATGCTGGGTCAGTTCCTGGGTGGGGTGGGGTACAAGATCAGATGAGCCAATTTATTGGTCTGGGTGGTGCCAGCTGATACATCAAGTGCAGGGTGCACAAAATATCTCAAGTACTGATTTTAGGAGCAGTTTAGGGAGGGTCAGAATCTTGTAGCCTCCAGCTGCATAACCCCTAAACCATAATTTCTAATCTTGTGGCTAGTTTAGTCCCCAGGCAAGGAGGGGATTTGCATTGGGAAAGACCTGTTATTATCTTTGTTTTAAACTATAAACTAAATTCTTCCCAAAATTAGTTCAGACTATGCCCAGGGATGAACAAGGACAGCTTGGGGGTTAGAAGAAAGATGGCGTTGGTTGGGTCAGATCTCTTTCACTGTCCCAGTTACAATTTTGCAATGGTAGTTTCAAAGGTACTCATTAACATTAGTCAACCAAATAAAAATTATAAAATGAAAGCTATCCTTGGAATCAGTTTAAATATGCATTCCCCAAAATTTATCTAGATTGTTGCTTTTTTCCATAATGCTTTCACTTAAAAACTGTTCTTAATATGTAATGTTCATATACAGAATTTTTTAATGGCTTTCTACCTCCTACTCAGTGACTTCATTTGGATTCTGAGGGCTTCAGCAGTCCAACTTCAACCTGCCTACCCAGTCTCCATGCCCACTAACTTGCTTCTTTTTTTATAATTAAGACAGATTCCTTATTGACCCCAGGGCACACAACGTAGCCTATTCTCATTGCTTGACTCAAGTTCTCCACACCAAGTGCTCTTTATATTCCTCTAAATTCATCGAAATCTCCCCCATTTTTCAAGGCCCAGCTCAAATTCCACCCTCTCCCTAGCAAGTTTTCCTGTGTAGCACTAGTCTTCATCTGTCTCCCTCTTCTCTGAAATAATTAAATGAGTCATTCAACAAATATTTAGATGTTAAGTGCCCAGCTTTCTGCTAGTATGGGACAAAAATATATTTTCCCTGCTTTGTAGTCACACTGCCTAGATTTGATTTCGTTCTATCCAATGTGCTAAGCTCTTTGACCTTGGATAGCTGCTTCACCTCCTTATACATCTATTTTCTCATTTTCAAAATGGTATAATAATACCTACCTTATTACTAGGTTGTTGTTATTATTAAAGAAGATAATTACTTAAAGCTTTAAGCAGGGTACTTTATTTAGTGATATGGTTTGGCTCTGTGTCCCCACCCATATCTCATCTTGAATTGTATTCCCATTATTCCCATGTGTTGTGGGAGGGACCTGGTGGGAAATAATTTGAATCTTGGGGGCAGTTTCCCCATACTGTTCTTGTGGTAGTGAATAAGTCTCATGAGATTTGATGGTTTTATCAGGGGTTTCCACTTTTGCATCTTCCTCATTTTTTCTCTTACCTCTGCCATGTAAGAAATGCTTTCACCTCCTGCCATGATTCTGAGGCCTTCCCAGCCATGTGGAACTGTAAGTCCAATTAAACTTTTTTTTCTTCCAATCTCGGGTATGTCTTTATCAGCAGCATGAAGATGGACTAATACATTCAGTGAAATGTTTAGTGAATGGTTGTTGTTTTGTTATATGAGACAGAACTGTGAGCAGGCAGTTCGATGTAAGAGTGCTGTGACAGAGTTGAACAGAGTGCTGTGAAACTCCATAGGAGAGGCATCTAATCTAACCTTATTGATCAGGACAGGCTTCCCAGAGGAAGGGATTTCTAAACTGAGGCTTGATGGGTGAGTAAAACTCCTACATATGTCACAAAACTGTCTGTACCACTCCGTTGTATGCTTAATTTTGTATGTAACAGCATTCTTTCATAAGTTTCTCAAGAAATGCTTTTTCTGCCATTGCATCCTTTTTAACCCATTCTTACCCATAACATCATACACACAATTCTTCTCCAACACACACCCTCCAACACTCACCCAGCATTCTTCAGAATGTTTAAATACAAGATGGGTGATTTCACCATGAAATTATGAATTAGAAGTATGATTAAAATACAGAAATAAAATGTAACCTATTGAGTCTAATTTCACTTTGCAACACATTTCCGTAATGGCTAAAACCTAATCTCATCAAATGGCTAAAAGTCATATTTCTACTTCATAATTTCATGGTGAAATCACCTATCTTGTACTTGAATATTCCCAAGAATGCTGGGTGGGGTTTGGAGGGTGGGTTTTGGGGGAAGGAATAGCGTGTATGATTTTATGGATAAGAAATGGGTCCACAAAGATGTAATGCCATGAAAATTCTCTTTTGAATCATTTTTTTTTTTTTTTTTGAGACAGGGTCTCACTCTGTCACCCAGGTTGCAGGGCATTGGCACAGTCACTGCTCAGCCTCAACTTGCAGCCTCGACCTCCTGGGCTCAAGTGATCCTCTGGCCTGAACTTCCCTAGTAGCTGGGACCATAGGCATGCACTACCATACCTAGCCAATTTTTAAATTTTTTTTGTAGAGATGGGATTTTACTATTGAACCTCTAGACTGAAGTGATCTGGAAATGTGAGTCAATGAAATCTCTTTCCTTCATAAATTATCCAATCTCATGTATTTATAGCACTGTGAAAATGGACTAATACAGATACCAGGAGTGGGGCACTGGTATAAAGATACTTGAAAATATGGAAGCAACTTTGGAACTGGACAACAAGCCGTGGCTGGAACAGTTTGGAGGGATCAAAAGAAGAGAAAACAGGGAGATGTGGGAAAGTTTGGAACCTCCTAGAGACTTTTGGAATGGTTTTGACCAAAATGCTGATATTGATATGAACAATGAAGTCCAGGTTGAGGTGGTCTAAGATGGAGATGAGGAACTTACTGGAAACTGGAGTAAAGGTCAGTCTTGCTATACGATAGCAAAGAGACTGGTGGCATTTGGCCCATGCCCTAGAGATCTGTGGAACTTTGAACCTGAGAGAGATGATTTAGGGTATCTGACAGAAGAAATTTCTCACCAGCAAAGCATTCAAGAGGTCACTTGGTTGATTCTGAAAGCAATTAGTTATGTATGCTCACTAAGAGGTGGTTTGAAATTAGAAAACCCTATTTTCTGGGGAGAAATTCAAGTTGGCTGCACGCATTTGCATAACTAATGAAGAGTCAAATGTTATTAGCCATGCCAATGGGAAAAATGTCTCCAGGGCATATCAGAGATCTTTGTGGTAGCCCCTCCCATCACAGATCCAGAGGCCTAAGAGGAAAAAGTGGTTTTTGTGGGCCAGCTGCTCCACTGCTCCCTGCAAGAGAAGCGCTGGGACTTGGTGTTGTGGATCCCAACCACTCCAGTTTCAGCCATGGCTAAAAGGGGCCAAGGCACAGCTCAGGCCATTGCTTCAGAGGATGAAAGCCCTAAGCCTTGGTGGCTTCTGGTGGTGTTTGGCCTGTGAGTATGCAGAAGACAAAAGAACTTTGAGAATCTCTGCCTCGATTTCAGAGGATGTATGGAAACACCTAGATGTCCAGGCAGAAGCCTGCAGCAGGCTGCAGCAGGGGCGGAACCCTCATGGAGAACCTCTGCTAATGTAGTGCAGAAGGGAAATGTGGAGCTGGAGCCCCCACACAGAGTCCCCACTGGGGCACTGCCTAGCAGAGCTGTGAGAAGAGATCCACCATCCTTCAGACCTCAGAATTGTAGATCCACTAACAGCTTGTACCATGAACCTGGAAAAGCTGCAGGCACTCAATGCCAGCCTGTGAAGGATCTTTCTAAGGCTTTGGGAGCCCACTCCTTGCATTGGCCTGCCCCAGATGTGAGATATGGAGTCAAATAGACCATTTTGGAGCTTTAAGATTTAATGACTGCTCCACTGGATTTTGGGCTTTCATGGGTCCCATAGCCCCTTTGATTGGCCAATTTCTTCCATTTAGAATGGGAATATTTACCCAGTGTCTATACCCTCATTTTAACTTGGAAGTAAGTAACTTGCTTCTGATATTACAGGTTCATAGGCAGAAGGGACTTATATCAGATGAAACTTTGGACTTGGACTTTTGGGTTAGTGCTAGAATGAGTTAAGACTCTGGGGGACTGTTGGGAAGGCATGATTGGTTTTGAAATGTGAAAAGGGCATGAGATTTGGGAGGGGCCGGGGCAGAATTATAGATTTGGCTCTTTGTCCACACTCAAATCCAATCTCAAATTGTAATCCCCACATGTCAAGCGAGGGATCTGTAATCCCCACGTGTCAAAGGAGGGAAGTGATTGGACCATGGGGGCAGTTGCCCCCATGTTGTTCTCATGATAGTGTGTGAGTTCTCACAAAAGCTGCTGGTTTTAATAGTGTTTGGCAGTTCCCCTTTTGTTTCCTCCCTCCCTCCTGTCACCTTGGGAAGAAGATGCCTGTTTCACCTTAACTTCCACCATGATCGTAAGTTTCCTGAGGCCACCCTAGCCATGTGGAACTGAGTCAATTAAACCTCTTTTTTAAAATAAATTACCCGGTATGGGCATTTATTTATAGCATTGTGAAAATGGACTAATGACTAAAAGGCAATACTTTTTTTGAATATATATCTCATTTTACTGTATATAATTTAACAATTAAATCTTGGAGTATTACCAAAATAGATAATTCTGGAAATAACAGCTACCTGATACTGCTTGGGAGCTTCTTTCTTTTGGTTGACATCAAGATTCACAGTATTTTCTCCAAGACCCATTAAAGGGAGATATTTCTCTGAGTTTCAGATAGAAAGCAGAATACAGCAGTTACATAAAAATCAACTTACACATTTTAAATAAGTGGCCTCATTTAGATCTCACAGATCCACATTAAAAAGGATGCTTGTTATAAATTATTTTTTAAAAGTAAATGCTATAATAATCCTGCATTTGGAATCAATTGAAATGCACAAATGCCATTAGGTTGACTTTTGAACTCCTCTGATTTGTAGCAAAGATAAGAATAAATGATGGACTAATTAATGTGTGCACAAGTTTTAAAGCCTCTATATCTTGACAAGTTAATGAATATGGTAAATGGTCATTTCAAGCTACCTTAAGTGCATTAAGCACTTTAAACTCCGGTCAAATCTGAGGTCCTGTCATTGATACTGGGGAATGTTTTCAGCTTCTTAGTCTTCTTTGGGACTGTGGTCCCAAGTCAGGCCTTCTCTGATTGTCCATCTTGCTACAAACACTGGCTTGTGTTTATGTCTCCTAAACTTGACTCTTTGCGAGGCTGTGGCCTTGTTTACCTTTCTGATCAGAGACCAATTCCTTATTTCTATAGCTACATGTATATACATATATAATTTTATTTGTGGGTTTGTGTTTGCTGTCATGAATTGCAGAGAAATAAAACTAAGATGTATTATCTGCTTCCTGCTTATACTTTCTGTTAGGTACTTCTTTATTTTCTTTAAACTTCACTCTTTGTGAACAGAAAGTTTACTTGCACAATGAATGTGTATGTAAGGAAATATACATATAGAAACAAATTAGGCAGAGAGACCACATTAACTTATTCAAAGTTACACATATAAAAAGAGTAGATCCACAATTAATATGCAGTACACCATACCCTCTTCCAGAGAGCAACATCCCCTCAGGCACTTGTTTAAAAAGTACATTTGTGGTTTCCACCCGTCTCATGGAAATCTAGAGATGAATCCCAGAAACACTGCCCTAGTGTATCCAGAAAGTTCATAGAAATGATAGACTTTTAAATGAACAAGAAACACTGCAATAAAGGATGTGAAATCCCACTTTTCCACTTGAAGTGTAGTTTTATGGAAAGTGTCAGACATCTGAATATAAGAGCTTATGGTGACAAATGTCTTTTCAGGATGATTACGGCGTTATGCTAAGTTGATACCAATAAATCTTTTCTACAAAGCACAAGTCTTGGTCCAGGCTGACAGTAAATCATTTTCCCTGGCATCACAGTTTCAAAAGGAAAGCCAGTGAGGACAATGTTATAAATGTTGCATTTTTGGCACTAGCTATCTAAAGATTAGTTGCATTGGAATAAATTTTTTCTCATGACCTGTTTTTAAATTAAGAATAGAAAAATATAGTCATTCATCCATGTAGAAATAATAAAGACTGGAAATGGAAAGTAAACCAGAGACTAAAACCCACGAAAGGAAAGCAGCATTCTATGCATCTTCTTTTTTTTTTTAATGAATAAAGTGAAGGTATACCACATTAACAGTCAGTGAGACACCAAAAAATGTTAATTAACAAATAAGACTTTATTAGTCTGCTAGTTAGCACTAATTTATGTTATTAAGAATTTCTAGATCAGAACAGTGACTCAGAGCTGTAACGCTGGTACTTTGGGAGGTGGAGGGAGGCAAATTGCTTAAGCCCAGGAGTTTGAGACCAGGCTGGGCAACATGGTGAAACCCCATTTTACAAAAAAATACAAAAATTAACCTGGCATGGTGGCACACACCAGTGGTCTCATTTACTCAGGAGGCTGAAGTGGGAGGATTGCTTAAGCCCAGGAGATCAAGACTGCAGTGAGCAGAGATCATTCCACTGCAATCCAGCCTGGGCAAATAGTGTGAGACACCTGCCTCAAAAAAAAAAAAAAAAAAAAAAAAAAAGAATTTCTAGAGTTTTTTGTATCAAAGAGATATGATTCGATTCTTTCTTTCCTTCACTATTTCACTTTGAATCTGGTTTTAAACAACACTGGGGGAAAAAGCCTATTACTTCCAAAATCTCAATATATGTTAAGTATGTGGAATAAATTCACCATTAAAGAAAGAGTACTTCTGCAAAGACAGTCAGTTAAAAGAAAAGAAAAGTAAAGTTGAAGACAACTGATAGCAAAGAAAGGAGAGAAAGTGCCAAGTAATAAGTAATAGCTGGCCTGAAGAAGTCAATATCAACAAAAAACGGAGGGAGGAGGGAAGATGGTCCATGGATTATAGTAAAAAAACAATGTAGTTGAATTGAGATGTTACTAATTGCAGGAAAAGGGAGAGTCTGATATCAGGATTGATTCAGCCCCTCTGAAAAAAGCATGAGATGTGCATAATCCTATAGCTTTTTCAACAGATTAGGCATAAGAGCATCAGAGGTAAAGGAGGTTTCTTGATTAATGCTAATTGGTGATTGAAAATAATGATCTAATTAAGAGACATCTGTAATTCTGTTTTTTAGGGATGTATAGGATTAGTTAAACTATTAACTATTAGTTAATACTAAAATTAGTTGGCACCTGGAAGGTCAAGGCTACAGTGAGTTGTGATTGTGTCATGGCACTCCAGCCTGGTGACACAGTGAGACCCTGTCTCAAAAAAATAAAATAATAAAATAGGCCAGGCATTGTGGCTCATGCTTGTAATCCCAGCACTTTGAGAGGCCAAGTTGGGCAGATTGCTTGAGCTCACGAGTTCGAGACCAGCCTCAACAACATGGTGAAACCCCCCCTCTCAACAAAAAATACAAAAGTTAGCAGGCATGATGGTGCACACCTACAGTCTCAGCTACTCAGGAGGCTGAGGGAGGATGGCTTGAGCCCAGGAGGCAGAGTTTGCAGTGAACCAAAATCATGCCACTGCACTCCAGCCTGGATGATAGAGCCAGACCTTGTCACAATTAATTAATTAATTAATTAATTAAATTAGTTGACGCTTGAACAACATGAAAGTTAGGGGCACTGACCCCTTGCACAATAAAAAATTCCAGGTATAACTTTTGATTTCCCAGAAGCTTAACTGCTAACAGCCTGCTGTTAACCCAAAGCCCATAACATAAACAGTTAACACATATTTTGTATGTTAATGCATTATGTATTGTATTCATTCTCACAATAAAGTAAGCTAGAGAACAGAAAATGTCGTTAAGAAAACCATAAGAAAGAAAAATATATTTACTATTGATTAAGTGAAAGTGGATCATTATATAAGTCTTCCTCCTCCTCACTGAATAGGCTGAAGAGGAGGAGGAGGGGGTTGGTCTTGCTGTCTCAGGGTGGCAGAGGCAAAAAAGATCAAGGAGGTGGAAAGGGAGGCAGGAGAAGCAGGCTCACCTGGTGCAACTTTTATTGAAAAAAATCTGCATGTACATGAAGCTGCACAGTTCAAACTTGTTATTCAAGGGTCTACTGTGTGTTATTTTTTTTTTAACTTTTCAACAAATAGCCTTTCCAAATGGTTAACAGAATTTTACCCCATCCTGACAAGTTGGGGGTGCATGAGAGGGAGAGGAGAAGCCAGCCCTTCCTGGCTCACCTCGAAGGTCTGCAGCTGGGCTTATCCAGTTAAGGTGGAAAGGACAGGCGACAGGCCACCCAGAGTAGAATACAAGACTTGATTTTAATTAAAGACTGTATCTATGAAAGAGTGACAGCAAGGATGGAAACAGTCAAATAACTTGCCTGTTTATGTTAATTCTACCACCAGAGGCATCAAGAGAGGGCAGGAGTCAAAAATGGAAACACAGTGTAGTCTGTCAACTCTCACAGCTCCACTGACTCATATGGTTGCCTAAAATAGTGGTAATTGTCCCAGCACTTGTATATTCTCTCTTTGGGGTAGCTTTCTGTATTTCTTTTGATTGGATACTGCCTGTCGTAGAAACTCCAGGGAAATATGAAAAAAAGACAACTGCTGTAACCTGTATATAATATATGAAGACTTTCTGTAGCAAAGATTCTATTAGAGAATCAGTTTATAACCCTCACTGCCTACCCAGAGCAGTGCAATGAGACTCTTCTTCCCCCATATGCACTAATCTGTCCTTTTCAATTTCAGTGCCACTACTGGTGTTCCTTTTAATTTGATTTTCTCTAAAGAAAATGCTAGAAAAGTGGCACATTATGGGATCTTCCACAGGCCCTGATGATGTGGGAAAGATGGTGTCTGGTCTTGATGGTAGTAGTCAAAATTTGAAACAAGAGTGGGCATCCCAAGCAGTATGTCTCCATTGTCTAAGGACCAGCTACTAATGATTAATCCAAATTTGCTCTTGGCACCACAAGATTGCTCTTCTGGTCTTGTTTTGTTCAGGACATCCCTGAGAGAGTTGGTCTTTTTTGTGGAAAATCCAGTGATAGCACTTCTTCAGGGCAAGTGGTAATTAATTAATCTGTTTTCTTTCATTCAGACAATTGTTCTTAATTCCCAAGGACTAAAGTGCCCACCTTAATATTTTAATATTTAGACTGAGTATCTGTGTTTAAGTTCATCTTTTGAAATACCTTACATGTTTAGCTTTTTAAAAAATTTGCTAATATGTCTGATTTTCAAAAAAGAAGTTATCTAGTATATATAATTGACATTTTTTAGTTTACTCAGCAATATTTTAAGCATGTATTTTTGACTGTACATTCTGATGACAATTCAGTATGGCTGCCCTGATATCAAATCAATTCTTACATTGGAACCAGTCATATTAAATTACTTTAGATATTGTTTTGTGATTGACATTTAAACATTTGTTTCCATTTAGTATTAAACTGAACAAGAATATGCTCACAAAAGTAAAATATAAATAAAAATTATAAATGTTTATGAATATATGTATGAAAAATCAATATTACCATTTTTCATAAAGAATAAATGAGTACAGGAAATATATTTCAGTGGCTCTTAGCATGAGCTTTACAGTCATACTGATCCCCACAGCTGTGCTGAGTACTGTGTGTCCCCTGACCAATTTAAATCCTCAATTTTTTTATCTGAGAAATAACAGTACCATCTTCTAGTATTTGGTGGGGATTAGATAAAATAACATTTGTAAAGTTTTAGGTGTGGTACGTAACATATAGTGATAATACCTGGGAGTTATTAGACATTATGTTGATACTTACATCTTTGGTTTTGTTTTGTTTTTTGAGATGAGTCTTGCTCTGTTGACTAGGCTGGAGTGCAGTGGCATGTCTCAGCTCACTGAAACATCCACCTCCCAGGTTATTTTCCTGCCTCAGCCTCCGAATAGCTGACTATAAGAGTGTGCCACCATACCTGGCTAATTTTTGTATTTTTTCTTTAGAAGAGATGGGGTTTCACCATGTAGACCAGGCTGTTCTCAAACTCCTGGCTGCAAATGATTTGCCCACCTCAGCCTCCCAAACTGCTGGTATTACAGATGTGAGCCACCACACCCAGCCTATGTCTTTGTTTTTTAAAGTACATAATCTCTCTCTCTCACACACACTCACAACTTTGTTGTAGTATTGGAACTCTTGAAAAGCCAGATTATTAAGTATAAAATATCTTCCTTAGGTTAGTTTGAGTTGAAAAATATAATACTCTGGAAACCAATAGATCTAATTAATATAAATTGGGAGAAAAGTACTTAAACCATTAATGATAATAGAATCGAACTTAAAATCCATTATGCCCCAAATTAAACCCCTCTTCTTCACATTCCTACCCCAAATCTGCTTTGCTCATCATCTTCTTCATTTCAGTCAACAGTAAATTCATCATTCCAGGTACTCAAACTCAAAACATCTGAGTTATCCTTGACTCCTGTTTCTCCCTTCACATGCCTCAATCATTCCATCTACAAATCCTGATAGCTCTTCCTTCAAGATATTGGACTACTTATTTCCACCTCCTCTGCTATTTCACCCTGGTCTAATCTTAAACATTTTTTTTTTTAAAAATCAAAGTTCACTTTGATTTACATTTCTTTAAATATAAATAAGTATTAAAATATTTGTTACTGCTTTTTCCAATTTGCATTTTATATTTTGGGCATGACCTTCCAAAACTTCTAAGTATTTTTTAAATAAAATAAACCTCAAAATAAAGAATGCAGTTTATTTTACTGCTTTTCATACACTAATGCAGTTAAAATATGTCACAAAACCTTTATTCAAAAAAATCATGGTGTAAAAATGCAGTAATTACAAACCTTTAAATTGTCATTTAATTATCGGTGTTTAATTATCAAAGCAAGTTATATCACATTAAACTAGCAAGTCTTGTATCATTAGCTGTGGGAGAACTCTATGTTTTTGTCAGCATTATTTCTATATCTTTTTTTGTTTCACTGTTTGCTTTTATTCTATTGGGAAAATTATTAGGACCATGAAAATAAAGCGTCAAAGAGTAGGAAGAAGACATATGCTACTTGGCCTTTTGCACTGATCCTTGCTAACCCATGTTTTCATGAGGACCAGATTCACCAAGTTTTCAAAGAGGAACAGCAAGTTTTTGATGATGAGGGAAGTTTGGATTTAATTTTCACTTTGAGACACATGGATAGTATTCCCTGAAAAAACGCTGGCATTCTGAAGATGTTCAAGTGCTCTTTCTCCAGAAGCCACCAACCACTTTAACTGTATGTGAGGCTCTGGTGGCTCTGCGCGCTGTCAAAGCAGAGGTGTTAGAAACCAGCTGCCTCCTTCATTCATCCTGTAAGATCAGACAAAGGTGTTGCTGGACTTTCCTGCCACCAATCCTTAGAGCAGCAACTAGCACACAGAATTTGACCTTACAGAAAAGTGATTCCAATTATATGGAGAAAAATATCAGGCAGCAATAAGAAAGATAACTGGGCCTGCACTTTCCATGCACCCAGGACTATTTGAACCATATCTCATGTATTATTTCATTTCATCCCTAAAATATAAACAAGCAGACAGTTGTGAGCCTTCTCCAAGCAAATAGCTTCAAGTAGAGTTATGAAGAACACCCTAAATCTTCAGGGTAGCTCAAAACTACCTTGCAGACAAATACAGAAAAAACTTAAGGTAGGCGCTTGATAACCACAGTCAATTGTGTATAGGAAATCCTTCATTAATAAGTCATAGAAGCCCATTGAATAAACATTGAGTCCAAGATACTCTATGAGTATGAGCCAGAAGTGGCAATAATCTTGTCCTCACCATTGCTAAAATTGTTTCTTAACCTTATCCTTATTTGTCACATCAGAAACTTGAGATGTACTGGATTTTTAAAAAGAATTCCTGCATTATGTAACATTTGCCCTTTTCCATTTTATGTGTATATTTTTATTTTCTTAGCCAAGAAAAAATTTCCTCTGATATTATAACCAACATTTTAATATTTTTCCCCTTAGAATTGGAACAATGATTGAAGTACCACAGACATTTCTTATACAGTATTCATTCCAGGGAAGGAAAATGTTTAAACTCAAGTAGCTGCTCTTCATCACTAGCTCAGGTGGTGGAAGGAATATCACGTCTTACTAAGTGTCTCTTCTTTGCCTTTCCATCTTTCCTTTGCAAGTCTTCTCAGTTCAGTCTTTGAAGTGGAATCCACTAACAGAGAGTTCAGATGATGGCCATTGCATGTTTCTTCTTCCTAAGACCCAAGTTACCTAAACCACAAACTTGAAGTGAAATAAGCAATCTGAAATATAAGTATGATATTCTGTGCTTATTTGCTGATTCTAGAAACCTTTTATCACCTTTTGGCTCTCACACCCTGTTATCTTTCAAATAATCACTCATTACCCCTCCAAGCGGTTTATACGCTTCAGAAAATGACACTACCTCATATCTATGAATGGCAAATATGGCTCAGGCCTAAACTAAATTAGCATTAGTCTGGTTTGTAATTGTTTCAGAAAACAGCATGACCTAATTTAATTTAGGGCAATAAGACTGAAGCCTGAGACTGTAAATCAAAGGTTGAGGGAGTGGGCCAAATGTAGTATGTTAATGAGAAGCAACTAGCCGTGAGAACTGCTGGCAACAATTTTTGAACAACCAGGAAGAATCTCCTGAAAATTGAGTGGAGCTTTGGGTGGTTGCTTCTTACACAGCATAATCGTGAGGCAAACCTGATGAATACACCAAAGAAAGTAACAGATCAGGTTACAGGTATCTGAGGTTGAATCTCTTGACTTACCCTCATGTTAGAACATTATCAGCAAAAAGTAAGGTAAGATGCACCAAAGCAGGGTAATGACATTCTTAGTGCTAGAAGAAACAAGTTCTCTTTCTGCTAGGTTGCTAAGCTTGGAAAATTTGAACCTGGGACCAGTGACCATCTTCCCAGCCATAATAAAAAGCCTGTTTGCAGAATGAAGCTAAACAGACACAAACTATGATGAGAGGCAGAGTTAGTGAGAGAGACAGAAAAAAGCAGTAAGTCATTGGGTGCAGTGGCTTGTGTCTGTAATCCCAGTGACTGGGGAGCCTGAGACAGGAGAATCACTTGAACCCAGGAGTTTGAGGCTGCAGTGGGCAATAATGATGCTACTGCACTCCAGCCTGGGTGACAGAGTGAGATTCAACCTGTAAAATAAATAAAATAAAATAAGTTTTTTCAAAAAGGTGAAAAAGCAAAAGAGAAAGAGTGTGAGTATAAGAGAAACAGGAGTAAATAAGCAAGTAAGAGAGAGAAGAAGAAATGGGCCAGGCACCATGGCTCACACCTGTAATCCTAGCACTTTGGGAGGCTGAGATGGGTGATCACCTGAGGTCAGGAGTTTGAGACCAGCCTGGTCAACATAGCTAAAGCCTGTCTCTACTAAATACAGAAATTAGCTGGGCTTGGTGGCGGGTGCCTATAATCCCAGCTACTCTGGAGGCTGAGGGAGGAGAATTGCTTGAACCCAGGGGGTGGAGGTTGCAGTGAGCTGAGATCATGCTACTTCACTCCAGCGTGGGTGAAACAGTGAAATGCCATTTCAAAAAAAAAAAAAAAAAAAAAAAGAATTAGAATTAGTTTCACATAGACAAAAATTTAACTTTTGTAGACACATATTTTAGGTAACACTGACTCTTTGGCAATCATTTTTCAAACACGAAATAATGACAGAAATTATATACTTATTTTTTCAGCAATTCATCAGTGCCAGTGTTAGATGCCCTCATTAAAAATCTGTAAGTCAATGTAGACCTTAGGATTGTTAAGGTGAAAATGATTAACATGTAAAAAATACAATGTATTGTGTAAGAGCTGTTAGATATAGAAAGATAATCAGTGCTTTGGGAATACGAAAGAAAGAAAAATTAACTCTGCAAGTAAATGGGAATGATGAAGTATATGGAAAAGAGTTTCTTTTAGAGGAAGCAAGAAAACAAAGGAAAATAAAAGTTGCCTGGTAAATAGATTATGAATGAGGACAAGTGAAAGGTTTACATTGGTATCAGAGGCTTTAAATTTGTATAAATTGGATTAATGTACTAGCCCTGATTACCAACATCCTGTGTGCTTCAACAGGAAAGTTAAAACCTGTGTTCAAATGTCTGCTACTAATATAACTCACTGATTTCCTTCAGTATTTTCATTTTAGTTAAAGGTTTAAATTATGCAAAACACAGTATTGTGAAATGGTCAGACTATGGATTTCTCTCAAAGTCAAAATGATCTGGTTCAAATCTTGCTTACTTTACTAGCTTTATGGCCTGGAATAAATACATTTTGAGTTGTCTGTTTCCTCAGTGATCCTCGCATTTCAGCCTCCCAAGGTGCTAGGATTACAGGTGTGAGCCACGGTGCCCAGCTTGTTTCCTCATTTGTAAGATAAAATAAATATACTTACTTCCTATGGTTATGATGTATATACCTTGTATACATTGACTAGCACAGTGTCCATAGCCTGGTTAAACAACCAATAAATGGTAGTTGTTAATATGAGGGTAAAGAAGAAGAGGTTTTTATTTGTTTATTGTTTTATTTTTGTAGCGAGAACAATGCAATTCTGAACAAATAGAAAGCACCAAAGGCACATTTTGCTTTTTCTGTGCTTTTGCTTAGGACCATATGCAGATTTCAACTGCAATGTGGCATGCAGTAGTGGAGATGAGGTGCAAATGTATCCCCATGTGTCCAGTGTTTCTGGTGATAAAGGATCACATGTAGTATATTAATGTTACATCAACGTTTGATCTCTTCAGATGATTCTTTCTGGATTTTTGTTTTTACTGACTATAACTTCTCTTCTTATGACTAGTCCTTACAGAGAGAGGCAAGGGAACTGCACAGGCACTTCAGGCAAATGATTTTAAAGGTGAATATTTACAAATTCTGTATCCTGGACTACTCAGCAAAGCCATAGTTGCCAGCTTTTGTTTTGAGAGCAGTTTATGGCTGACACTTAAAAGAATTTTTAAAAATCCTTTTAAAAATACATGTACATGAGTACAAACTGAGCCAGAGTGCTATTTTTTTTTTTTTTTTTTTTTTTTTGGCGTGATCTCCGCTCACTGCAACCTCCGACTCCCGGGTTCAGGCAATTCTGCCTTAGCCTCCCGAGTAGCTGAGACTACAGGCGTGCACCACCACGCCCAGCAAAGTTTTGTATTTTTAGTAGAGTGGGGGTTTCACCATGTTGGCCAGGATGGTTTCAATCTCTTGACCTCGTGTTCCGCCTGCCTCAGCCTCCCAAAGTGCTGGGATTACAGGCGTGAGCCACCGCTCCTGGCCCCATGAAACTGTTTATGGGACTTCTGACTTTGCAGCTTTAAACCCAATCTTTATCTTTCAAATATGAAATACTCAAATATGCTTTGTGTATTTGACAGGGTTGGTCTCTGCACTGCGACCACACCAAAATGTTTTTGGTTTCCTCATACTTCCTCTTGGCCTCAGGCTTCACTCATGCTGAGCTGCTGGGAATCCTCTTCCTGCCCATGGCTTCTCAACTTCTATTCATTATCCAGGGCTCAGTTCAATTACTTCTTCCTCCAGGAAGCCTTCCCTTATGCCTCAATTCTGAATAAGATGACATAGATTCCTGTACATGCCTCACATTGCATTGTAATTGTCTCCCTACTTAGCTGAATTCTCTACTAGACTGAGTTTTCTGAGATTAGGGACACTTTTATTTATAGAGTGCATTAAGACCTGGAGGGGACACAGTTACTTTTCAAAAAGTATTTGTTATGGTATATTTTATTTTTGTTAGTAGTCATTCTTCTTTTTGTCCAAAGTTCAGTATATGTTCCCTTCACCCATTAGCTTTGTGTGTGACCCTATGGTTTGGTTTAATCAGTGGGATGTGAGCAGGTCTGCAACATGCCTGGGCAGAAGACTGAGATGCACTTGCATGGTCTGACATTACTGTTCTCTCTGCTTCCCACAGTCAGAAAAACATCTTTGTATTAGTGGCTACTCCTCAGACTCAGTTCAGACAGTGAAGACACGTAATGCAACCTGAGCCAAGGAGAGCCCCGCAGAGTCCAGTAACATGAACAACAAACTATTTGCTGCTGTAAGTTGCTGACATTTGGAGATTGTTTGTTGCCACAACAGAAGTTGACTAACAAATAAATTAGTACATAGAAATAAGGCACTACTGTGACAGCAACAACTCAGAAACAACAACAACGAAACTAAAATATATGGTATTCACACCATGGCTGTTGTAGAAGCCCAGATGTTTCATGAGGCTGAAAAAAGGACAACCTATACCTGTACTATGCAATGGTGAAAATTTTGGTAAAACTGTCACCTGAGGTAACTTGAAAGGCAAAGAAATTTTAAGACAGAGTGTTGGTAGCCCAAAATTGCTTTTTATGCACTATAAGAAAGAGGAGCTCAGAAAAGAATTGGCCTGTTTGCAAATGAGAATGGAAGGGAAAAGGAGAATCCAAAATCCAGAGACAGAATTGAAAGATACAGGTGTTTCTCATCTCTGGTCAGAGAACTATTTTCAAATTATGACACACTTCAGTGCAAAGACCAAGACAGGGCATGGCTAGTTGTTTTCTAGTTATGTATACATTTCTTGTATGAAAAAATTTTAATGGTTTTTACTGAATTCAAAGCACATCAGAAATTTGGCAACTTGAACAAATTCTGAGTATGAAAGTACCAGAGTAATATGTGAGCGATTTTAAGGATAATTTCAAATAAAGTTTAAAGGAAAAATTGGCAGAAGTGAACACCTTTATTATCTATTAGCTTTCAGATGCCCACTGTAGGGATCAGAAAGTGAGAGCACAGAATTCAAAGAGGTGAGGGAAAAAGCAAATAAATGACATTTTTAAAAGAAAAGAGGAAATGAGCAATTGTGCACAGTTCATCGTAAAGTACCTATGAAAACATTGTTAGCATCCATCATAATATAAAGTTAATCTTTTCATTTTATTAAGGAATGTATACCCAATTAATAGTAACATCAATAATAATAAAGACCCAATCTTGGGGACAAAGAACAAATAAAGACTGTGATCACCACACCATTCATTAAGACCTCTGATTCTTTCAAAGTCGTCCCCAGTAAATCATTTCACTTGTGCAATATGGCTCAGGGTAAAGAGAACATAGATTTGGCCCAATGGAAGCCAATAGAGTACAAATTACCTGTAATTAAATCTAGAGGAGTGTCTTCTAATTGTGGATCTGGCTACTGGCAGGAGGAGCTAACAAGAAATGAAGATATTAAAGAAACGAACAATGTTTTTAAAAGATTTGCAGTATCCAAAGTGCTGCCACTTTGAATTAAACAACTTATGACTGAGCAGTAAAACTACCCTTGAGCTCTCGACTTTCTATTAGCAGACTGAATGCACTCATCTTCTAAGAAGTGCATTTTCTCCTAAAAGGCATATTGGAAAAAGAAGTATATCCCAGAAGGTGATGCCAAGAGCCATGAAAAATCATCGACTCTGAAACTACTTTCAAAAAACAAAACTGAGGACTTGTGAAACAGTTTCCTACTCCTAGATCAGTGGACCTGCTAAAAAATAGCTCAGTGGGACTCCAGAATTGCTGTTGACCCAGTAACTGCTAGGTTCTCCCATTCTTCCTATTCCTAAACGGGACTTTTTAATGGGTTCCCCCAATTTATGTTGCATATATGTGGTGCAAATAACAAGTCTTTTGGTTCATAGGACTTTGGAATAGGAGTTTTCACCATTGCGTAACTACATTTGAGCATGAGGTATTGTCAAGATCCTGGATTTCAAGTTAGGTGCTGTGATTGGATGTGACTTGGATCTTTGGGATAAAGTGATTACATTTGATTTACATGAAGGAAGTGAACCTTTGTTAAGAAGAAAGAAGGCTGTGGTAGATTTCACTACTTCACAAATACTCATTCCCTCCAAACCTTTGTCATCCTTCATGGTGAGCAGAATCTATTTTCCTGCCCCACTGACTTTGGCCTAGGTCATACTACTTTCTTTGGCCACGAGAATATCTGAGTAGAAGTTTTAAATGTGCTTGAATATTTCACTCAGCTTAGTACTCACTCTGTTGATTTTGCCCTGCAGAATGAGAACAGCTTATCCAAGACAGTGGCTTACTCCTTCAGCCTGGGCCATGGAATGAAAAGATACTTGTCATGAAGCCAAGGCCTAACTCAACCAAGCTCAGCTAAACTGGGCAGAGCTACCACCCTCTCAAACTTGAGCAATTAATATGTTTGTTGTTATAAGTCACAGAGCTGTTAAGGTTGTTTATTACTGCAGAAAAAACTGACCAACACAAGTCCTGAATGAATTTGTTGTTGAAAATAAAAAAAGAAGAATTATAGTATCTCTAAAAATGCTTGGTTTATGTATAAAGCCAATTAAGGGTCTGAATGTACATAACTAAATAAATTCTTAATCAGAATTACTTGTAGGTGGAATTTATGGAGATACCAGTTGAGCTGCTTGGTTCTTTGGCTACTTAGGCAGCAGTTTCAACCTAAAGTCAAAAGCAGTGACCCTAGACTTAATGGAATACAGAATATTTTGATTGGGTATTCAGGTGCCTTTCCTTTCTTTAAGGAAAATAAAACAAAAAATAAAAAGCCCAACTAATTAAGAATTATCTATGGACCCAAAATCTAAAAGAAATACCAGTATATATAAGAAAATGGATAATTGATTCCAAAGATCTTGATACTTTAGGAAGATCCCTGCAGATGAAAAAGCAAAAAGAATTGCCAAAGTTGAATGGTTGAGTTTGATGGCTTAATGTATACAACTTGAGTCTTAGAAAGTTGCACTTGGCGTGGAACTTAATTGTGTATTTTTTGTTTTTTGACTCTTCTTCATACTGTAGTAAAGATTACTTTTTAGGTGGAAAAATGACAAAGGACTTATACTTAGAAATATATTTTGAATGATATCCATGCATCACTGAGAGAAGAACTGAATTGGTGGATGTTGTGGTAACACCCCAGGGGATTATGAGTTCAGGAGTTAATTAGAAACTCCACATGCAGAAGGAAGTGTCTAAATAGGCTTACGTAGGAAGGTCTATCATCTGACTACAGAGTGACTAACCTCATTATTCATCTTTCTAAATATTTTTTCAATTGTGAGTGCTAGCATCATCAGTTATTTTAAAATTCTACAAAGACATGGTTATAAGTACTAGTCCCATCTCATGAATTGCTAGTTTTGTAAACTTGTAAATAATTCGTCATATTCATAAAAATAATAGAAATGAAAAGAGATTAACATATGTATGTCTACAACTGTCCTTGTTAAAGAATTAATGTATTGAGGCTGGGCACGGTGGCTGATGCCTGTAATCCCAGCACTTTAGGGGGCTGAGGTAGATGGATCACCTGAGGTCAGGAGTTTGAGACCAGCCTGACCAACATGGAGAAACCTTGTCTCTACTAAAAAAACAAAATTAGCCAGGCATGGTGGAACATGCCTGTAATCCCAGCTACTCTGGAGGCTGAGGCAGGATAATCACTTGAACCTGGGAGGTGGAGGTTGCGGTGAGCCAAGATCGCACCATTGCTCTCCAGCATGGGCAACAAGAGTGAAACTCTATCTCAGAAAAAAAAAAAAAGAAAAAGAAAAAGGAATTAATATATTGAAATGTCAGTGAATCCACTTATTGAATAAATATGTGTTGAGTACCAACTGTATGCCAATCTATTTACTACCGAAGAGTATTTTAAAAAGGACCATCTATTCCAGGAGCTCGTAATATAACAAGTCTGCCAAGATTCATGCTTGTGAAATGATTAACTAGTAAACTCATGGTGATACATAATTCTTGTGTTAAAAAGAATAGTTCTGGGAATAAAGTCTTTGGACACTTAAAGACGGATAAATAAAAGGAGGGCTACATAGAAATCTTTATAATCTCATAGGGGAGTTTGACTTAAGAGGAACTTGATCTTACAGATGAGTGAGATCTAAGAGCAAGAACAAAGGCGTAGGCATAGGTAAACAGTATAATAGAGTAACTACATTAGTATCTTAAGGATACTAAATTGCTGAGAGGCTTAGTGCTAAAGGATATGTAAGTTATGTGAATATTTATACTTGAAAACTTCTGCATGCTTCAGAGACAGTGGTGATACAGAGACTTTTGCTGGTACAAGGAGGATGAGGGTAAGTCTGTCTGTCGGGGTCACAGGGCCTCTAACATCTTTGGTATCTTTTACTAGCTCAGTGGATATCACAGTCAGCTAAAAAGAAGCATTGCTGGGACTTTAAGGACTTGCCTTGATTTGAGGAGTTGAGTAAGTTCTGGTTGAGAAGTACCAGACTATGATATCCCATTGTATGAAGGAAAATAAAAAAATAAGTTTCATGAACATACATTGTCCATGTCTTCATTGACATGGAATACATTCTTTATTTGCTTGAATAGGTAATAAATTTGTAGGTACTAGTACATTTTGGTTCTAGACAGAGCATAGCCGCTTTCTACATTTTTTGACTGTGATCCATAGTAAGAAATACACTTTAAGTCACAGTCCAATACACACATTCATAACTATGTCTATATTAATATAAGCATTTAAAATGGTTATAAAACAATAGTCGCTTTATATTTATCTAGCTAGGAGTTAGGCTGTGTTTACTGTTTACTGTAGTTATGGAGCCAGAGCTTGACATTTCCTTTAGTGTCTTTGCTTTTGCCTCCCCTGTTGTCTTAGAGTTTTCATAGAGATTCCTTCAGTAGGTCCTGAGACTTAACAGTTCTTTTAGCTATAATCCCCAAGGAGGGAAAGCATTTGAGTCCTATGATTAAGTTTGTCTTACAGTGAGCTTGAGTTGAATAGTTCCTTCCCCCATTTACGTTATGATTTAGAAAAACCGCAGCCAGTTAGGATCTGGTAAATAGTTTCTTGAGGGTAGGATTTGTTAAGAGGAACAGAGAGCTCTGGATGTATTTCAAAACAATTACTCTTCCCTCTTCCTGCATGAGGGGATTTTTCGTCCATCTTTACAATGAGAACATGGTAGGACTCCATGGAGGTAAAACTCAAAAATGTGTGGGAGTCCCCTTAACACTGGAAGCTTGAAATTTTTAACTCAAACCAGTGTACACTGAACTGCCAGCAATTCACCAATTACAGTTTAAAATGTACCTACCGATACTGGCTCCAGCTTCTAGCTTCTCTTGTCGAGTTTCTACTCTTGGTAAACTGTGATTCTCTGTATTTACCTATCTGTCCCTTTAGTTTTTGGGGGAAACAATGTACCTTTTCCCGTCAATTCTTTGATGAATCTAAGCAGAGTTTATTTTCAGTTTGTGCAGTTCCATTTTCTTATTGTTAGTATGGGAGTGAAAACTTCCAAGCTCTTTTAATACTTACTTTCTTATGTGCAATTCATGCACATAATATTTTCTATTCTATTTTACTGTATTTTCATATTTCCTATTCTATTTTACTGTATTTTATTTTAAAAGTTTCTGCTTACGACCCATTAAACTAGCCACTCTTAAGTTTATATGAGTACTAAAAGAAAACACAATTTAATTCTTCTATAGCCTGAAAGTGGGGAAAATTATGACTCCAGAAGCAATTAAAATAGTAAATTTGATTAGATAATAATTTAAAATGGGACAGTTAAAACAGGTAAAAATAAAGGCAAATGACTAACTGGTGAAAAAAATCCAACAAATGTTACAGATAAAGGGTTAATATTTCAAATATATATAAAACTTTTATAATAAAGGAAAAAATGACATTAGAATGAGCTAGAAATATGAACAGAGCTCATAGGGAAAAGAAATGTATATGGCTCTTAAATGTAAGAAAATATTTTATTCCAAGTCATAACAATAAAAGTGCAATTTAAAACTTCACTGTTATTATTTCTTTTTTATCAGATTGGAGAAAATCCAAAAGTCTGATAACATACTCTGTTGACAAAGCTGTGATAAAACAGGCATGCTAATACACTGTTTATGGAAATACAAAATGTTACCACTCCTATAGAGGGGAATTTGCAAATACATGGCAAAATTATGCATATTTAGCAATCCCGTTTCAAGGAATCTACCACAAAGATATACTGGCAAAAATTCACAAAGATAGATTCCTACAAAGACATACTGGCAAAAATTCACAAAAATAGGTTCCCAAGGAATTCACTGAAGTACTCTTTGTAATAGCAAAGATTAGAAACAATCCAAATGTTATCAATAGGGAAGGGTTAAATAAAATCATCCTACATCAACACAATGGAGTACTTTGCTGCTATAAAAAGGAATGAATAATATCTCTAGATATTATGATCTCTAGGATAATCCAAGTATTAAAAGCAATGTTCATGATATGCTAACATCTATGAAAGTGAGGAAGAAATAACAAATTCTGGTGAGAATGTGGAGCAACAGGAATTCTCATTCCTTGCTGCTGAGAATATGAAATGGTAGGCCCAAAGTCCTGTCCATACAAAAACCTTCATACAGCTGTTTATAACAGCCTTATTAATAATTGCCAAAACTTGGAAGCAATAAGATGTCCTTCAATGGTGAATGGATAAGTAAACTGTGGTACATTCAGACAATAGAATAATATTAAGCATTAAAAAGCAGTGCACTATCAAGCCATGAAAAGACATGGAGGAAACTTAAGTGCAATTTACTAAAGGAAAGAAGCTAATCTGAAGAGGCTATATGCTGTATGATATCACCTATATAAAACTCTGGAAAAAGCAACACTGTGAAGACAATGAGCAGTTCGGTGGTTACCAGGAGTTGGTAGATGGAGAGGGATAAATAGAGCACAGAGAATTTTTAGGGCAGTGAAACTTCTCTGTATGACATTTCTGTCCTGAGTAAAATGATGAGTGCATGTCATTTTACATCAAAAACCCACAGAAGGTACCAAGAGTGAACTATAACGTAAACTATGGACTTTGCGTGAAAATAGGTCAAAACAGCTTTATTGATTAAAACAAATGTACCATTCTGGTGCAAGATTTTGATAGTGGAGGAGGCTATGCAAATGTAGGGCAGGGAAGATATGGGAAATAACTGTGCCTTCAGCTCATTTTTATCATAAACTTAAAACTTCTCTGAAAAAGAACAGTCTTTCTAAAAAATAAAGTCTATTTTTTAAAAAACAGAAAAATAAAGGCATCATAAACCACATAAATGGTTACCAACAATAGAAAAAGAGAATAGAGTGGAGAGGACAGAAATGGAAAATGAATTTCTTTGAAAATTCCTTACTATATACTGTTGATTTTGGAAGTATGTAAATATTTTACATAATTATATGACAAAAATAAATTTGAGAGGGAAAATCAAGTGGCTAGGTGCAGTGGCTCATGCCTATAATCCCAGCACTTTGGGAGGATAAGGTGGGAGGATCACTTGACCCCAGGAGTTCAAGGCCAGCCTGAGCAACATGATAGAGATGCTATCTCTACAAAAAAAAAAAAAAAATTAGAAAAATTAGCCATGCATGGTGGTGTATGCTTGTGGTCCCAGCTACTTGAGAGGTTGAAGCAAGCAGATTACTTGAGCCCAGGAGGTCAAGGTTGCAGTGAGCCATGATCGTGCCACTGCACTCCAGCCTGGGTGACACAGTGAGATCCTGTATCAAAAAAAAAATCTTAAGAAACAAATGAGTCTAACATATGTAGTTTAGTAACATAAACATACATGGAGGAACTATGTCAAGTATTTAAAACACAGTAATTTGACTTTATATCTTTCAAATAACACAGCCTAAGGACAAAGGACCTGCAACAAAAGATCTGACATTATTTTATTAATCATAGTATGTGTAGCTAAATTTATATTATTATTTTTGCAGTGTACAAAAGCAAATGAGTATGTTGGCATAAAAGATTTTTTGCATAGAAGAAGATATACATTAAGTTATAGGAGGTTAAGTGAAATCTCTCTAGTCCAGAATTTGAATTAAAATCATGAATATGAACTCATCTGTTTTTTAAAAAAAATTAAATTTTTTCTAGTTTTCTAATTGTGTCTACTACAAAATTTCAGAAACCACAAGCCTAGTGTCAATAAGCACCCTTAAAACACAGAACATGGTGTTTTAGCACCATTTTCCAATAAAAGGAACTAGTGCTCCTTGGATAGATAAGATGGGTGATTTCATTCTGAAACAGGAAAAGTATTGATGAGCCTGCAACATCTTGTCAAGCAGAAAGCAATGAAGTTATCAAAGACTACTAGGTACTTGATAAAAGAATTCAGGGATCAGCTTGTCCTATTGACTTTGGGCCTTGACCATCAATAAGGTTAATAACTTCAATGAATTGAAGCAAATCCAATATATTTAAACATATAACCTCAAAATAATATTTCTTAAAACTTCATCATTATTATTTTGAAAATAGACTATCAGGAAAAGCAAATAACTGATGTCACAAAGATTTGCTTTACAGAGGTATTATAGCTGATAAATAATAGAATTATGATATCACTATTTTGCAACTCCTAATAAATTAATAGATCTAGGCAATAATCATGAGTGGCTGCTAACATCACTGGAAGAGAGACAAACTCTTGCTAAAATACCAAACTCAAATCTCATAAAGCTCTAGATCTAACTAACAATTTGCAGAAAATAAAGGGGTGAAGGAACATGTTGAACGGCATTATGGAAATATAATCAGAATGAGAGGAATTGGAACTCTACAAGAGACCATCTGGTTTCTTTAATAACAATACGAGAGAGAGAGAGAGAAAAAAAGAAGAAATCGGCAATAAAAATAATTTAAAAAGAAACCTATGTTTTAAAAAGAAAATAGAAAGACATATCAACCAGTTATAATGTGTAGACTTCATTTGAATCCTTATTTACTATTTATTCATTTATTTACAGAGACAGAGTCTTTCTCCATTGCCCAAGCTGGAGTGCAGTAGTATAATCACAGTTCACTATAACCACTCAGTGGGTTCACTTTGCCCACTGCCCAGACAGAGCCAATTTCTCAAGACAGGGGAAACACAACAGAGAAAGAGTAATTCATGCAGAGCTGGCTGTGTGGGAAAGCAGAGTTTTATTATTACTCAAATCAGTCTCCCCGAGCATTCCATTCAGGAAGCACAGGAAGCAGAGTTTTTAAGGACAACTTGGTGGGTGGAGGGGAAGCCAGTGAGTCTGGTGTGCTGGTCAGAGATGAAATCACAGTGTGTCAAAGCTGTCTTCTTGCACTGAGTCAGTTCCTGGGTGAGGGGCCACAAGATCAGATGAGCCAGTTTATTGATCTGGGTGGTGCCAGCTGATCCCTCAAGTGCAGGATCTGTAAAATATCTCAAGCATTGATCTTAGGAGCAACTTAGGGAGAGTCAGGATCTTATAGCTTCCAGCTGCATGACTCCTAAACCATGATATCTAATCTTGTGTCCAATGTTACTCCTACAAAGGCAATCTAATCCCCAGGCAAGAAGGAGGTCTGCTTTGGGAAAGGGCTTTGTTTTAAACTATAAACTAAGTTTCTGTCAAAGTTAGTTTAGCCTATACCCAGGAATGAACAAGGACAGCTTGAAGATTAGAAGAAAGATGGAGTTAATTAAGTTAGATCTCTTTCACTGTCTCAGTCATAGTTTTGCAAAGGTGGTTTTGAAGTCTTTAATTCCTGTGCTCAAGCAATCCTCCTGTCTCAACCTCCTGAGTAGCTGGGACTACAGGTGTGTGCCACTACACTCAGCTACTTTTTGTTTTTGTAGAGATGAGAGTCTCACTATGTTGCCTAGGCTGGTCTTGAACTTCTGGACTCAAGCAATCCTCCTGCCTCATTTTGGCTTTTCAAAGTGCTAGGATTATAGGCATGAACCACCATGCCCAGCCTGGACCTAATTTAAACAAAAAACAATTTTTAAAAATTATATTTATGAGACAATTTAAAATATTTGTATGAATATTTCTGATATTTAAAAGTTATTTGCTGAGATAATGTTGAGATATTTGAGGAAAAAAATATGCATGTATACATATATTCATATATAAACCCACACAGAAATATTTATAGATAAAATTATATGAGACTCAGAATTACCTTCTAAATATTTTAGGGGAGGGGTAGAAAAGAATGTGGGTATTTAGATGAAATAATATTGGCCATGAATTGCTAACTGCTGAATTTTTGAAACTGGGTGATACATACTGTCTCATTTGTACCAAAGGGATTTTAATTTATGGAGATGACTAAGTGCTGTCCCAAAAAGGCTAAAGCCATTGAAAGATTTTTATTACTTAATTTTCTGAAAGGAGCGGGCATGTCATGCCACACAGGGCCATAGGGGAAGCATCAGTGTGGTCAGGATGCAGAAGACAGGAGCAAGAGAAAAATGTAGCCAAGAGCCGTTATTGGGTTTTCCATGGAAAAGGCAAGGTATGGCAGAGTAAAAAGCTAAAGATTGGTCAGTTTGAATAATTCTGGTGGGCTCTGGGCTATAGAGATTGTCTCTAGTTGACTGGTACCTTGCCTTGGGATGATTTTGAGCAGGGGAAGTATTGGCTCAATGCATGAGAGATAAAGAGATGGTCAGTTTGCATATGAAAGTCATGTTCCCAAGTAGGTTAAGGACATTTAAGAATTAACAGGTCTTGGGCCAGCATGGTGGCTGACACCTCTAATCCCAGCACTTTGGGAGGCTGAGGTGGGTGGATCACTAGGTCAGGAATTCCAGACCAGCCTGGCCAAGATGGTGAAACCCCGTCTCTACTAAAAATACAAAAATTAGCCAGGTGTGTGGTGAATGCCTGTAATCCCAGCTATTTGAGTGGCTGAGAGAATCGCTTGAACCCGGGAGGTCGAGGTTGCAGTGAGCCAAGATTGCACCACTGCACGCCAGCCTGGATGACAGAGCAAGACTCCATCTCAAAAAAAAAAAAGAATTAATAGGTCTTGGGAGGGGCAATCTCTCCCCAAGTGTGTAAGGCCCCCAAATGCCAGAGTATCAAGAACACAGAAAATAAAGGAAGTTGGTCTGGGCTGGCGTGGTGGCTCATGCCTGTAATCCCAGCAGTTTGGGAGGCTGAAGTGTGTGGATCACTTGAAGTGAGGAGTTTGAGACCAGCCTGGCCAGCATGGTGAAACCCTGTCTCTAATAAAAATAGAAAAGTTAGCTGGGTATGGTGGCACATGCCTGTAATCCCAGCTATTCAGGAGGCTGAGGCAGGAGAATCACTTGCGCCTGGGAGGTGGAGGTTGCAGTGAGCCAAGATCACACCACAGCACTCCAGCCTGAGCAACAGAACAAGATTCCATCTCCAAAAAAAAAAGTTGGTCCTGTAAGGAATGTATGCCAAATAGACAAAGAACCTAAGAAAACACCACATACATGATGCATGTTATACTGTTTTCTCTATTATTATATATTTTGAGATTTTTCATAATAAAAAGTTTTTATTAAACTAGGCAGAACATTAGATAGCACGAGTGGACTGTGTTTTCAAAGAGCATTACAACAATAGCACCCTTCTCACACCAACCACAACAATCAACACAGAAGGCTCTAAAAATGCGTGCTCTGAATGAAGAGACTTCCCCAAACAGGCTTTGTGTGAGCAACATGGTTGTTTATTCACCAGGGTACAGGTAGGCTGTCTGAAAAGAGAGTCAGCGAAGGGCGATGGAATAGGAGTTGATTTTACAGGTTTGCGTTAGGGCGGCTTTTTGCAAGCTGGAAGGGGGTGGTAGGTTTGCAAGCTGGGAGGGGGTCACAGGTTGACCAAGGTCGGTTACAAAGTCCAACAGCCTTATCAATTGGGGCAGGAATAATGAACAATAGAGAGTGTCTTAAAGTTAAGTAGGTACCACAGGGTTTAATCATTTCTTCCTCTTTTCATGGTCTTCCAGTTACTTATTTTCCAGGAACTCATCTGGAGTGTTCGTGCAGGTTGCAGAGGTTAACATGGCATCCATGGGGCCATCAGTTGGCCTAAAAGACCTTACAAAGACTGCCATGATCAAATATGTGTGTGAGTTTCTCCCCTCAACACCAAGCAGCAGATACCAGCTAGGTGTCCTCCCATTCAATTCTGACACTGTTTACCTGGAGAGAGCGTCAGACCCCACAGGCTGCGTTCTCGGTTCACAAGAATACACCTGCTCCCTTCAGACACCAATCTCAAGTCGAGCTTCTGGAACTTCTGACCCACCGTCTTCAAGTTGGGGTTCCCGTGACCTCCTCTTTGGGTTCGATTAATTTGCTGAGATGGCTCACAGACCTCAGGGAAACACATACTTACATTTGCTGGTTTATTATAAAGGATACTACAAAGGATACAGATGAAGAGATGTGTAGGGTGAGGAATGGGGGAGGAACATGGAGCTTCCTGCCCTCCCTGGGCCAACTACTCCCCAGGAACCCCCATGTGGTCAGCCATCCTGAAGCTCTCTGATCTTAGTTCTCTTGGGATTTTATGGAACTTCATGACATCAGCATTCCTTCCCCCAGGGTATAGGGCAGGACTCTCTGAGGAGAGTCTTAAGATTTACAATCAGAAAGGCAGGGAAAGAGTAGAGTCCTGCTTTGGGGCAGGAGAAAGGCAGGAAGGAGAAGGTCATGGGCCTGTCCCTCAGGTGTAGCACACTCAACGTTATTAAAAAAAGGACTGTAACAAGGGTTATGGGGGTTAGGAGCCAGGAACTGTAGATGAAAACCTATATATGCCTTTTTGCCCGTGGACGCCGCCGAAGAAGCATCGTTAAAGTCTCTCTTCTCCCTGCGATCATGTCTAAGTCAGAGTCTCCTAAAGAGCCGGAACAGCTGAGGAAGCTCTTCATTGGAGGGTTGAGCTTTGAAACAACCGATGAGAGCCTGAGGAGCCATTTTGAGCAATGGGGAACGCTCACAGACTGTGTGGTAATGAGAGATCCAAACACCAAGCACTCCAGGGGCTTTGGGTTTGTCACGTATGCAACTGTGGAGGAAGTGGATGCAGCCATGAACGCAAGGCCACACAAAGTGGATGGAAGAGTTGTGGAACCAAAGAGAGCTGTCTCAAGAGAAGATTCTCAAAGACCAGGTGCCCACTTAACTGTGAAAAAAATATTCGTTGGTGGCATTAAAGAAGACACTGAAGAACATCACCTAAGAGATTATTTTGAACAGTATGGAAAAATTGAAGTGATTGAAATCATGACTGACAGAGGCAGTGGCAAGAAAAGGGGCTTTGCTTTTGTAACCTTTGATGACCATGACTCCGTGGATAAGATTGTCATTCAGAAATACCATACTGTGAATGGCCACAACTGTGAAGTTAGGAAAGCCCTGTCAAAGCAAGAGATGGCTAGTGCTTCATCCAGCCAAAGCGGTCGAAGTGGTTCTGGAAACTTTGGTGGTGGTCGTGGAGGTGGTTTCGGTGGGAATGACAACTTTGGTCGCGGAGGAAACTTCAGTGGTCGTGGTGGTTTTGGTGGCAGCCGTGGTGGTGGTGGATATGGTGGCAGTGGGGATGGCTATAATGGATTTGTTAATGATGGAGGCAATTTTGGAGGTGGTGGAAGCTACAATGATTTTGGCAGTTACAACAATCAGTCTTCAAATTTTGGACCCATGAAGGGAGGAAACTTTGGAGGCAGAAGCTCTGGCCCCTATGGTGGTGGTGGCCAATACTTTGCCAAACCACGAAACCAAGGTGGCTATGGTAGTTCCAGTAGCAGCAGTAGCTATGGCAGTGGCAGAAGATTTTAATTAGGAAACAAAGCTTAGCAGGAGAGGAGCCAGAGAAGTGACAGGGAAGCTACAGGTTACAACAGATTTGTGAACTCAGCCAAGCACAGTGGTGGCAGGGCCTAGCTGCTACAAAGAAGACATGATTTAGACAAATACTCATGTGTATGGGCAAAAAACTCGAGGACTGTATTTGTGACTAATTGTATAACAGGTTATTTTAGTTTCTGTTCTGTGGAAAGTGTAAAGCATTCCAACAAGGGGTTTTAATGTAGATTTTTTTTCTTTTTCTTTTTCTTTTTTTTTTTTGCACCCATGCTGTTGATTGCTAAATGTAATAGTCTGATCGTGACGCTGAATAAATGTCTTTTTTTTAAAAAAAAAAAAAAAAAAGAAAAGAAAACCTATATATAATACAGGTTTATATATAGATAGACAGATATAGATATCATAAAACATACCCATTTGACATGCTCTTTTGTAATGTGACTGCTATGATTTGAATGTCCTCGCCAAAACTTATGTTAAAATTTAATTGCCACAGTAATGGTATTGGGAGTAGGACTTTTAAGAGGTGATTAGTCATGAGGGCTTTGCCTAGTTTCTCTACCAGTGGATATGCACTAGAATACCTATTGTGATCAGTGGCAAATGTTATGCTTTGTGGGTTTTGAAGCTGGGCCTTAAAAGTTATTCTTCTTCTATTTTTACTGCTTATAATGCACCTTCAGTGAATTCAGCCACTGTGCTGTGAGGAAGCCCAGATAGTCACATGGAGAGAACTCTGTGAAGAAAACCAAGGTCTCTGATCACAGCTCCAGCTGAGTGCTGAGTCTCCAGTCAGGAATTAGCAAATCTGCCACCATATGTGTGAGACTATGTTAGACCTCCAGCCATCCCATGTCATAAGGTGTCACGACACCAAGACACCTCATGAAGAAGAAAAATTAACCAATCCCTGACTTCTTGATCCAAAGAACCATGGACAAATGAACTATTTTTTTGTTTTAAGCAATTAAATTTGAGGTAATTGTTACCTAGCAATAAATACTTGAATGAAAAATCTAAGACTATCTTGCAAAGACAATTATTTTCCTAAAAGAAGAAAATAAAGAACTCTAATATAAGTGTAATCTTTAAGCAAATTAATGAAAATAAAGAATTTCATTTAAACATACATAAAAAATCACTTCAAGATCCATGAAACTGCATATGAAGTTTCATTTCATTCTTCTGCATATGAAGATCCAGTTTTCCCAATATTACTTATTGAAGAGACTGTACTTTTCCCATTTTGTGTTCTTGACATCTTTGTCAAAAATCAATTGACTGAAATACATGGGTTTATTTCTCGATTTTTTATGCTGTTTTATTGGTCTATGTATGTGTTTTTATACCATTACCATGCTGCTTTGATGACAATAGCTTTGTAATGTAGTTTGAAATCAGGTAGTATGATGACTTGAGCTTTGTTCTTTTTGCTCAGTTGCTTTGGGTATTTAAGGTTTTCCTTGGGTCCATAGATTTTTAGGATTGTTTTTCAATTTCTGTAAAAACTGACGTTGGAATTTTGGTAGGGTGGTATTGAATCTGTAGATCACATTGGTTAGTATGGACACCTTAATTCTTCCAGTTCATGAACACCAGATATCTTTTATTTTTGTAATCTTCTATTTTTATAGTTTTTAGTATACAGATCTTTTGCCTCCTTGGTTAAATTTACTCCTAAGATTTTGATTTAAAAATATATATATTTGGGTAAATAGTAGGTGTATATATTTGTGGGCTACATAAGATATTTTGGTATGGCATAGAATGTGTAATAATTATATCAGGGTAAATGGAATATACACTACCTGAAGGACTTGCCATTTCTTTGTGTTACAAAATTCTAGTTACACTCTTTTAGTTATTTTTGGATTTATAATAAATTATTGTTGACTAAAGATACACTGTTATGCTGTCAAAGACTAGATCTTATTTATTCTATCTACCTGTATTTTTGTACCCACTAACCATCCCCACTCCCCCACTCCCACAATCCTTCTCAGCACGGGGCAACCATCATTCTATTTTCTATCTTCATGAGTTCAATTGTTTTGATTTTTAGCTCTAACAAATGAGTGAGAACACTTAAAGTGTGTCTTTGTTCACCTGGCTTATTTTACTTAACAAAATGCCCTCCAGTTCCATCCATGTTGTTGCAAATGATAGGATGTCACTCTTTTTAATGGCTGAATAATACTCCATTGTGTATATGTACCATATTTTCTTTGTCCATTCATGTGTTGATGGACACCTAGCTGGACTCTACATCTTGGCTATTGTGAATAGTGCTGCATTAAACATGGGTGTGCTGGTATCTCTTTGATATGTTGATTTCCTTTCTTTTGGGTATGCACCTAGAAGTGTGATTGTTGGATCATATGATAGATCTGTTTTCAGTTTTTTGAGAACCCTGCAAGCTATCCTCCATAGTGGTGGTACTAATTTACATTCCCATCAATAGTGTATGAGGGTTCCCTTTCTCCACACCCTTACCAGCATTTATTATTGCCTCTGTTTTGGATATAAGCCATTTTAACAGGCATGAGGTAATATCTCACTGTAGTTTTGATTTGTGTTTCTCTGATTATCAGTGATGTTGAGCATCTTTTCATATAGCTCTTTGCTATTTGTCTTTTGAAAAATGTCTCTTCATATATTTTGCCTATTTTTTAATCCAATTATTATATTTTTTCCTATAGAATTGTTGGAGCTCCTTATACATTCTGGTTATTAATCCTTTGTCAGATGGATAATATGCAAATATCTTTTTCCAATTCTCTGGGTTTTCTCTTTACTTTGTTGATTGTTTCTTTTGCTGTGCAGGAGCCTTCTAACTTTATGTGATCACATTTGTCCATTTTTGCTTTGCTTGCCTGTGCTTGTAGGGTACTACACAAAAAATCTTTGCACAAACCAGTGTCCTAGAGAGTTTCCCCCTAAGATTTATTTTAGTAGTTTCGTAAGTAGAGGTCATAGATTTCTCTTAATCTATTTTATTTTTGTACATGGTGAGTTATAGGAGTCTAGTTTTATTCTTCTGCATGTGGATGTCCAGTTTTTCCAGCATCATTTATTGAAGAGACTATTCTTTTGCCAATGTATGTTATGAAAACTTTGTGGAAAATATTATTGGTATATAGGAATGCTTGTGATATTTGTACATTGATTTTGTATCCTGAGACTTTACTGAAGTTGCTTATCATCTTAAGGAGTTGGGCTGAGACAATGGGGTTTTCTAAATATATACTCATGTCATCTGCAAACAGAGACGATTTGACTTCCTCTCTTCCTATTTGAATACACTTTATTTCTTTCTCTTGCCTCATTGCCCGGGCCAGAGCTTCCACTACTATGCTGAATAGGAGTGGTGAGAGAAGGCATCCTTGTCTTGTGCTGGTTATCAAAGGGAATGCTTCCAGCTTTTGCCCATTGAGTAAGATATTGGTTGTGGATTTGTCATAAATAGCTCTTATTGTTTTGAGATACGTTTCATCAATACCTAGTTTATTGAGAGTTTTGAGCTTGAAGGGATATTGAATTTTATTGATGACCTTTTCTGCATCTATTGAGATAATTGTGTGGTTTTTGTCATTGGTTCTGTTCATGTAATGGATTACATTTATTGATTTCCATATGTTGAACCAGCCTTGCATCCCAGGGAAGAAGCCAACTTAATTGTGGTGAGTAAGCTTTTTGATATGCTGCTGGATTTGGTTTGCCAGTATTTTATTGAGGATTTTTGCATCTATGTTCATCAGGGATATTGTCTTGAAATTTTCTTTTTTTTTGTTGTGTCTCTGCCAGGTTTTGGTATCAGGATGTTGCTGGCCTCACAAAATGAATTAGGGAGGAGTCCCTCTTTTTCTATTGTTTGGAATAGTTTCAGAAGGAATTGTACCAGTTCCTCTTTGTACCCCTGGTAGAATTTGGCTGTCTGATCCTGGGCTTTTTTTGGTTGGTCGACTTTTAATTACTTCCTCAATTTCAGAACTTGTTATTGGTCTATTCAGGGATTCAACTTTTTCCTGGTTTAGTCTTGGGAGAGTGTCTGTGTCCAGGAATTTATCCATTTCTTCTAGGTTTTCTAGTTTATTTGCGTAGAGGTGTTTATAATATTATCTGATGGTAGTTTGTATTTTTGTGGGATCAATGGTGGTCTCTCCTTTATCATTTTTTATTGTGTCTGTTTGATTCTTCTCTCTTTTCTTCTTTATTAGTCTGGCTAGCAGTGTATCTATTTTGTTGATCTTTTCAAAAAGTCATCTTCTGTATTCATTGATTTTTTTGAAGGTTTTTTTATGTACCTCCTTCAGTTCTGCTCTGATCTTAGTTACTTCTTATCTTCTGCTAGCTTTTGAATTTGTTTGCTCTTGCTTCTCTAGTTCTTTTAATTGTGAAGTTAGGGTGTTGATTTTAGATCTTTCCTCCTTTCTCTTGTGGGCATTAAGTGCTATACATTTTTCTATATAGTGCTTTGGTCCCAGAGATTCTGGTATGTTATGTCTTTGTTCTTATTGATTTCAAATAACTTATTTATTTCTGTCTTTATTTTGTCATTTACCCAGTAGTCATTCAGGAGCAGGTTGTTCAGTTGCCATGTAGTTGTGCGGTTTTGAATGAGTTTCTTAATCCTGAGTTCGAATTTGATTACACTGTGGTCTGAGAGACTGTTTGTTATGATTTCCATTCTTTTGCATTCTTCACAAAGGGGGTAATAACAAACTACTCCAATCTAAACATGCTTCTTCAGCTCAGAGGAGTTTGTTATTACCCACTTTCTGAAGTCTATTTCTGTCAGTTCGTCAAACTAATTCTCTGTCCAGTTTTGTATGCTTGCTGGCAAGGAGTTGTGATCCTTTGGAGGAAAAGAGACATTCCAGTTTTTGAAATTTTCAGCCTTTTTGTTCAGGTTTTATATACCTTTGGTCTTTGATGTTGGTGACCTTTGGATGGCATTTCTGTGTGGACATCCTTTTAGTTGATGTTGATGCTATTTCTTTTTGTTTGTTGGTTTTCCTTCTAACAGTCAGGCCTCTCTGCTGCAGGTCTGCTGGAGTTTGCTGGAGGTCCACTCCAGACCCTGTTTGCCTGGGTATTACCAGTGGAGGCTGCAGAACAGCAAAGACTGCTGCCTGCTCCTTCCTCTGGAGGCTTTGTCCCAAAGGTCTCTAGCCAGATGCCAACTGGAGCTTTCCTGTATGAGTTGTCTGTCAACCCATGCTGGGAGATATCTCCCACTCAGGAGGCACAAGGGTCAGGGACCCACTTGAAGAGGCAGTCTGTTCCTCTACAGAGCTCAAGCTCTGTGCTGGGAGATCTGCTGCTCTTTTCATAGCTGACAGGAGAAATATTTAAGTCTGCTGAAGCTGCACCCACAGCCACACCTTCTCTCAGGTGCTCTGTCCCAGGGAGATGGGAATTTTATCTATAAGCCCTGACTGAGGCTGCTGCCTTTTTTCAGAGATGCCCTGCCCAGAGAAGAGGAATCTAGAGAGGCAGTCTGGCTACAGTGGCTTTGTGGAGTTGTGGTGGGCTTTGCCCACTTCAAACTTCCCAGTGGCTTTGTTTACACTGTGGGGCCTACTCAAACCTCAGTAATGTTTGATGCCCTGCCCCCCACCAAGCTTGAGCATCCCAGGTTGACTTCAGACTGCTGTGCTGGATGCTCCTGCATCCAGCTTAGTGTCTGCCCAAATGGCAGTCCAGTTTTGTGCTTGAAACCCAAGATCCTGGTAGTATAGGCATCTGAAAGAATCTCCTGGTCTGCAGATTGCGAAGACTTTAGGAAAGCGTAGTATCTGGACTAGAATGCACCATTTCTCACAGCACAGTCTCTCATGGCTTCCCTTGGCTAGGGGAGGGAGTTCCCCAACCCCTTGCACTTCTCAGGTGAGGCAATGCCTCACCTTGCTTCAGCTTGCCCTCCATGGGCTGCACCCATTGTCTAACCAGTTCCAATGAGATAAGCCAGGTACTTCAGTTGGAAATACAAAAATCACCTGCCTAATGCGTTGATCTCACTGGGAACTGCAGACTGGAGCTGTTTTTATTCTGCCATCTCGCCAGGCATGTTGAACCATTCTTGCATCCCTGGGATAAATTCCACTTATCATGATCAATGATTTTTTTAATATGTTGTTTAATTAATTGTGCTATTATTTTGTTGAGTATTTTTGCATCAATGTTCATCAGGGATATTGGCATATGGTTTTCTTTTTTTGACATGTCTTGGTTTTAGTATTAGGGTAATGCTGGTCTCATAGAATGAGCTTAGAAGGATTTCCTTCTCCTCCATTTTTCTGAATAGTTTGAGTAGGATTCGTATTAGTTCTAATTTAAATGTTCGGCAAAATTCAGCAGTGAAGCCATTGGGTCCAGGGCTTTTCTCTGCCGGGAGACTCTTTATTACAGCTTTTTTGTTGTTGTTATTTTGATTCTACAGTAAAAACAAAATCAACAGCCAAATGACTCAGCTGCAGTTGTACCAGTGAGAATCTCAGGAGCCTAGCAGAAGATTACGCTGGAAAAAGTTCAGGGAGCTAAGCTGAGATTTTTTGCTGCCCACCACAGGTAAGAGACATTTTGGAGTTTAAATCTAACCAAGTTAGGTGGACTTAATAAACACTTTAGGATTTCCATTGGATTAGGAATGGAGACTAAATGCCTCAAAAGAGCACCAAGACTAAAACGTAGACTTGTGTTGACAAGGAAAACCAGGTCTCCCAAGTTAAAAGCAATCTATCTATAATTTAACTGCCTGCTAGAATGAGACTCACCACTTTTTAGAGGAAGATCTAGAGTCTCTGCAATGTGTTACTCAAGGCATAACAATAAAAAATTACTAGACGTGGTGAAATGGGAAAATGTGACTTATACTCAATAGAAAGTGACCAACCAAGGACCTAGGTGTTAGAATTGGCAAAGAGAGACTTTAAAATAACTATGACAAATATGTTAAAACATCTACAGGAAAAGATGGATATAACATATAAAGAAATGGGTAAATGAAGACTATAGATTGGAAAAGCAGAAATGAAACTGGCTTTATTAACAGACAATATGATTCTATATGTCTCCAAAAATCTATTAACTCTAGTAAGTGAATTCAGCAAGGCTGTAGGATACAAAGTCAGTATTTCCATATTGTTTCAATGACAGTTAGAAAATGACATTTAAAAATAAATACCCTTTATGATAGTGTCAAAAATATAAAAATTCTAAGAATAAATTTAAGAAAAGATATAAAAGATCTCCACTTTGAAAACCACAAAACAGAAAAAAAACATTAAGAAACCTAAATAAATGTACGCATTTGTCATGCACTTGGTTAGTTGCAAGACTCAATATTGTAAAGCTGTTCTTCTACTCTAAGTAATCTGTAAGATTGACGTACTTCTAATTCAGAATGGGTTTTTGCTGGAAATTAATAATCTAACATGAAATATTATGTGCAAATGCAAGGACCTAAGAGTCAAAATCTTGAAAAAAGTAAAAGAAAAATGTTGGCATACTTAGGATAACTGATTTTAAGACTTATAGCACTGCATTAATTAAGACACTGTATTTTTTGCTTAAGAAAAGGCAAATGGTTGAATTACACAAAAAAGAGAATAGAGAAATAGGCCTTCCCATATAATTCAGCCAATTCACATATATATTGGCAACTCAACAGGGGAAAGAATATCTTTTCAGCAAATGATGCTGGAATACCTGGATGTCTGTACATTTTGACCTGTGTATCACAATATATTAAAATTTTACCTAGGCCAGGCACAGTGGCCCATGCTTGTAGTCTCAGCACTTTGAGAGGTCCAGTTGGCAGGATTGCCTGAGTCCAGAAGTGCAAGATTAGATGGGCAACATAGTGGACCTTATCTCTAAAAAACAATTAGCCTCAAGTGGACTGTTAACCTAAAAATAAAAGAGAAAAATGTAAATTCCCTAGAAGGAAGCATAAAGAAGCATTCCATCTTTGCAGTCATGGAATAGGCAATGATCTTTGGTATATAAAAAGCACTAACCATAAAATAAGTAAATTGATAAAATGGACTTTATCAAAATTAGTAACTTCTGCTGCTCCGAAGACACTTTTAAGAAAATGGAAATGTAACTCACTACCAAGGCTTAGCAGAATTGTGTTACATAGGTTGGATGTAATGAGGAGATGGTTTTAATGAAGGTCTCTTCATTTTAGATTCTTGCAGAAGAAAAATAAATATGATAAATCTAAAAAGTTCAGAAGGTGAGACTTGAAAAATGCGCAAAAGAGGTAGAAGTTTGAAGACTAATGTTAATATCACCTTACTTGCATGAAAAATGTAGAGATAAATTTGACAGTTGATGGAATAAACAGTAGCAATTTCAGTATAATAAAGCTAGAAAGTAAAAAATAGAAATCAAGTAGTAATGTAATTATTAAAACTGATAGGAAGGAAAAAGAAATAGGAAGTAAATGAGTGAACTAAATCTTTACTCCCTATAGCTGGGAGTCAACAAATGATATTCAAAGTTGGTAAAACAAGACAATATCAGTAAAATTTTGTTATTTGGAGTTATCTCTATGAATAATTGTGTGAGAAAACGAACATTTAACCTCTGGAAAACTGGTTTAGGAATGGAAAAGAACAGAGAAGGGAACTTGCCTTTTGTTTTATGTCATTCTCTAATAATTAGGTTTTTTTCCCCATGCATGTGTATTTATTGACGTTTTTTAGACAAAGATGGTAGGTAAATAGATAGTAGGAAGGAAGGAAGGATAGGATGGAGAGAGGAAAACTTCCATACCTAGAGGTTATCACTGCATAGTGAGATTTTAGGTGATTTTTTTTTTCATTATATCTTTTTGTATGGCTTGGATATTTTACAATGAGTAGGTAATATTTTTGTAAACATAAGAGGAAAATAAACTGTTTCCTCCTTGTAAAAAAGAAAATCTTAAATTAAAACAAAAATCAACCTTGCTGAGTATTTTATTGCCTCCTGGAAAATAACATCTGGTGGTTTTGGAGCTATCTTGTGGGAAAACACTTTTCGTATTATTAACTTCTTGATTTACATCAGTATGTTACATTGAATACAAACCACTGTTCTTTCAGTGGATGAAGTCTGGAGAGTTCTCAGCCTCAAAGTGCCAGGTAGGACTGAAGAATAGTTGCCTACTACTTGAGCAGAAAGTTCTCACGATAATAGAATTGCTGTCAAATAACACTGAGTTCTTTGCAATTGCTATGGAAGAAATCCAAAAAATACCCTTATGGTAGTGTCTTTATTATTTGTACTGACATAAGCTCTTTTGGGATTCTTCTCTAAGATTAGGTTTACACCCATAATTATGTCATCATGTATGCAGAAGTGTCATTTTTTTGCTCAATTCATGTAACTTGTTTATAAGCCTGGAAGAGCAATAGCCAATGGTGATGTTCAGAGCCATCTGCCACTTAGATACCAAAACCTGTTGTAGTGTTCCCATTAGAGCTGTGATGTTGGTTCATCTATATCTTAAATTAGGTGTGTAGGGAGTAAATTATAGGCCCATAGGAATGCATTTTACAGCAAACAGAGTAGTACTCCAAAAACTAGTCATCAGGTTATCTTGGCCATTGTAAATTGAGCACATCTGGGAATTATTCTCAGGAAAACGTTGGGTAGAAGCTCTGACTAGTGGCTTGAACTTTGTTTACTACTGCAAGGACTGGAAAAAAAATAAAGCACATATAAAGCTACAGTGTGTAATCTACCAAAGTTAACCCCAAGATATTAATACTGAAACTTTGGTCATGAATTTTCGTTGATTTTGTTAGATTATATTAATGGGTTATGATAGACTCCTTCACAAATGTCATTAAAATGTTTCCAATTCTCCTATTTATTTAGTCACAAATCTGGGTCAGGTATTTACAATATAATTTCTGCTACAGATGTGCATTTTTTAAAAATTGAAGTTAGGATTCTCTAAGAACCTTGTTTAAAGAAATGTAGCAAAATAGTTAAAAGGAGGGATTTTGAGGTCAGACTACCTGAATTTGAATCTTTTAAGCTCCATTTGCTGTAGGACTTTACTTAACACACTCAATGGGAAACTTTTTCTTTACTCCCATTTTCCCATTTATAGATGAGTTTTCTCGCCTCAAATGGGAATAAAGTATAACTTGTAGTGTATTATAAAATTAAATAATGTAATTTATCTAAATCACCTAGGGTAATGATTCCCAAGTTTTGTGCACACAGGATTTGCCTGAGTTTCAAAACATATTGATCTCTGTGTCTCATCCCAAGTGATTGTGCTTCAAAATTTTCTTAAGGTCCCCAAGTCATGCTACTGTGCAGGCAAGTTTGGGAATCCTTGACCTAGTGCATAATAGTGCCTGCGTACGGGTGCATATGATCCAAGTGTTTTATAAACATTAGCTAATTTAAATTTTTGTAACAATCCTAACAAACATGTACCATATTATCCTCAATTTCCAAGTGATAAACTGAAATTTAGAGATATTTGGTAACATTTGCAAAGCCAGATAGCTACTACAAAGCAGACTCAACATTTATAAGCTGGTTCTTCTGAATCCAAAGTTCAGACTCTCAGTTATAATGCTGTCTAGCCCCAAGAGAGTTTCCTATTCGTAAATTTCACACACTCAACTGACATAGAGTATATTGACAATATCAGCTTCAGAAAAGGAAAAGGAAAATTCTGAGTTGGTAGTACCTACTCAGTAAGTCATAGAAACAACCAACTTTTTTTTAAAATATTAAGTAATTTAATTAATAAATTTAAAGTAGTATTTTATATGCATGTTGAACTTGGTATCTTACAGAGAATACAACTTTTCAATCACTTACAGAATACTGACAAAGATCATTCTCTAGGTTACAGAAAAACCTGCAACAATTTTTTTTATTATACTTTAAGTTCTGGGATACATCTACAGAATGTGCAGGTTTGTTACATAGTTATACACGTGCCATGGTGGTTTGCTGCATCCATCACCCCATCATTTACATTAGGCATTTCTCCTAATGCTACCCGTCCCCTAGTCCCCCACTCCCCGACAGGCCCCAGTGTGTGATGCTCCCCTCCATGTGTTCATGTGTTCTCATTGTTCAACTCGCACTTATGAGTGAGAACATGAGGACAAACCAACTTTTTAATCACTTCTCACAGTGATCTCAAGCTAATGGTCAGCCTCAAAGAATGGCAAAGACTACTGAAAATTGTCGCAGAGAATTTCATAATAAGATTAGCTGTGCTTCTCATTAATTAATGTCATTTCCTTTTACTAAATAGTCCTCGATTCTATTGAGTTTTTAATGGACTTTTGCATTAAAACTCTCTCAAGTTTGTTCCTAGATGTATCAGGGACTCAAAAGACAAAGATAACTTCTAAAAATTACACACAGCACTTACTTTTCATGTATCTATCCTATAGTAGTTAGTATTTGCTGTGAACTAGACTAATGTGGGTTCCAGCCACAATAATTGACACATGGTCTATGTTCAACAAAGCCCAAGATACAAGCAATAAAACATCACCATCTACTACCTGTGAGCACATCCCTCACAGAACCATCTTGAACTGAATTTTTGATTCCGTCTTCTCAGGACCAACTAGAATAACTGAAAGATGTTTTCTATTCTCTGCCATAACACTTGGGTAACCAACTAAAGAAGAAGAACAAAGTTGGAAGACAAATACTATCTGGTTTCAAGGCACGATGTTACTCAAGATAGTACAGAATTGGCAAAAAGACAGACAAACAGATCAATGGAACAGAATAGAGAGGCCAGAAATAAACCCTCACATGTATCAGCAACATTTTTGACAAAGGTGCAAAGGCAATGCAATGGAAGAGGATAATTGTTTTCAACAAATGGTTCTGAAACACTTGAATATGCATATGAAAAAAACCTACTCTGATTCATACTCTTTACCATATACAAAAATTAACTCAAAATTGATCAAAGATTTAATGTAAAACCTTAAAACTAAAAAAAACTTCTAAATAACAACATACGATAAGACCTTTGAGATCTTGGGCCTTGGGTTAGACAAATATTTCTCTTTTTTGAGACAAGGCGTCACTCTGTTGCCTAGGCTGGAGTGCAGTGGTGCAATCACAGCTCACTGCAACCTCAAATTCCTGGGCTCAAGTGATCCTCCTGCCTCAGCCTCCAAAGTACTGGGACTACAGGCATGTACCACCACACCCACCTAATATATTATTATTCTTTGGAGAGACAGGGTCTCACTATGTTGCCCAGATTGATCTTGAACTCCTGGCCTTAAGCTCTCCTCCGACCTTGGCCTCCCAAAGGCACAATCCATAAGAGAAAACAATAAAATAAAACTTCATATGTGCAAATCATATATCTGATATGGGACTTATAGTCAGGATACAAAAAGAACTCTCAAAACTCAAGAAAACAACCCAATTTAAAGAAAAAAAAAAAAGCAGATACTTCATCAAAGAAATATATGAATAGGAAATGAGCATATTAAAATATGCTTAATATTATTAGTCTAAGTGCAAATTAAAACCACAATGAGATACCACTGAACACCCAACAGAAAGTCTACAGTGAAAATAACTGAAAGTCTACAATGAAAATACCAGGTATTGGTGAGCATGTGGAACAACTGGAATTGTCATTCACCACTGGTGGAAACTGAAGTGGCTCAGCCACTCTGCAAAAATTTGGACCACTTCTTAAAAAGTTAAACACACATCTACTGTATGATCCAGCCATTTCACTCCTAGGTATTTACACAAGAAAAATGAAAACATATGATTGAACAGAACCATACAAAGATTTGTATACAACTATTCACAGCACTTTTATTTGTGATAGCCAAAAACTGGAAATCATGCAAATGTCCCATTAACAGGTGAGTGGATCAGCAAATATAGTGTATCTATTCTTCAGGAATGAAAAGTAATGAACTACTGATGCATACAGTAACATGAATGAATCCCAGAATAATTATACTGAGTAAAAAAAAAAAAAAAAAAAGCCAAACAATAAAACAGTAAATACTCTAAGCATAATTTCATTTATATAAAATTTTAGAAAATACAAACTAATATATAGTGATAGAAAGCAGATCAGTGGTTGCCTGGGCTGGGGAAGGGGAAGTAGGAAGGTTAAAAAGACGCATGAGTATTATCCAAAGCAAAATTAATGCAGAAACAGAAAACCAGATACCACATGTTCTCACTTGTAAGTGAGAGCTAAACAGTGAGTACAAATGGACACAAAAAATCGGAACAGTTAACACTGGAGATTCCAAAATAGGGGATAGTATGAGTGGGGGAAGGGTTGAAAAATTACCTGTTGGGTGTTACGCTCATTACTTGGGTGAACAGCTCATTAGAAGCCCAAACCTCAGCATCACACAATATACCCATGTAACAAACCTGCACATTACCCCCTGAATCTGAAAATTAAATAAATAAATAAATAAAAAGAAACATGAGGAAACTTTTGGAGGTAATGGACATGTGTATTATCTAGCTTGTGGTGATGGTTTTACAGGGTTATACATACATCAAAACCTATAATCCTTTTTTTTACTTTATTGTGGTAAGAGCACAACATGAGATTTACCCTCTTAGCAAACTTTTAAGTGTACAATATATTAATATTCACTATTATATACTTTTTATGTATTCAAATATATGCAGTTTATGTCGATTATACTTGAATAAAGCTGATAAAAATTAAAATTAAAAAATACTCTTTTTACTTAAAAGCTTCATTAGCTTAATAGAGGAAGCATTGGCGAGTATGGTAAGGATATTTTTGTTTTATATTTGTTTCTTTTGATCATAAACTGCAGTGATTTTTGATAGAGTTAGGTTTCTCATTTTTCAGCAATAAAAGATTACTGTGTTAAAAGCCTGTTTTATCATTTAAAGACACTACAAATATTTTAATCAATTGTCTGGGAGAAAATAGAAACTCCTTCTAACTCAAAAAGAAATTAGGTGTACCACATATCAAAGAAGGTTGCATAAAATTTTACGATGCCAATTGTTTTAAAATTCAATAATTGGCAACTGTATTCAACAATTTGCAGATTTATCTCAGATACTCTGACCCATTTATTAAATCAGGCAGTTATAAAAGAGCACCCCTGGTGAAGACATGCATTCTCATGAATAAAGATATATCCGCCACACTCAAGTACATTTAATATCAGAGCTTCAATTTCTGAAGCTTTGTTTGTCCTTTTTGGCCTTTCTTTTTGAAAGGTAAATGGCACAGCAGATTTTTTAAAGACAAAGTTACATTTCAATAAGCTACTCTTGGGATTTGTTCATGTTCTGTGCTTACAGTTATTTATTGCTGTATAAAGGTTACAGGTAGGTAAATATGGCTAAAGGTCAATAAAACAGAACATTTTACAGAACACCCTATTGGTTTAACATATTAAAACCTTTAGCATTTAAAATTATTTTAAAGGATGAATATCTTAGAATTATGAGACCAAAGATATTCATAGCATATCTAAATGGGAATAGATGTTTTTCAAATATTGACAGAGAAGATTCCGTAACTTGCTTTTGTAATCTAGCTTATGGTAATTCTACCCTAAAAGAAAGGTTTAAAAGTCAAATCCTGCTTATTCAGAATTTTTAGTAATGAAATTATAATAATTAAATATTGTAGTTTATAGGAATTGCCATATATTATATACCTGGATTTCAAATTTTTGAAATAAGTCAAATATAAAAGGCACTAAAGTGAGACTCTTAAAATACCTAAAAAATTTTTGGAAAAAAGATAAAGTGAGAGGAATCACTCTACCTCAATATAAGACCTATTACATTGCTATAGTAATCATCATGGTGTGCTATTGATGGAGGAAAATATGGGTAGTTTGATGCAATAGAATAAAGAACCCAGAAACAGACCTAACCTATGTCAATAGCCATAGCCTGGTTAGTATATTATAGTTGTGCAAGCTATTGCCCTTGGGAGAGACTATGCAAATGGTACAAAGGATTTCTCTGTATTATTTCTTAAAACTGAATATGAATCTCTAATTATCTCAAAATAAAAAGTTTAATTTTAAAAAGATAACAATAAGCAAATAAAATATGTTTCTGGTTTGTTTTAAAATAAAATACAAGATTTTATGGTTTTTGTTGGGGCTTTCATTATGAGGATGAGTTATACATAGGACTATAAAAGAAAAATAGCTTTTTTTTTTTTTTAGACAGTCTCGCTCTGAGCCCAGGCTGGAGTACAGTGGCGCAATCTCGGCTAACTGCAACCTTCACCTCTTGAATTCAAGCAATTCTCCTGCCTCGGCCTCCCAAGTAGATGGGATTACAGGTGCATACCACGCCTGACTAATTTTTTTATTTTTAATAGAGATGAGTTTCACCATGTTGGCCAGGCTGGTCTCAAACTCCTGGCCTCAAATGATCCACCCACCTCAGCCTCCCAAAGTGCCACAGTTGCAGGCATGAGCCACTGTGCTCGGCCAAAAAGGTCTTATTTGAAATTTCTAGTTAATTGGGTTTTCAATGAATGGGCATTACCATACACATAATTACATTAATAAAACCTCTGGTAGTTCCAGCAATTACCCTGTAATCTTTTCCAGAGGCCAGGAAGGTGAGCCTTAGTTAATTGTCAAACTGGAAAGCTGCTGCTATCTTCATGTGCAACCTGTGTCTAGGTCATCTGTGCAGTTATCATGTAATACGGTAAGAAAAAAATATTCTTCATCACAGCACCAGAATACTTAGATTTTACCTGTATCTATTCCATAGTCTTGAAATATACAAGAACATTGTCAAGAATACACAAAATGGAAATAACTCATTAAAATATTTACATGTACTTACTTTTGCACACTGTGTAAGCAAGTAATTCAACCTGAAGTGTTACAATGGATCTTTGTGAAGGTTTGTTTTTTCTCAAGTAAGATCTTTCCTGTGTTTTAGAAGAGATTAATATTGTAATAGTGAGCTGGTAAAAATGCAGTATCTTTTGAATTAGATAAAAAGTTTTCAAACATAATCTCATAAACTTTTAGAGCTTTGGAAGCTTATAGATTGTTGGAAACATTTCACAAAATGCTTGTTCAAAACAAAGTTGTAAATGTAAAAAAGATAAATAAAAGTTATTTTCTTCTGTCACTCCGTTCCCGTTGCAACCATCTTGATTCATATCCTTACCTCACTTGACTTGTCTGAACAATTTAAGCAGCTTAATGATTGTTTTGCCTCTGACTTATTTCTCACCTCTCACCCCTAATCCATCCTCCAGACTACCCCGAGTGATTTTCCTAATAAGCAATCTGTTCACACCCTCTCTGCTGGAAAACTAGTCATTGCTTCTGATTGCCTAAAATACAAAGTCTAAACTTTGCTTCACATTTGAGATCCTCTGAAATCTAGGCCCAGCTTACCTTGCTCGTCTTATACGTGCCATTCCTAAATACCCTCCCATACTCTATGCAGGCCATACTTTGTCTTCTCAGAACACACCATGCTTTTCCTCATGCAAGTTCTTCCATCTAGAATGTCCATCTTTGTCTCTGCCTGGTTAATTATCTCACTTCCTCACTGAAGCTGTCCTCAACATCCTAAGACAGTTCATCACTTCTTCTTTTTGCTCTCATAGGATTTTATATGGAATAATAACTACTATTTATTGAGCGCTTACTAGGTACCAGGCACTGTGCCTAACTAAGCATTTTACAGACGTGATCTCACTTAATCTTCCCAGCAGCGCTATGAGGTAATGTGGCCTTTTAATGGTGTCTTCTCATTCATTGTTTTCCTGTCTATATCCTCATTAGAAGAGACTAATCTTCATCATATTATCTGCACCACCCCTACTATAAAAGTCTGATCAAAATTGGGCACTCAATAAATGTTTGTTGAGTGAGAGACTGATGGAATGAATTTAGTAAAATACATAAATTCAACAGGGCACTCTAAAAAGTAATGTGTTAGAGAAGATTGACTTTACCATACTCAAATGCAGCCAGAACCCTGAGAATATGCTTCCTAATCCAAGTAGCTCTCTCTTTGTCTCTGGCATGCTGCTTGAAATCCCCACAGTTCTCGGAAATGCCTTCCATTTCTTTATTTTCTATTCTTACTGCCACCAATCTAGATTAGACCCTGTCTTTTCTCTTACTTGATCTACTCATTGACTTTCAGAATCTCTTATCTTTATTACTTTATATCTTAGAAAAGGTATAAAGCAATACCTTCTTAGAAAATGTATAAAGTAATACCATCCTCCTAAATACAAGTCATATTATATATTGCTCAGCCACGTGCGGTGGCTTGCACCTATAATCCTCATACTTTGGGAGGCCAAGGCGGGCAGATAGCTTGGGCCCAGGAGTTCAAGACCAGCCAGGCAACATGGCCAAACCCAGTCTCTACAAAAAATACAAAAATTAGCCAGGCATGTTGGTGGGCACCTGTAGTCCTAACTACTCAGGAGGCTGAGGTGGAGGTGGTGAGGTGGAGGATCACCTGAACCTGGGAGGTCAAGGCCATGGTGAGCTGTGCTTGTGCCACTACACTGCAGTCTGGGTGACAGAGTAAGAGAGACTCAAAGAGAGACAGATTGTGTATTTCTCTTGCTCAAAAAACATACCTTTTCTAGAAGGGATCTTTCCTCCCAGTTTGAATTTCGGAAATCTCCACAGTCTGACCCCAAATTTATCTCCCACTACATTCTAAACTGTATAGTCCAATCAACCTGAGAGAGTCCCCATTCTTACCTCTGTGCCTTCATTTATTGTAATCATTCTGCCCATCTGGGCTGCCTCTTTCTCCACATTGTTTATAAAAATTCTATGTCTTCCATGACGCTTTTCTAGAACACACCAGTCAGATATAACTTCTTTTCTCCCCATATGCTTATTCCACTGACAACTTATAAGAGACATTTTGAATTTTAAACTGTCTGCCATAGGCAAAAGTTAGCTCTTTGAGCAATCAAGTAGACCTTTTCAATTAAGTGCCCTCCTCATAAATGATCTTCTTTTTGAACGTGCGTTCTTCCCCATACCAGGTGAGTCCTCTGCAGCTGTGCTTCTACCAGATTAGACTCTTTCTTGGAACATATTCAAGTTGATCGGGAATGGAAACCTGATCATGCTGGGCTAGCTAGATTCTCTCTCCAGAGACTATGTACTTGGGACTAAAAAAAGCTTTTTAATCTAAGTGTGTCTCCAAAATGGAGGAGCTGGGAACGAGAGAATTGTTGCCCATAACCAGTAGTGATAAACCTGTGAGGGTGGGTCCCTCCAGACTGACCTCTTTGCTTACATTAGTAAAAGGCAGCCCTGGCCGGGTGCAGTGGCTCATGTCTGTAATCAATCCCAGCATTTTGGGAGGCCTAGGCGGGTGGATCGCTTTAGCGAGTTTGAGACCAGTTTGAGACCAGGAGTTTGAGACCAGCCTGGGCAACATGGGGAAGCCATTTCTCTATAAAAAACATGCAAAAATTAGCCTGGTGGGTGTGGTGTCATGCACCTACAGTTCCAGCTACTTGAGAGGCTGAGGTAGGAGGATCACTTCAGCCCAGGAAGTTGAGGCTTCAGTGAGCTGTATTTGCACCACTGTACTTCAGCCTGGGTGACAGAGTGAGATCCTGTCTCAAACCAAACCAAAACAAACAAACAAACAGCAAAAGGTAGCCCTCTAGGTAGGTGCAGCTTCAGATGGTGGGCTCAAATGTAAAATGTATGCAGTGACCTTGGGTAGCCATAGCATTGTCCTTTATAACTAAACAGGCAGAGAAAGGATGGACCAAATATGTGGGGACAAGAACAAAGAATAAGCAGAGGGAGGGAGAGAGAGAGTACATGAGAGTACGCTGCTGTGGGTTCCTGTCAGCTTTCCTGAAACTAGGTTAGACCCTATAGAAACACCATTGCTTGTGTTTTTCTTGAGAAAATCCAGTTTTCTTTCAGCAAACTCTCTTTTAGGTTCAAGGGCAAAATACTTATTGTTTTAGGTGTCTAATCCCTCAAGGTGCAGGGTAGCTTTTTAGAGTAACTAGCAATGCCAGGCACCTGGTGGACACATGTTGAACCACTGGTTTTTAACCTTGACTATGCATTAGCAATACCTTTTAAACCTACCCTTGGCTGCATCACACTGGAGACCAATTGAATTCAAACCAGGTTAGGTGAGAGGGCACACTCATTGGTATTTTTTAAAGCTTCCTTTAACCCACTTGAGATCAGGGTTGATCTTCATTTGGTTAGATGTTGTAAAACTATATATACTGAGGGACAGCTGGTAGCATACTAAGCCATTTTCATTTACTAACTCATTACCATTTACTAACTCATCTATGTTGAATCGGTAATCAGATTACACCATCTTGAGAAAGAAGTGAATAGTTAGGGTAAGGATTGCATTGGGAGTGATGGAGGAAAGTTTATAAAAGAAAGGAAAGACAGGCACTGAGTTTAGTACATATTTGTACCAAACAGCAAATTACTAGGGCACAGGAGTAGCTGCATAAGCCAGCAACTGATCAAGCAATAGGAAATAGGTTACCATGGTCTATTTAATTTCAAAAATATGAAATTTGAATTTTTTTCTTTTTTTATTGAAATTTGAATTTCTAAAATATTTTATTTTTTAAAAATTTGCTATAATTTTAGTTTGAAGGTCAAGCCAAAACAATGTAACATCCTAGTAAGATCAGCTTAATCTCTAGGTCAGCATTAAAGCCCTATGTCTAATTATTAGTTCTATATTAATAATTTAATGAGAAATTATATTAGGAGGCAGCATAAACTTCAAAGAATACTAAAATGTGTATTTTTAAAGCTCTTTTCTTGAATTTTCCACACCTCTCTCTGAAAGCAAATATGACTACATCCTGCTTAAAATGTTGGTACTGTAGCTCTCTTAATGTATTGTCTTATATTGTGGCTATTTCAGTGCTTGTCTTTTGTCTTCTATTAATTACAAGTTCCTGGAAAAAGCAGTCATGATTTTCATCTTTGTAGCCCCCATAAGAACCATTCTTCAATTTATAGCATGTTACTTTTATGTGCTGTGTTAGATTTATCAGTGAGGCATAAGTTCTGCTGCAAATAATGGTAAACACTACAGTGGCTGAAACTATGGCTTTATTATTCTCAGCATAACAAGAAATCCAGATATAGGCAGTCCAATGTTGGTGCAGCTTCTCAAGGAAGCATTAGGGACATACATTCTTCTCATCTTTCTGCCTCTTCTGTCCTAAGTGTTTAGCCTGTCACTTCATGGTCACAAATTACCTGCTGCACCTCTAGGCACTGCATTTGTTGCAGACAAGAAGGAGACAGGTTCAAAAGACAAAAAGGGGTTGGGTGCGGTGGTTCATGTCTGTAATCCCAGCATTTGGGGAGGCCAAGGCGGGACAATTGCCTGAGCCCAGGAGTTCAAGACCAGCCTGGGCAACATGGTGAGACCTCGTCTCTATAAAAAATACAAAAACACGACAACAAAAAAAATTTAGCCAGTTGTGGTAGCACATGTTTGTAGTCCCAGCTACTTGGGAGGCTGTGGCAGGAGGATCACATGGGCCTGGGAGGTAGAGGCTGTAGTGAGCTGTGCAATTGCACCACTGTACTCCAGCCTAGACGACAGAGCAGGACTCTGTTTCAGAGAAACAAACAAACAAAACAAAACAAAAAGACCAAAAGAAACATTACAGTCCAGTCTATCTTAAAAGTTTTCTTGGAGTCTCAGCCAGTAACAGCTCATCGATCAGAACTAGACACATGATTACTCCTGGGCCAATACTGGGAGATGTCTAGGAAGAAAGAAATTATGGATAAGGGTTGGGTCAGCCAGAAACATTGTGCCACAAAGTTTGATTTTAATTGGAACTGAAAGGAATATTAAAGATTACTTGGCACCCCCTACTGAGATCTGACAGTTGAGAAAACAGAGGCCTAGAAATGTCTGAGATTCATAGCCAGGTGATGGCAGAAGAGGAACTAACCAAAGATGCAGTTATTATAACTCCTAAGCCATTTCACATTCCATATATCTGTACATGGACCATTAGAAGTACCTATTTTGGAAGCTACAATTTATTTCCGAAGACAGAATTTAGAACATTGGAACTTTATTTCAACTGTCTGCAAAATAACCTTCCCCTTCCTATAAATCTTCAAAGCAGCAAATAGGAAGAAAGATCCTTCAGTCCTTTGACTTGAAAGATGGAAAAATAAACTGCTCAAAATTTCTGTAGGACATGTCCTTCATCAGTTGCCCTCTTGCTCTTTATAATATGGGAGGTTGTTTGCAAAATCTCGAATGCATAAGAAATTCAATAAACAATGAAAATCCAAAAGTGTTCAAATATAATCCCAGTTTTCTTCCTTAGTATACACTGCCATTTATTTTTTTTTCCTAGAAATTTTTTTTAAAAACTTATTTTGCTATCAAGTGACCTTAATCCTGGTCCTTGGCCAAAAATGAAAGAAAAAAGGCTTTGCTAAGTGTATACCATTGCAAGAATTATCAATCATAATTTTTCTGTTTCCCTAAATGACCATTTCTAGCTCCCTAGGCATGATATTCACATTGCAGCAAGAAATATAAAAATGTATCTCCATTTTAAACAACTAAGGTTCTACAAAAGTGTTATTACTTCTCTATAGCTATGTTATTTTTATCATTATAAGTGTTCATCAAGTACCACTTATACATCTTTCTTTGTGAAGTATGATAGTTTCAGTTCCTATCCTTTAAGAGCTTACAATATGATATGTCAGAAATAGAAGCATGCAAGCTAAATTTAAGCTGGGCATAGTAGAGACTCTATATAAATATGTCATTGGAGGCTTTCCTAATACCACCATTTTAGGCTACCACTGTTATAATAAGCTTTTTTCAACATAGTAAAAATGAGTCAATAAAGTGAGGCTCATATAACTAAAGTTTAAAGCTACTCAGACCAAGGTTCACTTCCCATATTTTAGACCAGGATATCTTATGTCTCTGAGATCAGTTCTCATCTATAGTGGTGTTAAAAATAAAAGGCCCCAGTTATTGAATTATAGCAAGAATTAAATAAAATAAGCTTAACATAGTTTCCCACAAATAGTAAGTACTGAATAAGTAATAGCTATTGTTAAGTTTAGCTTGATATAATTAAACAACAAGACAGTAGATACATGTCTTTGAAATAGTAAATCATGTTAAAACAAATAAGTTGTATTTTTATCATGTTCAAACATATTTGGACCTATATTTTGTGGACTTATAATTTTTCATAAATATGTCAGTAGCCTTATACGTATATGTTTAGCATATATGTTTTTATATCATTCATTCATCTGCTGCAATGTGCAGCTATATTATACCACTTTAAGGATTTATTCAGCAATAATCTGGCTACCACCACCAAACTCTGTTAGGGAGAATGGTTTCTATGAAAATTTTACTTCATAGGCTATCACTTTAAATAGAAGGAGGTGCAGCAAAAAGATGTTTTATCATAAATTTTGTAATAACCCTACATAGTTTTCCTAAGTCAATTTTAATCTGTTTGGGGTGTGTAGTTTATCGGTTATATTTCAGTTTCCATGGCAACAGATGCAATCATTGCATACACATTCTGCAGCTGGGTAGACAGGCAGTCTCCTCTGAGACTTCAACTTGCAAATAAAGCAGTGTGTGAGTAAGAGGCAAGCATTCTTCTCCAGGAGACTTAGCACTGCACTTCTAGGATACCAGTCTCAGGTGATAGCCAAAGCAGGGTTTCCAAATACAACTCTTTCTCCAGTTTTCTCATGGAACAATTGAGATGTCTTTAACCAGGGCATAAAGACACTTCCACTTCTGCTTTTAGAATTTGGTACTTAAGTTAAATAAAACACAATGAAAAATTGTACACTAAGTACCTGGTTCTAATCCATCTCTTAGGATTTCCTGTGTTTCTGAAGTGGAAATTTATAAAAACACAGTTAAGCTGTTCTGAAAATAAAACTTAGATGATGAAAAATAAAATTATAGAAATCACCACAAAAAAAGTAGGAAACAAAGAAACTTCCGAAACAAAAATTACCTAAGATTCTTTGATGATACTGTGAAACTGAGATTCTGTATTCATTTGAGCTACTTCTTCTAAACACAGTGAAATGTTTTATACATAACTGATGCCATTAAAAAAAAGTTTAACTTTTTGTTATGGAAAATTTTAAACATACTCAAAATTAAAGAGAATAATACAATAAGCCTTTATGTACCCACATTCCAATTCCTCAATTATCAACATTTTGGCACTTGTTTTATCTATATACCCTGCGCAAATTTTTTGCCACATTATATTAAAGTAAATCGTGTAATTTCACTCATAAATATTTACATCTCCAACTGATAAAGATATTTTTAAAAAGTAACAGTTATGCTATTACCTATAACAGCTAAAAAGTGAACAATACCTAAATATTTTAAAAGTCTATTTTCAATTAATAATATAAAAGAGATTGATGTTGACAGTTGTATATTATTTTAAAGTCTTATAAATGAACTACTTCCATAAATTTTTTTTTTTTTTTTTGAGACGGAGTTTCGCTCTTGTTACCCAGGCTGGAGTGCAATGGCGCGATCTCGGCTCACCGCAACCTCCGCCTCCTGGGTTCAGGCAATTCTCCTGCCTCAGCCTCCTGAGTAGCTGGGATTACAGGCACGCACCACCATGCCCAGCTGATTTTTTGTATTTTTAGTAGAGATGGGGTTTCACCATGTTGACCAGGACGGTCTCGATCTCTTGACCTCGTGATCCACCCGCCTCGGCCTCCCAAAGTGCTGGGATTACAGGCTTGAGCCACCGCGCCCGGCCTTACTTCCATAAAAATTTTAAATCGTTTATTTTTCCCATGGAGAGCAAAATACTTTGTAAACATTGTTTGTTGTCCTGAGTTTTTCCCACTCTCTTTCTAGGGGAAACATATGTAAACTTCTAGTTAGTTCCTATCATTTTATAATAATAAGGATACTCATTGAAGAAGTTAATATTTGTTAACTGACATAAGATTGGGGTTTCTCTGATTCAGTCTTCAGTTCCTCTTCAGCTGGCCCAGAAATAAGTACTGAGAAGTTATCATTTCCATGTATCTGTCATTGCTTAAAACTAGCTAGTATGAGCAGGACGGTGGCCACGGAAGTCGAAATCTGCTAAGGAGTGTGTAACAACCCACCTGCCAAGTCAACTAGAAGAAGAAAAGAAAATAGAAAACAAAAAAGCAAAACTTGCTAGTACGTTCATGAAATCTGTCTGTTTCATTAAAGGCCATTGACCAAGCTATTTTCCATGGAAACCTTTCTCTTAGAATGACTCTTGCTCCATTTGTGATGTACCAGTCTGTCTTTGCTTTTCCACTTACCAACTTCTATGAGGGTCTTTCTGATATTTCCCTTGTCAATTTGTTTGTGGCTTCTCTGCCTCTTTCTCTACCTTTGGTGATGTCTTTATCTGCCTCATTTTTCTTTTTCTCCATTTTCATCTTTTGTTTCTTCTCTAATCTCTCTGCCTCTCCTTCCTACTTGTAAAATTTATTGACTATAAGGTGATATTTCCTATTCTTTATCTTCAAAGTAGATGACCGAGGATAACAGACCTAAATGTAAAATGCAAAACTACAAAACTCCTAGAAAATAAAACAGTAGAAAACTTAGATGAACTGGGGTATGGCAATTACTTCTTAAATACAACACCTAAGGCAAAATCCACGAAAGAAATAACTGGTAAGACAGACTTCAGTAAAATTAAAAGCTTCTGCTCTGTGGAATGTCAAGAACATGAGATGACAAGCCACTGAATGGAAGAGAATATTTGTAAAAGGCATATCTGATAAAGGACTGTAACCCAGAATACACAAAGAACTGTTGAAATTCAATGAGAAACAATCTGATTTTAAAATGGACCAAAGACCTTAACAGACACCTCACCAGAGAAGCCATATAAATAGCAAATAAGCATATGGAAAGATGCTCCACATTACATGTCATTAGGGAAATGAAAACTTAAAAATGAGTAACACTATATATCTATCGATATTGCCAAAATTCAGAATACCAATGACACCAAATGCTGGCAAATGGAGGAACGGGAATTCTCATTCATTGCTGGTGGGAATGCAAAATGGTGGAGCCACTTTGGAAGAAAATTTGATGGTTTCTTACTAACAAGCTTCACCATATGATCTAATAATCATAATCTTTGGTATTTACCTGAAGGAGTTGAAAAGTTATGCCCACACAAGAATATTTACAGAGATATTTATAACAGACTTATTTATAATTGCCAAAACATGGAAGCAACTAAGATGTCCTGTAGGTGATTAGATAAGTAATTGGTAATCTATGGTACACCCAGACAATAGAATAGTATTCAACACTAAAAAGAAATGAACTATAAAACCCTTAAAAGACATGAAGGAAACTTAAACACGTATTACTAAGTGAAAAAAGCCAAGCTGAAAAGGTTGCATACTGTATGATTCCAACTACATGACCTTTTGGAAAAGGCAAAACTATGAAGACAGCAAAAAGATCAGTGGTGCCAGAGTTTGGAAGAGGAGGGAGGGATGACTAGGTGGAGCACAGGGTATTTTTAGAGCAGTGAAGATTCTCTGTTGTGTGGGATACTATAATGATGAATACATATTATCAGACATTTTTCCATAGAATATATAACAATAAGAGTGAATCCTGGGGCTCTGGGTGATTGTGGCATGTCAATATAGGTTCGTCATTTGTGACAAATGTTCCAGTCTGGTGTGGGATGATGATAATGTGGGTTGTGGTACATAAGTGGAGGTAGGAAAGTGGGGGAATTTGTATAAGAGATCGCTGCATCTTCCTCTTCATTTTGTTGTGAACCTATAACTGCTCTGTAAAAGAGTCTTTAAAAATAAGAAACAGATAAAACAAAGTCCTTTTAAAAATTAATTTAAAAATAAATGAGAGAAACATTTGGGGCTTCCCTAAAAGAATATAAAATTGTTTTTCACTTAAGTTTTTTTCTTCTTTTAGACTGGTAGCTCTCTTAGCATGTTTTGTTAGAATACATATTTAAGCATTCTAATAGCTAGCTATACATTGTGTGTTTACTGAAGATGATTTCCAAAGAGTTCTAAGCAGTTTTGTAACTGGGAATTTTACTCATTCTCTTGGCATGCATGCTCATAGGATAAAATATACTGATTCTCTGATATTTGGAAAGGGTCATATGGTGTAGAGAGTTTCAAAACATCACTCAGCAGGTAAGTGAAGACCACTTGCTAGTGCTCAGTTTTGCCTAGAAAATTTATAGTTACTCTAACTGGAATCTGTCATTAAATACAGATTTTGTCAGCCTTGTGAAAGCTTTAAATCTAGAAGGCATCTTAGAGACTAGCCTAAAATTCTTTCATTTTACTCATTAGGAAATTAAGACTCAGGGAGGCCAAGGGTTGCCTAATAAGTTAGACATGGATTGAAAGCTAGAACCTCAGTTTCCTGACTACCACTCCAGTACTTTCTAGAACTTTCCCTATAATTTTGGGAAATAAGGAATATGTCACGTGGTGTGAGAGGGCAGTGCTTGCTCATATCAGTATAAGATGCTCTGTGAGTTGTTTTTCCAGGGTCCTCGATCCTTCCACACTCTTTCAGTCAATGTGGTCTAGAACAATGGATCACATTAGGACAGTGGCTGGAACAAGAGTATGATGAAAGAAGGTTTAATTGGCTTTTATTGGCATCAGTGATTCTATGTATTTGTTGGCTTAATGCAGTTCCTACCATTTTATTCTGTTTCATTAATAAGTTCCCAAAGAGCTTGTCACTAGATTTGATTATATGATGACATGTAAATGAGAACATATGCCACATTCTTTTTTTGTGGATAAAGTGCCTGGCTAATAATGATGATGGGGAAGATAATAATATGCAGGCCCTAAATACTTGTCGAAGTGCTTTAATCCCAATGCCTTTTGCTCTCCAAAAGCAACCTCAGGCCATATGTTTTGGTTTTTCAACCCTCAAAATGGATAAGCTCTATTTTAAGGCATTATTAGCTTTATTTATTATTATCTCTTTCTTTCATGTATTTTCAAAATTATTAGCTTTATTTATATTTATGTTTAAAATAACTCCCTTTAATAATATCATTTAAAAAATAAATACAAAAATAATAATAATAAATGACACAATTTCATTGAGAGAGTAAACAGTCAACAATTCATTGTAGTTTTCAATAGGTTAGAATTAGAATTACTGATGAAAACCCACTGTTCTTCATTCTGTGTGTCCAATGAGAAAACAAATCAATATTAGAAAATGTCACTTTGGTGAGGTTATTAACAACCTTAAATTACAGGGAGGCTCCTCTAAAGAGGAAAAAAAGATGATAAAACACATCTACTTGAAATGGCTTCATAGTTTAAGCAAACAGCATAGCCAAAAAATGTCCCACCCAGCAGGAAATGGTAACAGCCTTAAAATATTCCAGAGAAATAGACTGTTTCAACAAAAAGTTAGGGGGAAAAAATTCAACCCACGACATCAATTGAAAGTTGACTGAGACTGTCAAAGACTTGGGCTGGAAAAATATAACGCCAGGGAATCTAAAATCCTTAAACAGCGTTGGAAAATGCAGACCCTTGAGAAAAAAATGTAGGATAATGCATAAAAATAAGGTATGGATACTGATCACATGTTGTAATTCAATGTTTTTCTCCCACATTAAGCTTTAAGTATAAAACTGAACAATGTCACAATATAGCTAATTACTACATTCAATCTAACTAAAATACACTCACTAGAACACATACTTCCAGATCTTTATACTTCACATCTAACCCATGCTGTGAACTACAATTATTTTTACAAAAATATCCCTGACACCCTGAAGAATGTTTGTAGTAGCCTCCCCCTCCCATTATAATATCAAACAACCGAGAAATAAAAATAGTATGGAGTCATAGAAGTTGGTATAATTGAAAGAACTGAGAAATTGACAGTTGATTTTAATGTTTATATCCTAGTTGCCAGTCCAAGGCCTGGATAGGCTATTTAGCTTCTCTGAACCTCAGTTTTCCTTATCTATCAGGTGAAACTAAGAATCTTTACCCTATTGGGTCTCCTTTACCACTTAAGCAAGATTACATATATCTTAGCACATGGTAGATGCTCAATTAATGTTTATTTCTTCCATTTTTCTGATTAGGATGCAGCTTGAATTAAAACCTAGAGGTTTTTTTTGTTTTTGTTTTTGAGATGAGGTCTCGCTCTGTTGCCCAGGCTGGAGTTAAGTGGCATGATTTTGGCTCACTGTGACCTCTGCCTCCTATTTTAAGCAATTCTTCCTCCTCAGCCTCCCCAGTAGTTGGGACCATAGGCAGCACCACCACGGCTGGCTAGTTTTTGTATTTTTAAATACAGACGGGGTTTTACCAAGTTGCTCACGCTGGTCTGTAACTCCTTAGCTCAAGCCATCCACTGGCCTTGGCTTCCCAAAGTGTTTGGATTACAGGTGTGAGCCACCACGCCCAGCCTGAAACCTGGACATCTTAAAAAAGCGGGCCAGTGCTCTTTCTCCACAGATTACACAAACTGTTGTGATAAGCTGGAGGGTCACCCTGGGAAGAAGGCTGGGGAATAAAGGTTTGTCTAAAGAAAAAGAAGCCCTAATAAATTTTAGACTGTTCAGATGGATAGTGTGATAAGCAAAAAGAGGGCTGTGTATGTACTAAGCGTGGAAATGATGTGGCACCCCTTTGTCTCTGACATCTAGTCTATCATAGGAATCTTGGTGGGTACACAAGTATTCTAACACACCGGGCTGAGTTGTGTTCTGCATTGCATTTTAATCTTTTCTTGCAAATTTCAATTTTTCTCAATGAAGCCTGGTAACTCTTTTTTTCTGGGTGGGGGAGTCTTTAGCAATTTAATTCTCAATATATACTGTTGTGACATTTGTTTTACAAAATGTACAGGTAACAGTTAAGGTACTAGTTAGCATTTGTGTAGAATACCGCCACCTTTTGGTTAGATTTCAGTGAGAAAGGCAGATGCTTGAAGTGAGCCATCTGAAAATACATTTTTATAAAACTCAGATTGGGTCAGGCAAGAGCTTTATCAAATATATTTACTTCTATTTAACAATTATATTAGGGTTGGATATAGTATTGTCTTGTCAAGTTAAGAGTGTTCCCTCTTATTTTCTACTTACTCAGTTTCTGAAATTGCTCTGAGAATGCCACTCTTTTGGCAACAACTGGGCAAGTCTAAATTCATAGTTGTCGTCCTATGATATAGAAGGGTAAAGTCACTGAGGATGGCCATTCCTACTTAAGAGATGATTCTTTGAGAAAACTAAAATATCCTCATCAGCTAACTGAAGCTTCACCATACTTAATGCATGTCATCACCCAGACATTTCCATGTGAGGTTTTTATTTTTTTATTTTATTTCTGGGCCTATCTTTAAGAACTTGCTTTACATTTATTACCAGCTTTTTACAGATGAGAAAATTTCAACTTAGGTTAAACAGAGAAAAAGTCACAGCTTGAATGGGACAGAGATGTACTGGAAACTCTGTCTGATGACTCCAGAAATGATTCTCAGAAGACCTATGCTGTATTCCTAAAATAGTCATAATTTATTTCCCCTGATGTCAACTCATCTTCTAAAGTAGAAAACAAGAACTGCCATGGCAAATCGGCAGGAGACTCACCCTATCTTCCATTCTTTCTTCACCTACCCACTATTGAAAATTCCATGTCTTCAGTGACTTCAATCTACCCACTTATTCATCCTGCAACCCCTACCTTAGCCTGGCTCTCTCTCTCTCTCTTTTTTAAGACAAAGAGTCTCACTGTCGCCCAGACTGGAGTGCAATGGCATGATCTCGGCTCACTGCAACCTCTGCCTCCTGAGTTCAAGCGATTGTCATGCCTCAGCCTCTCCAGGAGCTGGGATGACAGAAGCGCACATGACCACGCCCAGCTAATTTTTGTATTTTTAGTAGAGACAGGATTTCACCACGTTGGCCAGGCTGGTCTGAAACTCCCTAGTTCAAATGATCCGCTATTCTCAGCCTCCCAAAGTGCTGGGATTACAGGCGTGAGCCACCTCACCCTGCCCCTTAACCTCTCTCTTAAATTCAGATTCCAAACCCACATTGCTAACTTCTGGCTAGCATATTTCATCATCACAGAGATGAAACTTCACTAAGATGGATGCTCCTTTTTCTGAAATCATTTTCCCTTCCAGACTCTCCCTAAATCACTCCTGATTTTTCCTTCTTCCTCTTTCCCCACATCATGTCAATTACATCCACTTAGTTGGTTAATTGATTTAGGTCTTGAATATTTACTGGATCCTCATTGTATCTCCAAGCACAGGGCTGGGAGCTAAGAATTTATCAACATAAATCCCTGCCCTTGAATGGATTTCAGATTCTTACTTAATGTCTTTCACATTCAGTATTTTCTTTCTATTCCCACTGGCAGTGTTTTAATCTAACTCGCAGTCTTGTCAGGCCTGGACCCTGTCAATAATTTCCTAGCTGGTGGTATATCTGCTTCTCTTCTCCCTGCTTGTCCCCAGGCTCGAAACTTCCTCACACGGTATCTAACTTTCCTATTTGTTACCAGCAGGAGACTCTTTTTGAGCCCTGCTTGGCAATGTTCTTCTATGCTCATGTGCCGTTAATTGTTGTTATTGCTGGCAGAATTATGTTCAAACCTATTAGACTTTGTTTTAAGGATTTTTATAATCTGCTCATCCATTTTCAGCTCTACTACTTAGCATAGGAATAGTTCTTAAAGCGTGGTCTTAGATTCCCTCAATCAGAATCACATAGGTATCTTATTAGAGACACAGATTTGTTTTCTGCCAGTGAATCACTGTCTTGTGTTACATCTGAGAGACTGGAACGCAGTCTCTGACATCCAGGAGCTGGCCGGGCTTCGCAGTGAAGCCATGGTGTTCTTCTGTTGAACACGAGTAACTTCACAGAATGCCAACATTAGATAAGGCTATTTGGTGATCATGATGACCAATCTGCAACCAGGAAGAAACAGACAAAAACAAGAACGCTGTGCAAACCAAAAGAACAGACCAGTATCCCCCATCCTGGCGAGTATGACTGCATGTTGCTTCTTTACCAAATACAGTTTTAACATTTTTTGGTTTGTCCCACCTTCTAGATAAAAATTATTAAGGTACTCAATCATAGAAGCACCTCTGCTTCCTGACAGTACCTAATCCAGAGCAAAAGCCTGTTTCCTTGGACCCCCCTCAAGTTCACGTAGCACAATTCCAAATCCTTTTTAACACCTTTTTACAAAGACACTCCATGGGTTCTCCACTGTATGTAATTTTTCTCTTTGTAGTTAACCCTTCAACTGCAGATATGTTCTTAGTGGTCTTTGACTGGAGGGCATTTGACAGATCACATGAATTTTCATTTTACTGAGCTCCTAAACGAATTCTGAAGTTGCAATTGAGAACACTGCTATAACCAAGCTGTTGTCTATGCTTTTCTGTAAGCAAGTTGCATGCATTCTTACTTATCTAATCCTTCTTGTCTTCAAAGATAACTTATTGTTTGCTTTGTTTTGTTTTGAGACAGGGTCTCACTCTGTTACCCAGGTTGGAGTAACAATCACGGCTCACTGCAACCTTCACCTCTCAGGCTCAAGCCATCCTCTACCTCAGCCTCCCAAGTAGCTGGGACTACAGGTCTGAGTCACCAAACCTGGCTAAATTTTTAATTTTTTCTTTTTTTTTTTTTTTTTTGAGACAGTTTTGCCATGGTTTCCAGGCTAGTCTCCAACTCCCGGGCTCAAGCATTCCTCCCATCTTGGCCTCCCAAAGTGCTGTGATTACAGGTGTGAGCCACCACGCTGTGCCCAAAGATAACTTATGTCTTCCTTCATCACTGAGGCTCCCTGACCTGCCATCCCACATCATCTCCCCTTCCCTGAACTCGTACCAGTGGCATCCACTTGCAACCACATACAGATATTGTATTGCTCCTCACCCTTTAACATTCAGTGCACTTCCTTCCTCTAAAAACCTATGACTGTTGAACATCAGACCTTCAGAGAAAAAGCCGTTCCAATCACTATCAATAGAAGAATCTTCTGAACCCTGCTTCGCAAAGTTGCTTTTTTGCTCATACATCTTTTGTGATTGCTATTGCTTGCAGAATAAAGTTTAAACATTTCAGCCTGTTATGAATGAACAAGCTGTGTTGTTTAATATCAGTCCCTTCAGAGCAAAAGATAAGAAAGAGAGTGAGTTCCATAAATACTGTCTCTCTGCCAAGGCCAAACAAACCTGGGAAGAGTCCCCCAGGAAGGTTCCAGAAGACAAACAAGAGAGAAAAAAGTCTGACTTTGATGAATATGAAGGAGAAAGGTAATATGTGAAGAAATGAATGAAAAATAATTAATGAATGCTTGTGCTCCTAGTGAATTATTTATCATCAGACAAGCTTAGATAGCCTTACATGCTGATTTCATTTCTTTCAGGTGTTTTATCTTTTTAAAGAAACCACGTGTGCCAGGCGCAGTGGCTCACGCCTGTAATCCCAGCACTTTGGGAGGCCGAGGCGGGTGGATCACGAGGTCAAGAGATCGAGACCATCCTGGTCAACATGGTGAAACCCCGTCTCTACTAAAAATACAAAAAATCAGCTGGGCATGGTGGCACGTGCCTGTAATCCCAGCTACTCAGGAGGCTGAGGCAGGAGAATTGCCTGAACCTAGGAGGCGGAGGTTGCGGTGAGCCGAGATCGCGCCATTGCACTCCAGCCTGGGTAACAAGAGCGAAACTCCGACTCAAAAAAAAAAAAAAAAAAAAGAAACCACGTGTGTAATAACCGCGTTGGTTGGTGGTGGTGGTGGTGGTGGTTGTTTAATAACCCCTTTTCACCTCCATTTACTTACTCCTTCATTCATTCCACAAATATCTGTAGGCGACTTTTCATGTGTGAGGCACTGTGATAGGAACTAGCAGTACACATTTAATCAAGAAAGGTCACTGCTGTCATTGAAAGCCCAGAATTTATTAGTGGAAACAGATAATTAATTATGGAATTACTCTAAATTGTGTTTAAAAAACAACTATTCAACTACATGGGAGGGACTCCTGGAAGAAATTACTTTAAAGGGACACCTAATGAATTAAGCATTAGTAATTTTATAAAATTGTAGTGAATCATATTTAAGATTTGTGTTAAGGTCTTTTTAAAATATGCTCTATATAGCCACTTGTTCAAATGAAAATTTTTAAAAACCAAGGTTTTAGAAGTTATTTTCTAAGGTCTTACCTCCCTTCAGTATACTGTGACAATTGCTACCTGCCTGTTTTTTAAGATACTGCATTTTTGTCTCTCCAGCATTTTTGTGCTTTGAATCCTTTTATATGAGTGCATTTTTCTATTTTAAAAAGCATTCTACATAAGAAGATCCTATGGAGCCTTCTTTAGTAAGGAATATTACTTACCGCATAGTGTCAGATCAAAAAATAGATAATCCATTGGGCAATATCATGACACATCACTGGTTTTGCCTTCAAACAATTCCGGAAGATGCCACAGCTTAAGTGTACTATTGTTCAATTACATTTTTTCTAGTACTGTACAGACTATGTGAGTAGAAAATAAGTAGAATGCAGAATCCTTGTCTATCTGTTCCATGGCAGCACGTCTCTCCAACACCTAGCACCATTCTTTGCACCACATGGGTAATATTCACAGAGTTAAGAAAATGACAATACATCTCCATGAGAACTGGAAAGAACATAACTGATAGTCTAGAGAGGCAGAAGAGGGTAGAAGCAAATAACAGAGGACCCTGAATCTCACTAAAGATAAGACGGTGGCAATTGGAAATGATTCGTGCATAGTGATCCAAAATTCTTGTGGTTTCAGAGAGGTATACAGAAATAATTCCATATAGACTCACATTTCAAATAAGAATAACTTGTGGTTGGAGGGGGATTATTGAAGGAGACATGATCCTTTCCTTAAGTAGCCTACGGTCTGCATAGGAGACAAGACTAAAGAATGAGAAACAACCTGGTAGCAGTTAAGGGCTAGGCACGAGGTGCTGAGAGCTCAAGCTAGGCATTGGCAGAGAGAATGATGAGGAGGAAGAGGAACATGCTTCTAGAATCTAGAGTTACATCCTTTTATATGCTTGCCCATATCAACGTATCCATTTAAAATATTTCCAGAGGGTAGTAATGATGCATATTTAATTGATTGAATGCCAAGAACTATAACAATTCCACATAATCTATCCTATAGAGTGTCCCAATTTGTAAGGTAATTCTAGCTTATCTCTACGTCTGTCCATGCAGCTTTTAAGACTAAATACGTAGGTATCTTCTAAAGTGTGCCAATTTTGCTGGCTCTCTGATCCTGCAGGACTGACATGCTGGCTGTTAAGACCTACTTAAAGTGACCCACTTAAACATAATATGTTTCTGTCTAGTCCTCTCACTGAAGTGAATCCCTCACTATCCTTTCCAGGATGGAGTGCCAACAGCTTAGCTGTGTGGTTCTGGTTCAGTCTATCATGAGTCCTCAGTCAAACTGTCAGTTGGGGCTGCAGTCATCGAAAGGCATGAATAGGCCTGGAGGATCCACTTCTGAGATCACTCACATGGCTGTTGGGCAAAAGGCCTCAGTTTCTCAATCCATGAGCCTCTCTATAGGATTGCTTATGACCAGGCAGCTGGCTTCCCCCAGAGTGAATGATCTTGGAGACAAAAAGAGAGGGAGAGAACGAGAGAGACAGGGAAGGAGAGAGAGAGAACATAATTCCTTTTATGACATACACCATTAGTTCTACCTTATTTTATTCATTCAAAGAAAATAAGTCTAGCCCATGCTCCATAGAAGGGGATTACACAAGAATGAGAATACCAAGAGTCCAGGGCTACTAGGGGCTGTTCTGGAGGCTGTATACAAAACACCCTTTATAAAGTGACTGTTCAATTATTTATTTGAAGTCGTTACCTTCATTTTCACATGTATTTATTAACTCCCTCGTAAAGTTAGAGTGAATGCTAATCTGTCTGCATGTAAAGCTATATGAAATTAATATTTTATGCTTTAACCTTAAAATAAGAGTTCTTCTTCCTCCTACTGACAGTTTTTACCTTTTTGAAAATGAAAATATACTTGTCTTTTCCCCACTTATTATCTTCCACTGAAGGCTGTAGGTTACCATTTCTTTCTTATTTTGATTTGTAAGGTTGTAAGGATAACAGCACAAAGCATTCCTTATACTTACAATGTCAGAGAGAAAATAGAGAATTCTTTCTCCTGCTTACTGCCAACTGAAAATATTCATATCCAAATCCTTCGCCACTCAGTCAACAAGCCAAACCAATTCACAGTAGAAGTGAACAACTGCCAACAGTTTATTCATTTACTTGTATCAAATAAATAAAGAACTATACTAAACTGAGCATTGGTTTATTTCTTAAATAACTGAAACAATTTGGTGCTTGAGTCTTCAGTGTTTAAAGGAAGCAAAAATTCACCAACTAAAACATAACGTATTACATATTACCACGGTTTGACTCTGGGCACAATTTTTTTGAAGCCAGAAATAAATTGGATATGGGAAGTCAAGGTCATGGCCTCTGCCACTCAGGAGTTTATAGTCAGTGAACATATTAGAGCTTGGTTCCTGAAACCATAACTATTGTCAGTAAGAAAGCAAAGGCTGTTGCTTGATACTTTATTATGAAGAAAGAAAGCAAGAAAGAAACCAAAGACTGGTCTGTTAACACTCTTCATGCCTTTAAGGAGGCTGTGTAGATTTTGTCCTTTCTTAAATGCATGTGTCTACTTTGACAGCACTGAAAGAATAGTCTGATGAAGAAATAATGCTGAAATATCTATTATGGAATTCTCAGGCACACCTCTCCTGCGTTTATAGATTTTACATAGAATCAAGTATATGAACAGATTGAAGACAGTACTGTATTCCATTCTCAGTTCCATCACAGATGTGCTTACTTTGGCAACATCTCTGAGCTTACTTTCCTTAAAAGTGAAATGAGAATAATAAATATCTGTGCTTGCAGATATATTTTGATGATTGAAGTGTATTAAAATACTAATAATGGGGCTGTCACATAGTAGATATTCAAAAAATGTTGCTTCTTCCTTTTGTATCTTATCAAAATGTGCTGAAAATAATTCTGCAAGAGAGATTTTCACATAGCTGTTGCTTCATTTTCTGGCTCTGCTGGAGAATATGGGTATGGAGAGGAGCTTTTCTACCTTCTGCATCAGGACATTACATTGTTAACTGTATTCTGAACACTTAAAAGAGAATTGGGCTGAATATTTTAGTACTCCCCAAAGTCAATGCAAGATTTAGGAAATTATGTATATTAGAATGTTATGCTGCAACATGATACATTAAGTCCCAGTGAAGCTGTGGTTCCTAATTCAGACTGTATTAAGTTTCACTGCTTAAATTTTATTATAGTGTAGATCATCGATATCAAGTGAATCAAGCCAACTATGAAAGCATCGGTAATAAGAGAAAAACATTTTAATGTATTAAGAAACCACTCAATGAAATTTTAAACAAAACACACTACTTACTTCACAGACATTTGCTGGAAAGTTGCTAATGTTGAGTTTTATATTAATTTATGTTTACCAAATGCTTTGCAATCACCTTTATTGCAAATCATCTTCAAAGTCTTTTGGTAATGGATCAAACCAAACTACCAACCTGGAGAAGCGATTTTGCTAAAGTGGAAGGCACCATTACTCCACCTTAAAATTGAAAATTTAGGATAACTTGGTCTACAATCTTTCGTAGAGCCCCTTTCACTGTTCAGAATCACCAAGCATAGTCTTGAACCTTTTCCCAAACATTCTTTCTATCTCACATTAATTGAAAAACCACATTATATCCTAAATTCCTCTTTGCCCACAGAGCCAGGAAGAAGATTCAGCACACTCTTTACACTTTCTGCTCCTTCCAACTTATTTATTATTTCACTAGAAACTTTCATTCAAATGCTGTTCCTACCGGAACTTCATGTAACCCTCTTCTTGTCATACCGTCTTGGTTTCCTTGTTACAGCCATGCTTGGTATATTTTCAAGCAATAACCCCAACTCTGCTCAGTGTTCTTTATCTCACATTACTCAAATTCACAAGGGACCAGTATATAAATCATGGTTCAACCTTTAAAATTCACAATGATACATATGACTATAAAGAAAACAATTACTCATTTTAAAAATTAGGGCATTTAGTCCATGCACACCAATGTATAAGGAAGCCTCAGTAGAATCACAAGGTTGTTTGGTGAACATGGAAGCTGAGTAGGTAAAGTTAGTTAGATGGTATTTCTAGTTTATGTCTTTCAGCTATAATTGTCTGGCACCCCCCTTCACTAAGGACCATGCTGCTAAATAGACTGGATATTTGACCAGTTTATCAGAAAGCAATGTTTTATAACTATACTGAAGGTACACAAGCTTCTTTAGTACTTTTGCCTCCCTCTTACTAGACCTCATATGCATGCTTGAAAATATGTAATATATTCTTTAGCTATACCTTGTCATATTTTTTTTCTTTTTTTTATTCGAGACAAGTTCTGGTTCTGTCACCCATACTGGAGTGCAGTGGTGTGATCCAGGTTCACTGCACACACTACAGCCTTTCACTTCCAGGCTTAAGCCATCCTCCCACTTAACCTCCCAAGTAGCTGGGACTACAGGTGTGCACCACCATGTCCAGCTAATTTTTGTTTTGTTTAGTTTTGTTTTTTATAGAGATGGGATTTTGCCATGTTGCCCAGGCTGGTCTTGAACTTGTGAGCTCAAGCCATCTGCCCATTTCGGCCTCCCAAAGTGCTGAGATTATAGGTGTGAGCCACTGTTCCTGGCCATCACTTCTTTTTTCAAAAAAAATTTACTTGATTTTAAGTTCAGAGGTCCATGTGTATGTTTGTCACATGGCTATATTGTGTACTAGCAGGGACTAGGCTTCTGGTCCATTGTACTGGATAGGTAATTTTCAACCCTCCTCTCCCTTACCCTTTTCTCTTTTGGAGTCCCCAGCGTCTACTATTTCTGTCCTTATGTCTATGTGTGCCCATTGTTTAGCTCCTACTTAAAAGTGAGCACATGAGGTATTTGGTTTTCTGTTTCTGAGTTAGCTCACTTAGGATCACAGCCTCCAGCTCTATCCATGTTGAGACAAAAAACATTATTTCATTCTTATTATGGCTGCATAGTATTCCATGGTGTATATACACACCACACTTTCTTTATCCAGTCAACTGTTGATGGACACTTAGGTTGATTCTGCGACTTCGCTTCTGTGACTAGTGCTGTGATGAACATAGGAGTGCAAGGGTCTGGTTTTTCTTTTTGTTTATTTGTTTGTTTTTTGTAGGCAGAGTCTCGCTCTATCCCCCAGGATGGAATGCAGTGGTGTGATCTCAGCTCACCTGAGATCAACCCCTGACTCCTGAGTTCAAGTGATTCTCCTGCCTCAGCCTCCTGAGTAGCTGGGATTACAGGTGCCTATCACCATGCTAGGCTAATTTTTGTATTTTTAGTAGAGATGGGGTTTTGCCATGTTGGCCAGGCTGGTCTTGAACTACTGACCTCAGGTGATCTGCCCACCCTGGCCTCTCAAAGTGCTGGGATTAAAGGTGTGAGCCACCATCCTGGCCAGTGTCTATTTTATATAATGATTTCTTTTCCTTGGCTGGATACCCAGTAGTAGGATGGCTGGGTTGAATGGTGGTTCTGTTTTTAGTTCTTTGAGAATCTCCACACTGTTTTCCACAGAGGTCGAACTAATTTATATTCCCACCAGCAGTATGTAGTATATCTTGTCTTTTCTTGGAGTTATGCATTCTTACTTATACTCACCTTGATAAATCATGCAGAGTGCTGTATCACCTTAACTATTCATTTGCAAGTAACCACATTTATTGATGGTTATGCCATGTTATTTTTTAAAAATTCACCATGACAGGGTGTTGAGACGCCTCCTGTGCCCTACCTCACATCCTGTTAAGGTATTTCTAGCCCAGTTGTTGCTATGACAACCAGCTGTGCAAAAGTATGATGTGACAGCACCTTGTCTCCACTGCAGTGAAAATTTCTTGTTTTCTACATCAGGGAATTTTTGTTGTAGCACCTGTGGAAACCTGTTCAGCTATTTAGACTCACACGCAAACCTGGAAGTGTGAATGAGTTAACACAATGAGGGACAAGATTTCCCCTCATCCATCCCTTGATGGATAATGCTGAGGTCAGCTACACACAGCTCCTCAAACTGACTTCATATGATAAAACCATATTGGTTGATTGCCATATTTCTTAAGATTAGTTTATTTTTCCTCAGTTGAAAAACACAGGATTTAGATATATTTTTATGTCCATTTTCACATTGGCAAGACATGCCATCATGACTTTTAGAAGCGTTGCATCAGATTTCAAATCAATATGAATATTTTTCAAAATACTTAAGCCAATATAAAATATTTGGACAATTTAAAACATAAACACAGCATGAGAAAAAATTTACTGACAAAAATAAGTAAATTGAATGTTAAATTATCTGCATAATTCTCTTTTGTTCAATGTTTCCACATAAAAAAGTGAAAAAATTGGGAGATTTGCCCTTAGAAATTAGATATTTTTCTCCTTTTAATTTATAGAAACATGTTATAGAAACTAGTCACAAAATAAAATTACTACATTGTAAATATAAAACATATAAAAGCCATAGTACGTGACATGGTCTTTGAATTTGCTTCAAGATGATTTTCTATTTAATACTTTCCCTTAAATATTGATAGAAAAATCAGATGTCAGCCAAGTATCTTGGCAATGTTAAGAAATTATATTTTAAATGCAGTATGTAAACCCTCGTTTTCATTTTCTAACCTTAATTCAGAGAAGATGGAAAATACAAGTATTTCAGTCCCCAAAGAAATATTAACTCCTCAAACTGGGCTGCTTTGGAATAAAAGTCCTGCATGCGCGCCCTGTGAACTCAGTTAATATCACTATTGAGTACTGCAATTTTTGCATTTCCTGATTTGTACTAAAATTGCAAGTATATTTATTTAATATTTTATAGGGGTTTTGGAAGACTGGTCTTGAAATTTTCAAGGTATAGGGTTGTCATTTCTCTGGAAGGAAAATTCCAGCATCTGACAATAATTCTCTGTAATCTTTCACTTGGCTGAAGGCTCTGATTGGTTATAGCCGTGGCTTTTCCTCACACACAAATTGAACAATTTCACAAGAGGTTCACTTTTGCTCAAAATAACAAAACTATATTACATACGATCCATTGGTCTTTGTCCTTGGTTCACAAAAGTAAAAGGTCTAATCCTAGGCATCTTGATAGTTACCCCATCACCACTGTTAATTTTAAACAGGAAGGGTTTTTATCTGAACACTCTACTTGGGCTTCATGCTCTGCAACAGTTCCGTAGACCTTATTCTTTGTTCTGTGTGTTGTGGTTGTTTGTATTTTGATTTCTTTGGTTTGGTGGCCCTACACACCCACAGGGCATTCTAGTATTGACGACTGACAAAAGTCTGGTCAAATAATAAACCTTATCTTACTTCTAAATTGTTTGGCGTGGAGGGGTGGAGGTTAACAGGTTTTTATTCAGAGATATGAACTGGCTTATATAACCTCTTCCCTCCAAAACAATGTATATAACTGCCTTTTCCTTTAAGGTACCTTCTCTACCTCTCTGTCCCAATTATAGAAAAACATCCTAAATAGCATTCATATTCGCAATCTTTACTTTCTTTCCTCCTATTTTAGTCTTTCATCACCTCCACTCCACTGAAAATACATTCTTCAAGGTCATCAATTCTTTTTTTTTTTTTTTTTTTTTTTAGAGAGAGACAGGGCCTACCTATGTTGCCCAGGATAGTCTTGAACTCCAGGCTCAAACAACCCTCCTGCCTCGGCCTCCTAGAGTGCTGGGATTACAGGCATGGGCCACTGTGCCTGGCCATCATTTCTTCAGTGGAGTACAGTGGCACAATCATAGCTCACTGCAACCTCCAACTCCTGGGTTCAAGAGAGCCTCCTACCTCAGCCTCCCAAGTAGCTAGGACTATAGGTGTATACCACTATACCTGGCTAATTAAATTTTATTTTTTTTTTAGAGATGAGGGTCTCACTGTGTTGGCCAGGCTGGTCTCGAATTCCAGGCCTCAAGTCTTTTTCTTGCCTCAGCCTCCCAAAATGCTGAGACTATAGACATGAGAAACTGTGCCCAGCCAAGTTAATTAATTCTTACTGAATCTATTAGTCTATCCTCGTCCTTAACTTATTGTACCTTTCCTGGAGCAGCATTCCATAATAATTGATCAAATTCTACTTCTTGAAATGATCTTTTATTTTGGCAACATTACATATTTTTGTTTTCCCTTCCCATAATTGACCACTTCCTTTTTGGTCTCCTTTTCTAGCTTTTTTTTCTCTTCTTGGCTACTAACTTTTTTAAATGCCCTAAAGATTGATCTTCACTGAAATTTAAGGTTTCTTTATTATTGTAGCATAGATCTCTGGGCACTATGGATCTAGAGATTCTGCTTTCCAAAAGAGAACATTTCTGCTAGGGATGCATCAAGAGTCCAGCTGAACCATGAGCCAAAATTAACTACTTTTTTTAAAAATATAAATCACCTGGTCTCAGGTATTCTTTTCTAGCAACATAAAAACATATTAACACATATGGCATTTTATGTGGTCAGCAATCAATTTATATCTATATAAATGTTTGTTTGTTTCTTAACACACAGGGTCTCCCTCTGTTGCCCAGGCTGGAGTGCAGTGGTACAATCATAGCTCACTGCAGCCTCCAACTTCTGGGCTCAAGGATTCATCCCACTTCAGCCTCCCAAGTAGTTGGGATTACAGGTGTGAGCCACTGCACCTGGCTTAACAAATGTTTTAAGAATGAATGAATGACACAGAGAGAGGCTTCTGTTATGTCACAGGCAAATATGTATATGGTATGGATTTGAAAATAGGGATTTTGGAGTTAGACTGTTCTGGAATAGAGACTTACCTCTATATTTATCAAGAGCTTTATGAAATGACATTAGGCAAATTTCTTAACCACTCCAAGCTCATTTTCCTTAGTTATAAAATCGAAAAGATTTTTCATAAGATTGCTAAAATAATTAAAATAATACTTCCTAATGGACATGTTATCATTAAATATCAGTCTCATTTGCTGCAACAGGCAGAAGGCAGAATGCTGAAGACTTTTACCTGTAATTCTCATTCAGTCTTACAAACAAATCTGATAAGGTGATGTTAATTCCATGAAGATTAAACAACAAACTTAGACTCACAGAATTTATTTTACTCATGTGATGATACAGCATGTTAGTTCATATAGGTTATGCCAAGTTGCAGTAATGAATCAACCCTAAAATTTCAATGGATTAACTAATAAAGGATTGTTTCCAACACACACAAAGTATGCTATAGGTCCCATGGTTCTTCCGAGTACCTTCAATCCAACTTTTCTTCAGGGATCCAAGGCTGCAGTGTCTTGCCTCTAGACCATCTCGAACACATGGTTCTAGTTCGGGGAATGAGTGACCTGGGGGGGAATTGTATTTGGCTTTTACATGTATAAATCAACTGACACACAAAGTTTCTAAAACCTTAGCACTGACCAGTACTAGTGAAACGGCTCTACCTAATTTTAAGGAAGCTGCAAAATGTGGGGGAACCTAAACCTATTTAGTGAATAGTAAATATTTCTGCCACACCTGGCTGGTAGACTGGATTCAAAATGGCAGTATATATGCTTCATATCCTCCAAAGGTATGTTTGCTAAATAAAATACACAACACCCAATTACATTTTAATTTCAAATAAATGATGAATAGTTTGAGTATGAGTATATCCCATGCAATGTTTGGAGCATACTCAGAGTAAAAAATTAGGTGTTATCAGAAATTCAAACTTTTATTAGCTAAATCTAACAATTTTACCCAAGGGCCATATGTTTCATACGTGACTAAAACCTGTTGCTAATATGAAGTAAAGAATTATTTCCCCTACCTAAAGGTATTTACAATCATATTTTAAAATTTCCAGTTAATGGGAGCACATCTGCAGACTGAACTTTGCTAGCCACTTGCCAATTCAGCTCACTATATTACAGGGGCCGTTTTAAAGACCCTAAATTAAAAACAAACAAACAAAAAAAAAAGACTTCCATCTCCCTAACAATCTCCATCACCAACTGAGGATATAGCTAGCCTTCTGCAACTTACTTAGGTTGCCTAAGTCACCTCTTTCTTTATTTGTAAAATTTGCCTTAAAAAACATCAAGGGTAGTTTGTTCCTCATAAAATCTATTATCCTATGACTCTATTGTGTTACTTCCTAGTATCGTGTCAGGATATTAACAAAAACATACCACAAATAACACTCTGAGTATTCTCTTTTTCAAAGTAATCTCCTCAGGGGGCTGTATGCTTATTCTGATGATAATGCTGTAGTTGAAATTATTTTTAGAAAATGTAGCAGCATATTCTTTTGAGTATCTTCCTCTGGTGGCAAATTATTTTTCCATAAAAGTAGACTTGATTTTTGGAACCAAACAGAAGTTACTCAAAGTCAAGTCCAATGAATGGTCAACTTGAAAAATAAATGTACATTATGGAATAACAACAAGATGAGTTTATCAAATAAATAAAACTGATTTATTTTTGAGACTCTTTAAAGCTCCATTTAAAAGCACTTAGTTTTAAGGCAGAAGTTTAAAAATCAGTTTTGAGCAATGATCACATCACTGGAATAAGTGCATTGCTTCTACCTTTAAAGGACTCACACTCAATGGGTTATGAGTTCTATTAGTTGGTTACAAAAAGTAGCCCTCTATCAAGAAACTAGTGATGGATTGCTATTCATGATAAAGTATTGAAAATACAATTACACATGATTTATTACCTAAAAAGTCTTGAAAATGACTTTTATTCTAGGACAAAGCTCCTTTCTGGTGAACTTCTCTACTATGTTTAAGAAAAGAAATACTCCATACTGATGGTTTTCTACCTCTCAACAAAATACATACATATGTACACATGTATAAAGCTTTTCTGATCTTTTTCATGAAGTGCTTTTTTAAAAATTCAAAAATCCATACGTCATAAAGGTTATGTGACAAATGAACAAAGTAGAAAAAAATTTTTTTTTAACATGGAAATGTTAATTGGTTATAATTGAAGATTAATTATTTCACACCAAAATACAAATATTTAAAAAATGAAACATATTTGTAGTGAGAAACAAGACAGACATAACAAATAAATCAAAACACAAGTTTAGCCATTTCTCTGGACATAGACCAATAAGGTATGTTTTACTGAAACTGCTAGTAATAGTACTTAGATTATCAAGGTCACCTCTGAGAGGGTACTACTATGGTTTTTCTCATTTGTCCCTAACTCCAACTTTCTCTTTCCTCTTTGCTTTCCTTTTTTTATTTTATGGAGGTACCTATGTTATTGTGTGGTGTCTATGCATGTGCACACAACACACACATATGTTTAAGAACATTAAAAATTCTATTCAAAGTCATTTTGGAGCACAATTCTGAAATATTTGTCTTAAAATGTTTAAATTTTACATACCATGAACTAACAATTCTAATTTTAGGAATTTATCTTCATAAAACTGTAGTGGGCTAATTGTGTTCCCCTAAAAGATATGTCCATGTTCCAACCCCAGGAATTTGTGAATGTTACCTTGTAAGGAACAAGGGTCTTTGGAGATATAATTAAGGGTCTTGGGATGATTAGATCATCCTGGATTATTTGGGTGGGTCCTAAACCCAATGACAAGTGTCCTTATAAGATTAAGGCAGTGGGAGATCACACAGACAAATGAGGAGGAAGCAATGTGAACAGAGAGGAGATGAATCCACAAGTCAAGGAATGCCAACAGTTATCAGAAGCTTGAAAGTGCAAGGAACGTTATCTTTCCTTGAGTCCTTGGATTAGTGTGGCCCTCCTAGATTTCAGATGTTTAGCCTCCAGAGCTGTAAGAAAATAAATTTGTTTTTTCTACCCATCAAATTTGTGGTACTTTGTTACAACGGCCTCAGGAAACGAATACAGAAATTATCCATAAAATTAATAAATATAATCGGCATAATTTTATTTATAATAGCAAAATGAAAATGTCTACTGTAAAGACAGCATTAAAAAGCATACTATAGATATAACAGTATAAATCCTGTAGCAAAATAATATAATATATTCAATGAAAAAATAGTTTGCAAAACAGCCTGCAAAGTATAATTCCGTTTGTTTAAAAAGATATATTGGAAGGGTTAATATCCAGGACACATAAAGAAATTCTACAACTCAACAACAACAAAACAGCCTGATTAAAAAATGGGCAAAGGACTTGAACAGGCATTTCTCCAAAGATGATATACAGTGCTCACTTTGGCAGCACATAAATCAAAGATGACATAAAAATGACCAACAAGCATAAGAAAAGATGCTCAATATCACTAATCATCAGAGATATACCAATCAAAACCATAATAAGACATCACCTCACACCCATTTGGATGTCTACCATCCAAAAAAAAAAATACCCAGAAAATAATAAGTGTTGACAAGGATGTGAAGAAACTGGAACCTCTGTACACTGTTTGAAGTAATGTAAGATGATACAGTCACCATGGAAACAAGATATTTTCTTAAAAAATTCAAAATAAAATTACAATATAATTCAGTGATTTCATTTTTTGATATATTTCAAAAAGAATTCAAAGCTGGATCAGAAAGAGATAGCTGCACACCCGTGTTCATTGCAGCATTATTCACAACAGCCAAGAGATGGAAGAAACCCATTGTTCATTGATAGATGAATGGATAAGCTAATTGTGGTATACACATAATGGAATATTACTCAGCCTTAAAAAAAGGAAGGAGATTCTGACACATACTGCAACATGAATCTTGAGGACATTCTGCTAAGTGAAATAAGCTAGTCACAAAAAGACAGATACTCTATGATTTCCCTATCAAAAATAGTCAATTCATAGAAACAAAAAGTAGACTGGTGGTTGCCAGAGGCTGAGGGGAGGAATAAATTGGTTGTTACTAATAGGTAGAGTTTCAGTTCTGTAAGATGAAAAGTTCCGAATATCTGTTACCCAACAATAAGAATATACTGAACACTACTGAAATGTACACTTAAAAATAGTTTTTGAAACTTACTAAATTGTATATTTTAAATATGTGGAGTTTATCAATTACATATCAGTAAAGCTGTTTAAAAATATATTGGTGGCTGGGCACAGTAGCACATGCTTATAGTCCCAGCATTTTAGGGGGCCATGGCAGGAGGATTACTTGAGCTCAGGAGTTCAAGATCAGCCTGGGCAACATAATGGGACCTCGTCTCTACAAAAATATCTTTAAAAAATTAGCCAGGCATGGTGCACACCTGTAGTCCCAGCTTCTTGGGGGCTGAGGTAGGAGAATGACTCAAGTCCAGGAAGTTAAGGCTGAGGTGAGACAAAACTGTGTCACTGCACTCCAGCCTGTGCAACAGAACAAGACCTTGTCTCATAAAAAAGAAAAAATATATATATACACATATATATGTAATTGTAACCCTAGCAATTGATTAAGAACAAAAACTTCAAAGTCAGACTGCCTGACCTCAAATTCTAGCTCTACCATTTACTAATGGTATGACCTTGGACACTTTAACTTTGTTTCTCAACTTTCTCCTCTGTAAAAATTGGTTTATAACAGTAATACTTAGATGAGCTAGTATTCACAAAGCAAGGTCTGGTCATAGTTTGTGCTAAATAAATGCAATGACCTATCATTCTCACTCTTGATGTATCTTAAAAATACAGATGATCCCTGACTTATAGTGGTTCAACTTATGATTTTTTGACTTTATACTGGGTTTATGGGGATATGAATTGCAATTTTGATTTATGATATTTTTTACTTATGATGGGTTTATCAGAACATATTTATCAGGACATATTTCTACTGTAACTTGGTATTGGTGATTATCTCTAAGTGGCTGTTCCACCAGAGACTTTAATTATGTTCTTCTCAGCTTATCTTTTTATTACATACATATGTGATTTTTATAGTAAAAGCTATATAAGTTTCTTATGCATACAAAGTAAGTCAGGTAATCCATCTAGCATAGATGTTTGTCTCTTTTGGTGATGCTAATGAAATACTATTTGAACAAATGGGCCATTTATTATATTTCAGAAGTCCTTCTAATATTGTTAGTACTATTATTGAAAAAGAGAAAGATGTTACATTTATATGAGGAAAACAGAGTTAATAAAGACAACTGCAACTGTTATGAAAATTATTGTTGACAATCCCCTGAAATTTTATAGTATGTCATTAACTATTAGATTCACTTTCTGGCCGGGCGCGGTGGCTCAAGCCTGTAATCCCAGCACTTTGGGAGGCCGAGGCGGGAGAATTGCCTGAACCCAGGAGGCGGAGGTTGCGGTGAGCCGAGATCGCGCCATTGCACTCCAGCCTGGGTAACATGAGTGAAACTCCGTCTCAAAAAAAAAAAAAAAAAAGAAGATTCACTTTCTAACTCTGTGTAAACAATAGACTGGGTGATGGAAGAAGTATTTCATATAGATGCCTTATTGATCCATTAATTTTGTAACACTGGAAAGAGCCGTGGTAAAGTTGGTGTTGATCCTATTTTTCCCTCCAGACAGGGCCAGCTCTGGCCTGCTCTATCTCTCATTACTGTGATGATGGCTGTATCCAGATGCTAAACACTCCAGAGACCCTCCAATGCAGTGTTAAAGATTCTGAACACTTCATCTCCAAAGAATGTCGCATTCCAAGAGAAAACAGGCCTCCTTCTGACACTAGTAAAACTGTGAAGGTGTGTGATAAATCAGGGATCAAAATGAAAAGCCACAAATTCTCTGACCCTTACAGTGAGTCCTGCTCTTCTCTTTTCAATACAGTAACAGTCATATTTAAAATATAATAATAATAAAGCTTGTACAGATACACCAATGAAAACAATGACAAAATATATTCAAAGTACCGTGTTACAATACCTAGAGGCTATTCTAGATGGGAATCAAAGAATAAATAGCTGGAGATGTAACTAAGGATAAAAACATATGAAATGTCTTGGGCTATTTGAGGGCATTAGTTTTGAGAGGGTGGGCAGGAATAGTTTGTCCTTAGGGCAATGGTTGCTTCCATTTTCTTTCCTTCCATCTTTTCTTCCCTTCTTTTTCTTTCTTCTTTTTTCCCTCTCCTCCTCATTCCAGTTCCCACCCTTCCTTCCTTCTTTCCTTTCTTTCTACAAAGGTTTAAATTTCTTCACAGTCACAAAACAAAGACTACGGGGTGTTGAAAGTAACATTTACTTGACCCAACAACCTCCTAAATTTTAAAATGTTTAAAATTTAAAATAATAAGAGTTATGTATATCAAAGAAAACAAAATTGTGGCCAAAAATTTTTGGCTATAAATTAGAATTCTTTTTTCACTAACAAATCAAGTGTTTAAATCAAAACTATGTGCAAGATTGTTTCTAAAATGACCACTGCCCAAGTCTGCTAACAAAAATGCAAAACAATCTACTTCAGTACAGTAGAAATACGTTAATTATAGCCACAAATGTTCATTTAAAATTTCAAAACAATAAGTTTGTTTTTTTAAAGCATTATGTAATTCCTAGCATTTTTGTTTCTTCTTGCTTTTTAATGAGATGTCATTTATATAAAGTATACAAGTGTACATCTTGATAAATCTTTCCATAATTTACAGCCATGTAACCACCAACCAGATCAAGACAGAGAACTCCTCAAAGACAGTGTTTCCGAGTTTAGGTGTAGAAGACTCTCCTGAGGATGTTGTTTAAAATCTGGATTCCTAGGTCACAATGCCAGAGGTTCAGTATCAGCGGGTTTAGGATAGGGTCTCTGAGATTGATTATTTAATAAGCACTTCCACTTTGAGAAACTCTGCCCTAGAAGGAAAACTAACTTAATTCAATGGCTCTAGAAGTTCTATTATTCTCTACTTTAAAGATAATTTATTGGGAAACCTAGGTGCTTTCCTACCAAGGAAGAATATATATGACATTTGCTATCCCTATGTAATTTTAACTTTTAGCATTGTTTTTTCTTTCTTTGAGCCAGAGTCTCCCAATTGAAGTTTCCACCAGTCCATGGAAAAATGAAAATTAGCAAGTTATTCATAAAGGCAGATGTTTCTAAAGAATCGTCATTTATTTCAGATTATGTTCTTCCTACTTTCAGGACTTTCAAATGCTCTATTCTTTACAAAATGATTCTAACAGTAAAATAGTAGGGGCTTTTTTCCTATTAATTCTGAGAAATTAAGAGATAGAAACACTACATAGTTCAAATTTGAAAAATCTGGGCTACCAAGCCTTCAGGTCTGCTCCTGAAATTTGAACCCATTGCCATCAGGGGAAGTAGAATACTACAGCCTGTGTGATTTCAACTGTAGGGGCATTTTTTTATGCCAGAGCATGTTAAATTTAACTGCAGATTTTCTACTACAATCTTGTGTCACTTAACAATGAGGAGAAGAGGATATGTTCTGAGAAATGTGTCCTTAGGCTAGTTCATTATTGTGCTAACATCAGCGTGTACTTACACAAACCTAGATGGTAGAGCCTACCACACACTTAATGCTAGATGGTATATATAGTCTGTTGCTCCTAGGCTATAAACCTGCTATTGTACTTAATACTGTAAGCAGCTGTAACACAATGGTAAGTATCTGTGTATCTAAACATCTCTAAACATAGGAAAAGTACAGTAAAAATATGGTACTATAATCTTAGTGGACCAGGTATAGTATATGTGGGTTTATCACTGACCAAACCATCATTATGTGGTATATGAATGTACTCTGAAAAACAAACTTACCTTCTTTTCTCTCTATATAAGCAATATATGGTCTCTGTAAAAAACTTCCAAAAAATGGGAAAAATTAAATCAAAACCATCAAACCATTGTTAATATGTTTATTTTTTCCCAATTTTTTCTATGTACATTTTTTTTAAACAAGTTGGGAATGAAATGAAGATAGACAGATCCATTACCACCTGATATTTTTCTTCAGCAGTTTCCAATGTCATTAAAAATCCTTTCAATGTAGTTTTGTCTGTATAGTGTTCTATCTCAAGAATGCATATTTATTTATTTATTTATTTATTTTTTTGAGACAGATTCTCACTCTGGCATCCAGGCTGGAGTACCATGGTGGAGTGTTGGCTCACTGCAACCTCTGCCTCCCGGGTAGCAATTCTTGTGCCTCAGCTTCCTGAGTTGCTGATTATACAGGCATGCACCACCATGCCAGGCTAATTTTTCTTTTTTTTTTTGTATTTTTACTAGAGACAGGGTTTTGCCATGTTGGCCAGTCTGGTTTCAAACTCCTGGCCTCAAGTGATCCATCCACCACCTCAGCCTCCCAAGGTGCTGGGATTACAGGTATGAGCCACCACACCCGGCCTCATAATTTATTTTATTAACAACCTTTTACAATTTTTAAATTTAGAGGTTGTTTCCACTTTGAAAAGATGTAGGCTGGGCACAATGGCTCACTCCCGTAATTCCAGCACTTTGGAAGGCTGAGACAGGTGGGTCATTTGAGCTCTTGAGTTCAAGACCAGCCTGGCCAACATGGTGAAACCCCATCTATTAAAAATACAAAAATTAGTTGGGCATTGTGGTGGGTGCCTATAATCTCAGCTACTCGGGAGGCTGAGGCAGGAGAATTGCTTGAACCCAGGAGACAGAAGTTTCAGTGAGCCAAGATCATTATACTGCACTCTGGCCTGGGTGACAAGAGCAAAACTCCATCTCAAAAAAAGAAAATGTAGGCTGGGTGCAGTGGCTCATGCCTATAATCCCAGCACTTTGGGAGACCAAGGTGGGAGGATCACTTGAGCCCAAGAGTTCGAGACCAGCCTTGACAATAAAGTGGAACCACATCTCTCTATATATTTATATTTTTAAAGTAAATAACATTGCAAGGAATATTTTTTTACTCCCTTAAAAATAACATTTTGAATGTATCTTTAAGGTAGATTTTTTTTAAAGGAAACTGGTACAAGGGATATACAGATTTTTTAAGGCTTTTGATGTATTGTAATTTAATGACCCATTGCTGCTTAATAAAATCTCTGGAACTCAGTGGTTTAGAATCACAGCCTTCATGCTTTTCTAAGGGAGTAGTAAAAAAAGAAAAATAAATAATAGCTATATATTATGTCTCTGTATGATGTTGACTGGGGTCACTCATGCAGGTGCTTTCAGCTGAAGGCTCAACCAAAGCTGGATGTCTAAGATGACTTCACTCACATATCTAGCACCTTAGCTGGTATATTAGTCAGTTCTTGCACTGCTATAAAGAAATACCTGAGACTGGGTAATTTATAAAGAAAAGAGTTGGCTCATGCCTTTAATCCCAGCACTTTGGGAGGCTGAGGCAGGTGGATCACATGAGGCCAGGAGTTCGAGACCAGCCTGACCAAAATGGTGAAACCCTGTCGCTACTAAAGATACAAAATTAGCTGGGCATGGTGGCGCATGCCTTTAGTCCCAGCTACTCAGGAAGCTGAGGCAGGAGAATCACTTGAACCCGGCAGGCAGAGGTTGTGGTGAGCCGAGATCAACCCATTGCACTCCAGCCTGGGCAACAAGAGCAAAACTCCATCTCAAAAAAAAAAAGGAAGAAAGAAAAGAAAAGAGTTGCCTCACAGTTCTGCTGGCTGTAAAGGAAGCATAGCAGCTTTGGCTTCTGAGGAAGCATCAGGAAACTTACAATTATGGCAGAAAGTGGAGAAAAAGCTGGTACTTCACATGGCTGAGAGTAGAAGGAAGGTGGGGGGAGGTGCTACTCACTTTTCAACAACCAGATCTCGTGAGAGCTCACTCACTATTCAGTACCAAGGGGTTAATGGTGCAAAACTGTTCATGAGAACTCTGCCCCCATAATCCACTCACCTCCCACCAGGCCTCAGCTCCAACACTGGAGATTACAATTCAGCATGAGACTTCAGGGACACAGGTCCAAACCACATCAGTTGGGATGATTGAAATAGCTGGGAGCTGACTTGGCCTCATCCTGCGTAGACTGTCATCATTCAGTAGTCTAGCCTGAATGTACATATAGGGCAGCTGAATTCCATGAAAGTAAACATAGAAGCTGCCAGGCTTCTTTAGACCCAGACCTAGAAGTCAAAGCAAGTCATGAGGCCAGCCCATATTTCGGGGGAAGACAAATAGACTCCACTTTTTAATGGAGAAGATACAAATTCAGATTGCAGAAGGAGACTGAGGTAAGAAGAATTGTTGTGGTCATCTTTGGAACGAATCGACCACCTATCACCATATTATCATTTTATATAACACCAAATAAAAAAGTGTATGCAACATATACTTTCATTAGAGTAGCACGAATTAAAAAGTGTGTGCAAGGATATGTAGCAACAATAACTCTTATATACTCCTGGAAAGAGTGTAATCTTGAATGCCCACTTTAGAAAATAGTTTGGTACTAACTGCCAAAGTTCATAGGCATATACCTGAAAAAATGGGTGCACAGGTAGACTAGAACATATGTACAAGAAGGTTCCTAGCAGCATCATTCATAGTTCAGCACAGCCCAAAACTAGAAACCCTAAACTTCATCGAGTCTAAAATTGATTTTGTGGAAATGTGAAATATTATAAATCAGTGAAAATGAGGAAACAATACATTCAGCAACATGAATGAATCCTTTATACATAATGTTGAACATAAAATCCAAGTCACAAAAGGATGCATACAGTATGTTTCCATTTATGTAAATTTCACAAACAAGCAAAATGAAACCATGTTGTTTAGGGATGCAAACAAATAATTTAACTATAAAGGAAAACAGAGAAATACTTATTATTTTAAAGCTAGAATAGGAATTTGCCCCAGTAAGGGGGCAGGAAGATGGTGAGGAGAATCTAGGCAGAGAAAAGAGCATAACTGGATGATGGAAAGGAGCTAGTTAAATTTAAGGAAATTAAAGACAGCCCCTACGCAAAAAGAAGAATAGGAACTTACAGGCCAATTTAAGGATTTTCAGGTTTCGTGCTAAGAACAACAAAAAGCCATTGATTGGTTTTAAGCAGAGGATAATATAATTAGGTTTTCATATTCAAATGGTAATTTTGTCTATCCTGTGTAAATTGATTATAGAAAGACAAGAATGGATACAGGGATATAGTTAGAAATCTATTTGCAGTAGCTTCAGGTGAGAGATGATATGGCTTCAACTGGTGCCATGATAGTGGAAAAGGTGAGAAAAGAATAAATCTGAGGTAAACTTGGAAGGTGGAATTAACAAGAGATGATGTTTGGCAAGTTAAAAAACAGAATGAGTTAGTGTGATCTCTGTTTTCTGGCATGATCAACAGGGGGCCATTGATCAAGAAAGGGCACACTAGTGGAGGGCTGGACCTCGATTTTGGATTCCTGGGAGACATGCAATTGCAGATGTTACTGAACAAGCTGAATAAATGATCTGGGGCTCAGATGAGATGCTTGAGTCAGAAAGAGGAATTTGGAAGTCATCAGTACTGATATTTTTCTCTTTTAATATACCATGGCAGTAGATGAAATAGGGCATAGCTAAAGTACCAAGAGAGGTAAAATGACTCAGAAAGGACAGGTAGAAGCAAGAAGCAGTGACGATATTAAGACTATCTATGTGCAAGGCACTGTGTTTGATGCTGGGGGCACATGGATGAATAAGATGTGGACCCTAGTTTATTGCCAAGTAGAGGAGATGCACATTTTCGCATATCACATGTATCTTACTTGGTAAGTGACAGAATAAAGGTAAGCACAAGAGGCTGTGGGAACTCAGAAAACGGCAGTGAAGCCTGGAAAGTCCAGTAAGAATTAACCAGAAGAAGGGTAGGAAAGGCATTTCAGGCAGACATACTAAGACACACAAAAGCACTGAGGCATAAAAGAATGTCATGTATGTACACAATCGCAAGCAGATCAGTATGATTAATGTACAGAGTTTGAAGGCTAAGTGACAGGACATCCGAGCAAAGAGAGAGAAAGACCCCAGTCATGGCGATCTTGCATGCCCTGCCAAAGAACTTGGGATTGAATCAGTAGGAATACAAGTGACATGGTCATATTTGCATATTAGAAAGATTACTTAAACTGTGAGTGAGGGATGAGGGTAAACTGAACACAGCTGAACTGGTTAGGAAAGAAATAAGTGGCTGAATGGGGGTGCTGATAGGGACATGGGGGAAATACATTTGATAAGTATTTAGGACTGGTTTTTAATTCAAAGAGCCTTTCCAGAAGGTCATAAATGGTCATTTCTGGTTTTCCCCAGTTTTAAAAGCAGTTGACTGGTATTTGGGAGACATGGCAGAAGCCCAAATTGTCAATCTCTGAATTCCATCCCACCCCCCACACACAGCACAATTAGATGGCAAAGCCAAAACACCTAAGCAACATTTACAATAAAACTAGGGGACCTTGAAATACAAGCAGGTGGTGGTAAACTCCCTCCCCACCCCCATTGCAATCACAGACTATCAGGGTCTGTGCAGGAGGAAGAAGGTAGCTGTGAAGCTGAGCACCCAGATTGCTGCCCGTAGGTGAGAACAGCTGCAGGCAGGAGTACCAGCAGCCATGGGTTTGCAGGCCACTGCTCAGGGCAGCCTGTTAGGAGGGAGCACCTTGTCCACTTGGCCAGGGTGGCACTCTTGCTGGCAGACTGCAGGCAACAGAGCAGTCTAGCCTGCCTGTGACTCCAAAACCTGTGATTAGCGGCTGCTGCCTCCCATCTGGGATATGGCCCCCCACTGAGAAGAAGAATCTGCTACAAACAATCCAAAAAGGCACTGGGACAGATGGGATAAAGGAAAGTAAAGGTGCAGAAGAGAGGGTTCAGGGCCAGGGAATCCCAGAGAGCAAGCCACTGACGCTTTGACCACTACAGAAAAGCAACAAAAGGGGGAGCTTCTTAAAGTCAGAAAAGATTTCCTCCATTCCACTCAGATGTAAAAATTGGGGGAAAACTAGAACTGAACACCAGGAGAGTATGGAGGGAAAATGCCATACACAATTATTATTATTATTTCTTAAAAGGAGCAAATGAACATCTCTACAGGCAAGGAAAGCAGGCCAGGAAGATGTGCCTACAAAACAGCTCAAAATAGTAACCTCCCATTTTAAAACAAGTCTCAGAACATTAAGAAAATTATTCAAGATTTTGAATAATGGTGTTTTGTGGAAGAACATCATAAGTTGCAATCAGAAAAGCTCAGCATTGAGGGGACAAAACAACAAAGAATTAGAGATAAAAAGAAATAATATTATTTCCAACACAAAGATGAAATGAAAAGGAATACCAGAGAAAATAAACACAATAGATAATGCCTGAAAAGAAATAGGAAGTAGCCAGGCGTGGTGACTCATGCCTGTAATCCCAGTACTTTGGGAAGCTGAGGCGAGCAGATCACTTGAGGTCAGGAGTTCAAAACCAGCCTGGCCAACATGGAGAAAACTGGTCTCTTCTTAAAAAACATAAATTAGCTGGCCTTGGTGGCATGTGCCCATATTCCCTGCTATTTGGGAGGCTAAGGCAGGAGAACTGCTTGAGCCCAGGAGGCAGAGATTGCAGTGAGCTGAAATTGTCCCCCTGCACTCCAGCCTCAGTGACAGAGCAAGAATCCATCTCAAAAAAAAAAAAGGAAGTGAAAAAAGAAATTTAAAAAAATTTGAAAAGCAACCTTTATGAAGAGATAAAGACTGTTAGTGAAGCAAGTATTATAGATAAACCAGGGGTCCGCTTTGTATCTGCTGCTGCCTTAAAACCAACCTCTTAGGCATCTTTGTATCTCTGTGGCCTCACTTAGTTCTTGGCACATGACAAGAAGGTGATGAGAAACTAGGGGAAGCCATTCTACATAGGAAAGTCAGGGAAGACTTCTCTAACCATATCCATAGCCTCACATTATCAGGTTAGTTTGATATAATGTTAAATTATTCGAGCACCTTCCCATGAATCCCAGTTGTTCCCCTGTGAACTACCTACAGGCCTCCTTTCTTCCTCTTTATTTCTTCCAAAAGGTGAATGGAGTATAGTTACAAATACACCTAATTCCAGACCTCTTAGAACTCAACAGTTTAGTGGAAGGGACAGATGGGTAAACAGATAAATACAACATGACAAAGTGCATAGCACAACTCTGAACAGTATTCCTGGCCTTGTTAACTCTTCTGCCTTGGGTCTCTGAAGTCCCTGGAAAACCCTGTTTTCCGGTTTGAGTTCCAGGCTGAATATCTGCCTGGCTCCCTGCATCATTTCAATATTTACTTTCCATTTTTTGGCTAGATCAGTAACTTGACATGCATGCAATACTAGCTTAATTCCCTCATAGCCAGTTGATCATAGCATTGGCTTGAGATACATGACTTAATGTAACATGACAATTTTATTTTAAAATTGCTTTCTTAAAGAGCCTGTATTTATCCCACCAAATATTTCAAATAAATGCTAAATCAGATTTTTGGCTGGATAATTCAAACTGGCTACTAGCCAAGAGAATATGTTCACTAGGTAACTGTCATTATTAGAAACCTATGCTGCATTTCAGTATCACTGTATTTCTATCAATAAGCACGATCACCAACCACTTAGTCTGGTAATCAGGCAGGGAGTGTTTATTTGTGCTGCAGGAATTTTTAAAGACAGATAACACAGACAGAATATTCTATAAGAGACACACAAAATTAGAAGTATTTAAACAAATACACAGGTATTTAAATTATGTTCTGAACGGGCTAGTGGTTTATATTAGCTTGTCAACTTTTCTAGCTTCACCACTATTCTTTTAGATTCCTCTGAGATACTCCCAGTTACTGGAAATTGCTACTTTCCACCCAAGAATGGGATAGCCACATTCCAGGGCTTAGTGTTGGGGACAGATGAGAAAGAACAGTGACGGTTCCCCTTTCCCAATATCCTTCAAATCACATGTTATGAGGCCTCAGAACTAGAGTAAAATTAGCTGTCAATTCTAGCTTTATATGAGGTGGTAAGTGAAGAAAGAAGGGGATTAAAGTTCTCCAAAGGCACCTTCTCTCCATGTGATTCTTTAATGAGGATGACAGCAGGGTTGAGGCTTCTGGAAATTCTCACACAGGCATTAGGTGTAATCATAGGGAGTTCCAATAAGGTCCCTCAAGAGCAAGAGAATAAGGTCAAGAAAAAGTCATCTTCTAAAGATACACACTCCAATAAACAGTAATTATTTTACAAAAAGACATAGAAAACACTTAGATTTAAGATATGTCTATATTTTAATCTAATTAAATAACTCCATTAATACCTCATATGCATCTCTATGGTTGTATAATGTGATAACATTGCAGCAGAATTCTAGGTTTTTACATATCTGTCCCTTCTGCCTACCTGTAAGTTACGTTACAAAGGAACAGTATTTTTGTCATTTTTTTTTTACCCTAAGAAATTAGCACTGTGTCTGGCTCAGAAGAGGGATGAAACAAATGTGTGTTGACTAAATGAACTGGAAATATAACCAAAGAAGGCAGACATTGAATTGTAATAGGGATCTGCATGTAGTATAAAGGAAAGGTTATCTGATTAAAATGTTAATGTTATTTAGAAATATCTGAGATCTATGGAATCAGCAGACATGAACATTCTGATAGCTAAAATATGTGCACCACGGTAGTGGTGGGTATTCATTAGACTATTCCAAAACATTAGCCAATTTCTTCAAGAACACATAGTTCTAGATATCCAGATTTTGTGCACATTCATTTTTTTCTATTTAATACCTTTTTAAAAATTTTATTTATTTATTTATTTAGAGATGGAGTCGTGTTCTGTCATCCAGGCTGGAATGCAGTGGCACAATCTCAGCTCACTGCAACCTCCACCTCCTGGGTTCAAGCGATTCTCCTGCCTCAGCCTCCTAAGTAGCTGGGATTACAAGGTGGACACCACCATGTCTGGCTAATTTTTTTATTTTTAGTAGAGACAGGGTTTCACCATGTTGGCCAGGCTGGTCTTGAACTCCTGACCTCGTGATAAACCTGCCTTGCCCTTCCAAAGTGTTGGGATTACAGGCATGAGCCACCGTGCCCAGCCTACTGACTACCTTTCATGTGCCATGTATTGAGATGGGAACTGTAACTATAATAACAGATATTCATAGTCTTTGTTATCAAGATATTTGGTAGGAGGAAACAACAATTACAAAAAAGGTGAACTAAAATGTTATAGGCTCTGCAGCCAGGTGCTGTGGCTCACGCCTATAATCCTAGCACTTTGGGAGACTGAGAGTGGCAGATCACTCGAGCCCAGGAGTTTGAAACCAGCCTGGGCAATATGGTGAATCTCCTGCAAAAAATATAAAAATTAGCTAGGTATAGTGGTGAGGGCCTATAGTAGTAGCTACTCGGGAGGCCGGGGTGACAGGATCACCTGAGCCCAGGGAGACCCAGGCTGCAGTGAGCTGTGACTGTGCCACTGCACTCCAGCCTGGGCAACAGAGTGAGACCCCATCTCAAAAACAAAGCAAAACAAAACCAAACCAAAACCAAAAATAATGTTATAGGCTCTGAGATAAAAGTTTGCTGCCAGTAGAGAGTGGTAGAAGAAGAGACTGATTACTTCAGATTAGCTTTGCTAATGGGAAATAGAGAATAACGATGATGCTTCATCCAAATCTTAAAATATGACAAGGTGGTCAACAGGGTGAGGACAGAAGAGCATTTTAGACTGAAGGAGCTTTATTGGAGAAACAATAAACTTGGTGGCTTATTAGAGCAGAGCTTACCATGGAAGGGGTATAGGATTCCAGAGAGATGAGGTCCCAAAGAACTTTATTTCATGGGGTAAGAAGTTTTGACTTTATATTACACAAAATAGGAAGTGACAGAGTATATTAAATACTAGAGCCACCATAACCAAGTACCACAGATTGGGTGGGTTAAACAACAGAAATTTATTTTCTCACAATTCTGTAGGCTGGAAGTCCAAGATAAAAGTGTTGCTAGGGCTGTTTCTTTCAAGGCCTCTCCTTGGCTTATAGATAACCACTTCTTCCTGTGTCTTCACATGGCCTTTACTCTTTACATATCTGTGCCCTAATCTCCTCTTCCTCTTAGCACATAAGTTATATTGGATTAGGGCCCACCCTAATAATCTCATTTTACTTTAATCACCTCTTTAAACACTCCACTTCCAAATACAGCTACATTCTGAGGTACTGGAAGTTGTGACTTTGACATATGAACTTGGAGAGAACATAATTCAGCCCTTAACAGGGTTAGATCTAATTTAGATCATCAAGACAGCAGTGTGGACAGATGCAAGACCAGGATAGCGAGACCCTTTGGAAGACTGTTGCAGTATTTAGTCTGCATGGGTGATGATCCCAAGGTTTGTTTTGTTGTTGTTTTGTCCCTGTCATGGCTGATAATCTGAATTTTGAACAAAAGACACAGTGGGAAGCATGGCAAAGGAAGAGTCAAAAGGGTCAACAGGAATACCATGTTAAGTATCACTGGCCTGCAAGATAGAATTCAGACTCCTCGGCATAGTCCACAGGCTTTGGACAATTTCCCTCTGATCTTTCAGTGCAGCAGACTCTTGTCCTGCCACTCAACACAGTGCACGCCCTGCCCTCTAGTCATAAAACCTCATAGTCTCCAATCACACTAGGCTTTTCCTCAAGGCCAAGCCTGTGTGCCTGCTCTGCCCTCTGCCCTCTGCCTGAAATATTCTTTCTCCTCTTCTTAGCCAAACATCTATCTATTCAAATAGAAGTAGTCAAATGTTGCCTTCTTCATGAAACTCTAACGTTCTCTGGCAGCAAGGAACTTCCTCCCCTAGACTCGTAGGAGCATTCTGCATTTTTTTTTTTTTTTTTTTTTTTGCATAGACACTTTCATATGGTGCTATCATTAGTTTACACTTTACACACTTGCTACTCTGACTAAATTGTAAACTCCTTGTGGGCTGGGACTTGATTCCTTTGTTTCCCCAGAGCTCAACATTGTGATCACCAAATGGGAAAGTCTTCAATAAATGTTTGATAAATGTGTGAAAATCAAAGTCTACATTTGATACCACCTACACACTACCAGGTAAGGCCTTGGCTGCGCTTTCTCTGCGATATCTCTTTTTAACTAAAATACTAAGAAGAGATTAAAGAAAGTTAGATTTTCCATATTTGGGGCTAAATCTCTCCTATAAAAAGAAACAAGATATTTTACAAACCAGCAAGGAAAATTCCAGGGGAAAAGCCAGGGGAATCAGCAGAGTTTCCAATCTGTCATCACTTTAGTCCATCTTGTAAATCACTTCCAGTTTAATTTTAAAGGACAAAACACCATTGTCTTCATGTCTTTTTCTATTTAAGAATTTAACAAGTGGCTCCCTTTGACTATCTGATAAAATCCAAGTTTCCCCGTCTGGTTTTGAAGACCTTCCATGGTGTGGCTTCATTTTGTCCGTCCAATCCACTGTCTACACAACTGTCAGAATCACCTTCCTGAAACACAGACAGGATTACTCACTCTCATACTCAAAAATACTTTAAGGCTCCATATGACCTAAGAAAAATCATCTCAAATTCCTCACATTAGTTTTCTACTCTAGTAAGCCCTCACTTAACGTTGTCATAGGTTTTTGGAAACTGCGACTTTAAGCAAAATTAAGTATAATGACACCAAGTTGTTGGGTTTATTATCATCATCAATGTTATAAGGAAGCAACCTTGAATCAAATGACATTATTGGAAGACCTGCTATACTTTGTTTCACTTAAGGTAGCAGTTTCCAAGAACCTATCAACAACATTAAGTGGGGAGTTAATATACTCGGCCCTGGTCTTTCTTGTCCAGGGTATTCTCCCCTATAGACTCCAGTCATCAGCTCACTTCCCGAGTTGTCCTTCACAAATATTTCTTACATTTTCCTGTTTCTGTGTCTTTACAATGTTCAAGTTGTTTCTGAACCACCTGTACTGTTCTCTTCCATATCTGCAGTACAAGTTAGCAGTCTTAATACAAAATACTTCCAATCCACTAAGCTTTCTCCATCTGCTCTATCTCCACTGGTAATCAATTTCTGTTTGGGGTGAGTCTTGAACAGAAATTCTGTGTGTTGCACCATCTGACATAGTTAATTGCTCTTTGCTGCTTGGACTACTCTCTTCCTTTGGCTTCTAGGACACTACTTTCTCTCCTCCTCCTCTTCTCTCTTCCATGAACTGGCCAGTCCTTCTTTAGCTTTTTTATTTGATATGAATTGTCCCAACCTATGCAAGTTGAAGTATCTAAGATTTAACCCTCCTCATCTCTTTTCTAAACATACTCATACTCAGATTTCATCCAGTTCTGTGGTTTTCAATTTCAACAATAGGTTAAAAAGAACTAATTTTCGCCGGGCGCGGTGGCTCAAGCCTGTAATCCCAGCACTTTGGGAGGCCGAGGCGGGTGGATCACGAGGTCAAGAGATCGAGACCATCCTGGTCAACACGGTGAAACCCCGTCTCTACTAAAAATACAAAAAATTAGCTGGGCATGGTGGTGCGTGCCTGTAATCCCAGCTACCCCGGAGGCTGAGGCAGGAGAATTGCCTGAACCCAGGAGGCGGAGGTTGCGGTGAGCCGAGATCGCGCCATTGCACTCCAGCCTGGGTAACAAGAGCGAAACTCCGTCTCAAAAAAAAAAAAAAAGAACTAATTTTCTATCTTTAGCTCTATCTCCTTTCCTCTGATTTCAGATTCATATATTCCAGTGCCTAATCAGTATCTCCACTTGGATGTCAAAAGGGCATCTCAAACATAATATGTCCAAAACTAAATTATTAATTTCCCTCTTCCCTAAAACTTGCATCTACATATCCTTCCTCATATTAGTAAATGGCCCTCCGTTCTTCTAGAGCTTATAATCATCTCTGACTCCTCTTTTTCTCATCTAATCCATTAGCAAATTTTACATTGAAAATATGTCCAGAATTGCACTATGTCCACAACTCTTTCACTGCTACCACTTTGGTCCAAGCCACAATCATCTCTCTTTTTTTTTTAAAAATTATTTCAATAGTATCTTTACTGATCTCTCTGTCCCTCCACCCCTAAGCCTCAATGTGGTCTTTTTAAAGCAGAACGCTGATTATGTAAACTCCTCTGCTCAAAACCCTCTTAGTAGCTTCCCATCTCATTTAGAACATAACCAAAGTTGTTACCATGGCCTACAAAGCACTGTGAAATCTGACCCACCATTGCTTCTGAGTCCATTTGCTACCACATCTACTCTTAGCTCTAGCATTTCTAGCCTCCTTGCTAATTCTTACAGGACTCCAAGCACACTTCTGCTTCCGTATCTTTATACTTAATATTCCTTCACCAGGAACGTTCCTCCTTCAGATAGTCACAGGCTCTCTCCCTTCCATCAGGTTCCCTTTTAAATTCTATCTTATATGTCTGGGTTTAGTGGCTCATGCCTGTAATCCCAGTAGTCTGAAAGGCCAAGGCAGGAGGATCATTTGAGGCCAGGAATTTGAGATCAGCCTGGTCAACACAATGAGGACCTGTCTCTACAAAACTTTTTTTAAAAAAATTAGCCAGACATGGTGGTACATGCTTGTAGTCCCATCTACTCAGGAGGCTGAGGTGGGAGGATCACTTGAGTCCTGGAGGTCGAGGCTGCAGATCAAGCTGATACCATGCTGCTGCACTCCAGCATGAGTGGCAAAGAGAGACCCTGTCTCCCAAAACAAACACAACACAACACAACACAACAAAAAATTCCAGCTTATAATTGAGGCCTTCTCTAACTACTTTAAATAAACTTGCAAGCTTTCCCCCATCATCCTCTAGTCTTTACCTTGAGTTATTTTTCTTCATATCACTTATTACCACTTAACAAAGTATATATTTGTTTCTATGTTTTTATCTATATTCTTCCACTGGAATGTAAGTTTCTTTAGAGAATGTTTTCTTTCCTTCTGTATTCCCTGGACCTAGAATAGTGCCTAGCATGTTGTATGCTTTAGTTTACACGGAATAAAGTAATAATTGCCATATACAAGACTAAAAGCTCCTGTGGCCATAGACTAACTCTTATTGATTATATATTCCCAGTAACACCTACCTTAGTACCTTGCATGTGGTAAAAGTTCAGAATGTTTGTCAAACAGAACTGCATCTTTTTTCTCTCTGCTTCTCAAAGATGCTCTCTGTTCCTTTTTGGCAAGTTTTCATACTGCTACCTGCTTCCTTCCTTCCTATGCCCTACCTCACATCTGCCTTCTTTCCTGTTTATGTTTTAATACAACTTCTTGGGATTCCAGGAAACTTCAAATTACAACTGTTATTTCTCAACTCTTAGAGGCCACACAGACTATGCCCCACAATTTAGCAGTTTATACTAGCATGTATTCTCTGCTTCATGGGCATTCAGCCTTGCTGAATAATGGAATGAGCATTCCATTAACAAAAATATCCCTGCTGTTGCCTCCCAGCCTCACTTCCTTCCCACCTCACATCCTCCTTAACCCTTGGCAATCACTAATCTAGTTTCCATTTCCATAATTTTGTCATTTCAAGAATATTATATAAATAAAACCATTAGCTATGGAACATTTGGGAACTTTTTTTCACTCAGCATAATTCCCTGAAAATTCATTCAGGTTGTTGAGTGTATAGCTAGTCTCATCCTTTTTATTGCTGGGTAGCATTTCTAGAAATTATTTTGATTTTTATTCTTCCTTATTCATCATATCCAATCTAAGAGCAAGTCTTGTCAGTTCTACCACCAAAGTCCATCTTGGTTCTTATCTCTTCTCTCTATATGAATATATTTGTCTATACCATCATTAGCCCTTGCCCAGTCTGAGAGCATCAAACTGATCCTGCTGCCTTCACTCCTGCCCCTTCACAATTAATTTACCATATAATAGGCTATGTTTCAACTAAAAATCTTTACATCACTCTCCAAAGGCCTACTTCCTTCTTTCACCCATATGCTCATTCAAAAATATTTGTTGAGTGCCAACTATATGCTGGTCGTTGTTTAGACTTTGAAGAAGCAGTTATTATATTTAAAAAAATGACAAAATCCCTGATGTTGTGACATTAATACAATAGTCAGGGAAAGCCAAAAATAAAACAAGTAAAATTCAGTAAAACAAAATACTAAAATAAAGCAGGAAAGCAAGATGAGAAGTTCTTGTCGGCAGGTGAGTTAAATTTTTAAATAGACTGGTCAGGGAAGGTCTCACTGAGCAGATGACATTTAAGTAAAATACGAAGGGGACAGGGAAAGAGCTACACAGATAACTGGGTGAAGAACATTGCAGTTAGAGGGAATACCAAATATAACAGGACAAGGTGAAAGCAGGGTGGGAGTATCTGAGGAACTGAAGGAAAATCTGTGTGGCTGGGGTCAGGTGAGCAAGAGGGGAACATTTAGGAGATGAGTTCAGAGAGTTAATGGGTCCAGATGATCTTCCGGCTTTTTAGGCCATTTATAATACCTACTACATCATTTACTCTAAATGATAGCAAGCTTTGGAGAGCTTTGAGCATAATTTGACTTTAAAAAATTCACTCTGGCTGCTGTATCAAGAATAAAGCACAGGAGGAAGAGGGGAAGCAAGCTGATTAGTGAAGAGGTGATTCCAAAAACTAAAGCAAGAGATGGTGGTTTGCAGTACAGTTGTAACTTTGGAGGTGGTGTGAACTGATTGAGTCTGAATATGCCTTAAAAGTTAGAATTGGAGGGTTTGTTGGTAGATTTGATGTAGAGTGTAAGAGAAAAAGTCAAGAATGAGTCTAAGGTTTTGAGTCTGGGCAACTGTACGATGGAGTGACCCATTCACTGAGGTGAAGAGTACAGCTAGAGCAGGTTTGGGGGAGCAGGATGGGGAAGCTTGGTTTGGGACAAACTTATGTTGAAATGCTGGGTACATTTGAGTCTGAGGCTAATAGTCAGTGTTGCGGCAATAATTTGGGAGTTGTCAATGTGCTGACTGCATGTAAAGCCATTAGACTAGATGTTATCAGTTAGGACATTGGTCTAGATGGATATGTCCAAGATCTCTGGGCTCTTCGAAATGAAAAGGCCTAAAAGACGAGAAGTAACTAGCAAAGGACACTGCAGAGGACTTAGAAAAAAAACCCCACATTCCTTACTATAATCATGACCTGGCCCTTGTAAAACTCTTTAACCTTACTCCCAGTACACAGGACACTCATTTTTTGAAATGCACACACTAAGTTCCTTCCTGTCACATGGTCATTGTCTTTGCTCTACCTTCCAACAAGTGTATTTTTACCCTGGCTCTAGTTTTTTTTTTTTTTTTTTTTTTTTTTGAGACGGAGTTTTGCTCTTGTTACCCAGGCTGGAGTGCAATGGCGCGATCTCGGCTCACCGCAACCTCCGCCTCCTGGGTTCAGGCAATTCTCCTGCCTCAGCCTCCTGAGTAGCTGGGATTACAGGCACGTGCCACCATGCCCAGCTAATTTTTTGTATTTTTAGTAGAGACGGGGGTTTCACCATGTTGACCAGGATGGTCTCGATCTCTTGACCTCGTGATCCGCCCGCCTCGGCCTCCCAAAGTGCTGGGATTACAGGCGTGAGCCACCACGCCCGGCCCTCTGGCTCTAGTTTTAATCACTCAAACTAGAAGTAAGAGTTCTTTTACTACAACTCTCAGCTAACTTGTTACTCTATCAGACTTCTCCCTAATTTCCTTAATTCCCATCTGAGTTTTCTCTAACCATCCTAATTAGGTCCAACCCAACTCTCCACCAAATTATGGTTCTTACTATATCTGAAATTTTTTTCACTTATTTTCTGTCTAGAAACCCACTGTCACTTTAACAATAAGCTTACATAATGATTAGAATATGCCAAATGAAAAAGCCCAGCTACTCCTCCCAGAATGCAACTTCCTGGAGAGCAGGGACCTCCTCATCTTGTCCTTTGCCGCATCCCAATGCTGAGCAATCAATTCTGAGCTTTCAATAGTTATTAACGGAATAATGTGGAAGCCACTAACTGGTGATTGAAGGACAGCAATATAAAGAGGTTACCGACAAACGTACACATAGACGGATCTGCTGTCAGTCACTCGCGCCCTAACGCAGACCGAGGAACAACCCGCGCGCATGCGTTGTCGTTCTCTGCTCGCCAGGCTGAACCCGCCCCTTTCCGTAGGCCAGCTTTACCACTGCACATGCGCAGTACGGGATCTGTCTGTTCGTTTGTCGGCGCTATCAATAAAGTTTTGGTGAGCACAGACTCCCTTTTCTTTGACAAGATGGCGGAGTACGACTTAACTACTCGCATCGCGCACTTTCTGGATCGGCATCTAGTCTTTCCGCTTCTGGAGTTTCTCTCTGTAAAGGAGGTGAGGAGGTCTTTGAGCGCGAGGAAGGCGTGGGAACCGGTGAAGTACTGAGCGAGGCCGAAAGGCGATGGCTGTAGCCCTAGGCCCAACACGTGCGAGTAGTGGCGAGTTTGGTTCCTGGACTGACAGTAATGACCTTCTGGTAGTTTAGCGTCGTCCCAGTTAAGAAGCACCTCAGTATTCGGCAGTGAGGAGGAGGGAGGTTACGGAGAGAGAAAAGACGTCTCTTGTTTCACTTACTGAGGTGTCAGTGCCGGAGGGACGTTCGCATCAGTTCCTCTCGGAAGTTGGCGATTCGCTGGTTTCGCCAGAGAACCTTAGATCTGCACAGGCCGGGTTCTAAAAGCAACCTGGAGTGCTGTTAGAGCTTTTGATTTTTCTTTAGGGAACTGTGGGAAGCCGTGGCTTGGCTGTGGTTCTGTGCATGTCTAGTCGTTTGGAGTGATTCTTTTACATTTAAAATAAGTAGAGCTTTAATTTCCATGACTTTTTGAGTTCTTTGCATTGAGTTTTCCTTGTCTTTTGATAAGTAAGACTTTCTAGAACAGCACATTTTGTCAGATGGGTACGGCGCTTCCCCGCACCACCTCCCAAAAAACCCCCATAATCTTTAAATGTGTTTTCCAGTGTGTGTGTTGTACTGACTTAAAGTGATTTGAATGGTCGTTAATGTTCAATGACCTACTCAAGCTATCGTGAATAAATGTGAAGTTCTGGAACTTCATTTTAAAGCTTATCCCACTCAGTCCTAAAAGTTTTATTGGACTTGAAAGTTGGGACTAAAAGAAAATTGAGCTTAGTTATATCTTTAGTTTATTGGGAATTTGATGGATTTTAATAATTATAGTAAAGTACTTTCCTGTAATGAAGGAATTCGGATTTCGACCAGAAAAATAAGTGAATTCTTTTTCTGGAAGCAGATCACAATGTAAGTCTACTTAGGGCACTCCTGATTTGGGGAGTGGATTTTGTGTAGCAAAAAACAAAAAGCAATACAACAACGTCCTACAAAACCAGCTTCCAGGTGGTTGTGGCTCATTAGACAGGTATAATCCTCACATTCATATAAACCTTTTCCAAACATAGACAACTCTAAAATTATTGATGATAGGAAACTGCTAAGATCATTTTCAGTAAATGTCCAAGAATGTCTTGTCATGTAAAACTTAATCTTGAAAAGATATGTTTTTGCTTTGATTCTTCTTTTTGTATTTTAGACCTGGAGTAAAACATTCCCGTCTGCATTGTTTTCTTTCTGGAAAAGTGAGGACAAAAGATCTAGTAAAAGTGCCACATTTCAAAAGTCTTTACCAGCTACTTGTAGAAGTACTTCTGAAGTAGCTGAACGTTATATATTGTTGTGTTCTTTATACTTTCATTTTTTTATGGCAGACAGAAGAAAAGGAGGAATATGTAAATGTAAATTAGATTTTCATAGGGCTAGACGAATACTATTAACTGCAGGCAGTTGAGAATCAGTGGGAAAAACTGCCCAATACCTGCCTACTTGTAAGACAGCTGTCATACACCAGGAGGAAGACAGGTGCTGGAGTATTTACTTACCAATTAATAAGTCCATTTGACTCTTGGACAATACAGGGAATAAGAACGCTGACCTCCTGCAGTCAAAAATGCGTGTATAACTTTTGACTCCCCCAAAACTTTACTGCTGCACTAATGTTGACTGGAAGGCTTACTGAGAACATAAACAGTCCTGTTTTGTATGTACTATATACTGTATTCTTACAATAAAGTAAGCTAGATAAAATGTTCTTAAATCATAAGGAAGAGAAAATACATTTACTGTTTAATAAGTGGAAGTACATCATCATAGGGGTCTTAATTGGCTTCATATTGAGTAGGCTGAGGAGGAGGAAAAGGAGGAGTTGGTCTTGCTGTTTCAGGGGTAGCAGAGGTGAAAGAAGTAGAGGAAGTGGAAGGGAAGTCAGGAAAGACAGGCATACTTTGTGTAACTTTTATTGCAAAAAAATTATATAAATGGACCTGTGTGGTTCAAACCCTTGTTATTCAGGGGTTACTTGTATAGGGCCAGATAATTATGAGAAAGCCAAGATAAAACCCAGACATCTCACCACTGAAAAAGCTTACCTATCCTTTAGAGTTGAATTTTTGTTTTGTTTTTGAGATGGAGTCTCACTCTGTTGCCAGGCCGGAGTGCAATGGCATGATCTTGGCTCACTGCAGCGATTCTCCTGCCTCAGCCTCCCGAGTAGCTGGGATTACAGGTGCCCACCACTATGCCTTGCTAATTTTTGTATTTTTAGTAGAGGTGGATTTTCACCATGTTGGTCAGGCTGGGTCTCGAACTCCTGACCTCCTGATCCACCTGCCTTGGCCTGGCTGAATGTTTTTGATATAAGGCAAAAGTAATAAATGTCGGAGAGGTACTAGTAGAGCGCTATCAAAATGGAAATTCTGTTGTCTTCAGTGAGCAAAAAGGACTTTGAGGAGGTGAGGTTTTGAGTCTTGAAGGCTAGATGGTTAGGATAGAATCAGTGATCCTACTATGTGAGGATACAGCAGCCCTTCCACATCCCCTTAGCAGTTTCAATTTCTGCAGTTTCAGTTAATTACGGTTCAAAAATATTATATGGAGAATTCCAGAAATAAGCAGTTTGTAAGTTTTAAATTGTGCGTGTAAAAGTTTTAATTGTATGTATTTAAAAAAAAAAAAGTAAATATAGGATTGGGGCTATCTGCTGTTTCAGGCATCCCCTGGAGTGTCTTGGAACACGTAGCTCATTGATAAGGAAGGGCTATTTTGCACCAAGAGAAAAACAATTTCATCTATTTGTAGTACGTTGGAGAATATAAGCCTCATGATAGTGGAAGCTTCGTTGTGCTCTCAGCCCATAAAATGGAGTCTGGCATAAAGGCTTTTTATACTTTTTAATCAAGGATTGCATGAATACATGTTTATGTCTCACTGTCCTTTACTTTCATGTGAGGCAGAAGACCAGATAGTGAAATATCTAGGACCCTTGGGCTCTGAATTGGACCCTGGATTAGAATCGTGGCTCTGTCATTTAATACCTCTGTGCTGTCAGAGCAGAATCTTTTACCTTCTTAACCTTTTCTCATGAATAAGATGCTAATACTACCACCATTTCATGGGGTTAGAAAAATTATCTGAGATAATTCGTGTAAAGCACTTTGCTCTTCTGGGATAGAGTGAGTACTCCTAAATGTTTTCTTTTTTGAGACAGGGTCTTACTTTGTCACCCAGACTGGAGTGCAGTGGCAACAATCTTAGCTTACTGCAGCCCTGACTTCCTGGGCTCAAGTGATTCTCCCACTTCAGCCCTCCAAGTAGCTTGGACTGCAGGTGTGTGCCACCACTCCTGGCTTACTTTTTTTTGTATTTTTTTGTAGAGATGGGGTTTTGCCATGTTGCCCAGGCTTGTCTTGAAATCCTCAACTCAAGTAATCTGCTCACTTGGCCTATAAAAGTGCTAGGATTACAGGTGTGAGGTACCACCCTGGCCCTAAATGGTTTTTATTTTTGGAAGATTAGGCCGTTTTATATTGGTATGAGATGAGCGAGGGAGACAGTGAGGGTTTTGATGAGTAAGGTAAAGACTGAAAATGGTCACTAAGAAACTGATCAAAGAAAAATACAAGGATTTGATAAGTGTGGAGGGTCCAACTGAGATTGGAATCATACCTTATAGAGCTAATAATGATGGTCATTCTCAGGGCGGGGAGTGGTAGAAGGCTATGGGAGTAGTACAGAAATATTTAGGGGTAGGCTTATACAGAAATGTCATTTAGAGAAGCACAGATGTGATCAAATAACATTATTGCCTAATTTTGAAACATTTTCTAGTCTTCCTTAGCCAGAACCTAGAGAGTAGATGACTTTCTTTTTTATAGTTAGTTATTAACTAAATTTTATATAGTTGGAGAAAATAGTTTGAGAGAATCAATGATAGAGCTAAAGGGAAAATCTTTGAAATAGCTAAAAATAATATCCAAATTAAGGTAGAAAGTGACATCAAAAGGGTGTTATACAGAAATTGGAAAGAGCAGAAAGTCCGAGGATGATGAAGATTTTAATGGTAATGCTGGAAGGGTTGTCAGTTTAAGTTGGTATTCTTGCAGATGAGATACTTGAAAGTTGTTATAATTTGTGGAATAAAGGAATTTTAGGGCTCGAGCTTTTAAAGAGTCATCAATGTGGCATTATGTTTGTGTAGAATGACAGCAGAGGAAGAGATGGCAAAAAAAAAAACCAGATTATTAATCTGTTAAAACGTAGTATGTTTTCAAGAGGTTGATAGACCAGGGATCAGCAAACTATAGCCTGGGAATCAGATAGCAGCCTTTTTTTTTGTGGTTTTGGGGATAAGAATAGTTTTTAACAGAGGAATATTTGCAAACATTAGTTATAGAATATTGACTTTATACCCAAATTAAGTGAAATGTTTTTTCCTGAAAAAGCATTCTATTCTTATTAGTAGACCTGTATTACAAAAATTTTTACTGTTACTATTTTTGTTTCAAAATTTTAAAAAATTGTGGAAATTTGATTTTCCTTTTTCATGTGAGTACTTATGTAGTATTTTCAATTGTTGCTTCTTGATACACAGTCTAAAGTGTTTGCGTTCTGCCTATAAGGCAGAATTGAGAGGCAGGTGTAGATTTCCGAACAGGCCAGTAACATCTGATGGCAGAGGAGCAAGGCTATTGTATCTACTGTGGAGAGAGATGTGGTAAATTACTGGAGTGGTGAGGAGAGGTAGCATGCTAGGAAAATAATGTTTTTATTTTTCATTAAGGTTTCCATAGGGCTAACTGATGAGAAGTTAAGATTTTTCAGGTAAATTTTTTATCAGATACAACATTCATTCATACAAGTACACAAATATAAATGTACTGGTCAATGATATATATATATTTTTCCAAAATGAATAGTGAATACATTTTTGTGACCACCACTCAGATTAATAAATAAAACATTGCAGACATCCTTAAACTTTCCTTCTGACTTGTTAGTCACTACTCACATCCCTTAAAGGTAAGCTCTAGTCTGATGATTCATTTTGTGTGTTTTTGATTTTTATGTAGATGGAATTAAGCATTTACCACCATGTACTGCTTTGTATGACTTCCTTCACTCAGCATTGTCTGTGAGTCATGTTTTTAGGATAGCAGTAGTAGTTCATTGATTTTTTTGGTGAAAATAGCCAAATGTTAAACTATTGTTAGTATGCTGTAGTTTTCTCATTTTAACATTGATAGACGTGGCTATTACAAATAGTGCTCCTGTATACATTTTTGGAAGTGCACTTTGAATATATGCACCCATTTCTTTTGGGTGCTTTGGAACAGAATTGCTGGATCAAAAAGTATGTTTTGCTTTGGGAGATAAAAATCTTACAAAGTGATTGTGTTGTATTCCTGCCAGAAGAGCATATGTTCCAGGTAGTCTACATCTATACCAACACTGGTATTGTCAGGATTTTAAAAATTTTTGTTGCAATTTTTAATCTTCACTTCCTTTGTGCTTAATGAAGTTGAGAATCTTTTCATGTGTTTATTGCCCATTTGGTTGTCTTCTTTTGTGAAGTGCCTTTTAGTCATTTCAATTGGATGATCTGTCATGTCTTACTCAATTTGTAGGAGCTCTGCATGTAATTTGGAAGGTTCGGTTTTGCTCTCATGGCTAAATACTATTTGACCACTTTCATCTTTACTTCTTGCAGGCAGTGAAGTATTGTGGCATTTTCCTGGATTTTTCTTTCCTTGCAAAATTAAATTCAGTACAGAAATCTTTTCTTTTGCTGAAGCATTTCTGTCCCTGAATATTGTGTAGAATCCTTACATGTTAGTCAGTACACTTTAGGTTTATGTGAGTTTCTGTATTTATCTATTTGCTCCCTGTACTGTAGGTTAAATTCTGTTTCCTGGACTCTTTGCAAAGCAAAAACCTGATGTAACATAGTTGCCTTAAAAAATGAGTGCAGTTTTGTTTCAGCAATGTGGATGGAGAAGCATATAAGTTTATTCCTGATTACCTGGTTATGGAGAGGTGACAGCTATATGTGCTTTACAGAAGAGATGGTGTTGGTTTTGTTTATTTATACATAACCGTGCCTAGAAAGGGTAAGAGATGATTTGTAGGGACACGTAAAAAATAAGAACGTATAAATCAGAAGTAGGGGTGACTGACTATAGTAATTCTCTTCATTTTAAAATTTTCAGGTAAGTAAAATATTTTTACACCTGCAGGTTGGTTACTTGCTATATTGCTTGCCATTATTACTGCCAGAGGGGGTAATTAATATTTTATAGTATTTTATAAAGTATTTCTTGAAATATATTTCCAGGTAAATTAATCTTAGTATTAATCAGTTTATTTGGGAAACTTAAATATATTCATTAGAAAGTTATCTTCTTTTGCAGATATATAATGAAAAGGAATTATTACAAGGTAAATTGGACCTTCTTAGTGATACCAACATGGTAGACTTTGCTATGGATGTTTACAAAAACCTTTATTCTGATGATATTCCTCATGGTAAGTTTTGTCATTAGAACTGAAGCTTGTCTTGTGACTTGAGGATGTGTGTATTAAAGTTTTATGATTTATGAAAGAGCTTTAGCCAAAAGGTTTAATTATTATTTGAATGTTAATGTTCTTTGAGAGAGGTTATATAAAGGTTTCGTGTCTTCTAAAGTATATTGTTTTCTCCTTGTGAAAGATGTAGAACTACTTTAAAATATGGTCATCAGATGCCTTCAGTCATAGTATATATCATCAGAATTGTGCTTATGACTCACATTCCTTACAGTTATCTGAGAATATTTCAGTTCTTTGGTTGCTAACATTTTCAGTGAGTGCATTGTGTCCCTTAGAGATCTTTTTTTTCATTTGAGGTATCTAGTGTAGACATTGTTCTCCAAATATTGGTCCCCAGGACCAGCATCAACAGTTCACCTGGGAGAGCTTGTTAGAAATGCAGGTTTTGGGCCACACACCAGAACCTAGTTAATCAAAACTGTTAAGTGAGGCCTAGTACTCAAGTTGAAGAATTACTGTGGTACAGTGTTTTCCAAATCCTTGCTTTCTGTGGTAATAGATGTTCCTTAAAAAAACAAAAAAAAAGTGGTCCCATAAGTTTGTCATTTCTTCTACGCATATTACAGTTTTAAAGCTTCCAGGAACTCTGGCAGTAGAGAAATACGGTATACCCTGTTTAAATTGACATTTCTCAAAATTTGATCATAGATCTTCTCCTGTGTTTGAGAAAGACTATTATAGAATATATTTTTAATATATAATGCAGAAATTATTACATTAAACATAATCCACCTGTTTGACTTAGAGTTCCCTGCAATAACAGTGGCTCTTTAATTTTAGTTTGTCGTGGAGAAGTAAACAAAAAGGAAACTTTTTTTTTTTTTTTGAGACAGAGTCTTGCACTGTCACCCTGGTTGGAGTGCAACAGCACGATTTCTGCTCACTGCAACTTCTGCCTCCCGAGTTCAAGTGATTTTCTTGCCTCAGCCTGCTGAGTAGTTGGGATTATGGGCATGCACCACCATGCCTGGCTAATTTTTGTATTTTTAGTGGAGACGAGTTTTCAACATATTGGCCAGGCTGGTCTGAAACTCCTGACCTAATATCTGTTGGTGTCAGCCCCACAAAGTGCTGGGATTACAGGTGTGAACCACTGTGCCCTGCCGGAAACTTATTTCTTAGTTTCTTAATAAAACATTAAGATGTTATTAGGGCTGGCTATGTGCAAGTTTTCTCTACCTTTTCATAATACAGTAAAAAGGAATGATAGAATTTCGTTGGAGAGATTTTAGAGCTGGATTTATAGTTAAAAGATTATTATTATATTCTCCAGTTTTCCTTAAGAGTAAGAAAAGGATTCAGAAAAGGATTACGTTTTCCTTTTTGTGCCTTTGTATTACTAGAAGGAAGAAATTAGGGATCTGGGGACATTACTGAGTTAGTAGCCCCATATGAATATATTGGGAGTAAATAAATGTATATATAGTTTAAATGCATCGAAAAATTTCCAGACATTCTCATGAATGAGAAAATGTAGCTGGACGTGGTGGTGTGCACTTGTAGTCTCAGCTACTTGATGGCTTGAGCCCGGGAGGCAGAGATTGCAGTGAGTCAATACCATACCACCTCATTCCAAAGTAGGCGGATGTAATGAAACACAGCTTAACATTGCTTATCATTGTAGTATTGTTCTGCATTTTTAATTAGCATTGAGAGAGAAAAGAACCACAGTTGTTGCACAACTGAAACAGCTTCAGGCAGAAACAGAACCAATTGTGAAGATGTTTGAAGATCCAGAAACTACAAGGCAAATGCAGTCAACCAGGTAAACTCTTCTTAATTTTGAATTCTAAAAATTCTCCTTTCTGGATTAATACAAATGTTAATTCAGACTTTATCCAGTATCCCATAGTAAAAGTTTATGGTTTAAATGAGTGCTTTATTCATTTTAAAATTTTTACTTATCCTTATTTCGTAGGGGCCCGTATTAATATTAAGACTAATTTCTTTTTTTAAAACTTATTTACCACTTGTCTATACTGATTATGCTACAGAAATTTCGTCTCCTATTTTCCCCTTCCCGGGGACATTTGGCAGTGTTTGGAGATACTTTTGGTTGCCATAACTGGAGGGGTGCTTTTGGCACCCAGTAAGTAGAGGCCAGTTATGCTGTTAAACATCCTACAGTGCATAGGACAACACCCCTCCTGCTACTCCCCAACAAAGAATTACCCAACTCAAAATGTCCCTTGAGAAACCCTGTGCCGCTGCATCATGGCTCACGCCTATAATCTCAGCACTTGGGGAGGTGGAGGCAAGTAGTTCTCTTGAGCCTAGGAGTTGGAGACGAGCCTAGGCAACGTGGCGAAACCCTGTATCTACCAAAATAATAAAACCTACAAAATATTAGCCAGGCATTGGGATGCGCTTATAGTCTCAGCTACTTATTTCTTGGGAGGCTGAGGTGGGAGGATGACTTGAGCCCAGGAGGTGGAGGTTGCAGTTAGTTGATAGCATACCACTGCATTCCAAAGTAGGCGATGTAATGAAACATTATTTCGAGGGGAAAAAGAAAGAAATCCTGTGCCTGAGCAATACCTAAAGCCCTAGAGCACATGTGTATCTCCTTATAGGAGAAACGTGAGCTCACTTTATCACCAGCTACATTCTCTCGTATCCTTCCAAGCTCCATTCCCGGCTCAAGGAGTGTAGTTTTGAGCTGATAAGATTATTTTATTCCTAACTTCCCTTTAGCTAGAAACAGACTTACTGTTTCATTTACAAAGAAAGCATGTGCCTACTTATTCTTAACTTAGTACATGTTACTGGTGGAAACCCTTTGGGTTATTAGAAACATTTACAAATAAAATCTCCTACTAAAATTGAATAATGTCGTTTGAGATAAATTCTAGCCACCAGTAAACTGCTTGATGAATTGCTGAATATTTTGCCGTATTTTATCCTTAATTTCTATGTGTTCAAACCAAATTTTTAGAGATTGACTCTTAAGTTTTCCTTTGTGATTTGAGAAGGTGTTACCAGATATTTTTGGAAAATCAGCAAATACACAATTACTGTGCCATATGATGGCATACTATACTATACTATGACATATACTACATATATATGCAGATACAAATGCAGTCAGCTGTCTGTTCTGCATCTGTGGATTCAACCAATTGCAGATTAAAAATATTCAGGGAAAGCACCTACAAAATAACAATACAACAATAAAGAATAATACAAATAAAACGATAGTGTAACCAGTAACAACAATATGATACTTACATTGCATTAGGTATAAGTAATCTAGCGATGATTTAAAGTATATGGGAGGATGTGTATAGTTTACATATAAATACTATGCTATTTTACATAAGGGACTTGAGCACCTGCAGATTTTGGTATTTGAGGATACCGGTGGGTGGGGGGTGGGCGAGGTCTTGGAATTAATGCTCTGGGGATACTAAGGGATGACTATATACACATGCGCACACACACGCACACACAGAGATATATATACACACATTATATGCATAGGCAGAGCTATATATTATGCTAAACTACTTGTATGCCTTTAAATAATTCTACATCTTCAAGTCACATGTAGGTGATTACCAAGGGACAGCTGAAATAATCCAGATGTTAGACTACAACAGAGAATTTAGGATGCTGTAGTTTAGTCACTCAAAGACTGGGAAGTAATGGGATCAGAGTATGAATAAGATGAATGTAGATGTGTTCACCAGTTAGTAGAAAAAGAGAATCTTGTAGCTTAGGAGGCACTGAATTTGAGATAGATGAAAAGATCATGTGTTAAAAACTTGTAATCTTACTATACTTACAAACTACCTATTTTCAGCATAGAAACCTTTTTCTGACAACTCCCCCTTTTTAAGTTTCATTGAACATATAGTATTGTACTTTTCCCAGAAATAATCAGCCAGAGAACAATGACTTATACCTGAGTGGTAAAAGTACTGCAATACAAAGTTATTCACTGTGATCCACTGCAAACATTCAGTTTTTGTTGAAATTATTTTATGTTGGAATTTCATGTACATTTCATATTCACTATTATAATACACGTATATTAATTTTTATGGGGCCATATCTTTGCCCCATGAAATCAAGTAAAATTGTTCTTCCAAAGACACATTACAGCATATTTCTTCTTGTGAGAAGGATAAGAAAATGTTTTCATTTTGGAAAACGCAGTCAGGTGCAGTGACTCACACCTGTAATCCCAGCACTTTGGAAGGCATGGTGGTGCATGCTTATAATCCCAGCTATTTGGGAGGCTGAGGCAGGAGGATTGCATGAACCTGGAAGGCGCAGGTGGCAGTGAGTCAAGATCACGCCACTGCACTCCATCCTTGGATGACAGAGTGACACTCCATCTCAAAAAACAACAATAACAATGAAAATGCTCATAAGGTGGAAAACTATATCCATATATCACCTGTCCCTTGATGCCTTTTTTACCAGTCTGTCGACATCTTAAGATAATGCAAAGCTAATTTAAGAAATATTAAATTTCACACTTAGTTACATGTAATGATTATATAGGGTATGTAGCAAAGCTGTCATGTGTATCAGATGTGATTTATTTATTTATTTATTTTTGAGACAGAGTCTCACTCTGTCACTCAGGCTGGTTTGCAGTGGTGCCTTCTTGGCTCATTGCAACCTATATCTCCCAGGCTCAAGCGATTCTTCTGCTTCAGCCTCCCTTAGCTGGGATTATAGGCACCTGCCACCATGTCCGGCTAATTTTTGTATTTTTAGTAGAGATGGGGTTTCACCATGTTTGGCCAGGCTTATCTCGACCTCCTGACCTCAGGTGATCCACCCGCCTCGGCCTCCCAAAGTGCTAGGATTATAGGCATGAGCCACCGTGGACAGTCAGGCATGATTTATTAATCTTGTCAGTTTGATTTTTAAAGTTTGTAGTTCCCCTTGTATACTTATATTCAAAACATATAATGTCCTGCTTATTTTATTCTGGAAGTCTTACTTAAAGCATTTAAGTATTTATTTAAGGTGGTTTTGTGTAGGTAATGACTTAGAAGTTGGATATGCTTATTTTGTTTTCTATGGCCTTTAAAATACAGTAATTTTTGTTTTTTATTATTTAGGGATGGTAGGATGCTCTTTGACTACCTGGCGGACAAACATGGTGTAAGTGTTTTAAAAATATTTCAATGTTGTCATGTTTTAATAATGCTGACTAAAGACTGGTTTGTACAGATAGGCTCATGGCTTGGCCTACGAATATAATTTCCAGATTAATGTATTATAATATCTCATTATGTTTTTAAAACTTCAATTTTTATAAATTGTTGCTGATAGGAAAATATATGTTAACAGCTCACCTTTAGATAACCGAAATTCTCACAGCTTTCATTTATTCCAAGTTATAATAGTTGGCAATAATTGTTGACATTTTATATTCGTGTCAACAGCAAGCTAAGTATCATAGGGCACAGGATGCTTTTTCTTATGGATTAACAAGTAAGGCAGACAGAATTAAATTTGAATTAAAAATGCTTTAAGCAATAAAATTAAGTAATACTGGCTGGGCGCGGTGGCTCAAGCCTGTAATCCCAGCACTGGGAGGCCGAGGCGGGTGGATCACGAGGTCAAGAGATCGAGACCATCCTGGTCAACACGGTGAAACCTCGTCTCTACAAAAAATACAAAACATTAGCTGGGCATGGTGGCGCATGCCTGTAATCCCAGCAACTCAGGAAGCTGAGGCAGGAGAATTACCTGAACCCAGGAGGCGGAGGTTGCAGTGAGCCGAGATCGCGCCATTGCACTCCAGCCTGGGTAACAAGAGCGAAAAAGTCCGCCCCCCAAAAAAAAAAAAAAAAAAATTAAGTAATACTTTGGCTGCTTTGTGGAACACAATAGCCTTTGAAATTATCAAGGTCTTTATAAATCCCCAAATTCACAAATAAAGAAATGTCATAAGCTTTCCTAATTGAGATTTCTCTCAATCTCATTTCCTTTGTGTTAACTCAAAACATGAATGTTTGCATATAATTAATTATTTAAGGGGTCCCCAACCCTCAGGTCATGGACTAGTACCAGAAGGCTACAGAGCAGATGAGCAAGTGAGCAAGCATTACTACTTGAGTTCTGGCTTCTGTCAAATCAGCGGAGACGTTAAATTCTCGTAGGAGCAAAAACCCTACTGTGAGCTGCACATGCAATTCATCTAGGTTGCGCCCTCCTTTTGAGAGTCCAACTGATGCCTTGATGATCTGAGGTGGAATAGTTTCATCCCAAAACCACCTCCTGTACCCCAACTCCCATTAGTTTACTTCCTTAAATAACTCCAGGGGTCACTTTAGAATAGTCTCCCAAAAGCTGCCATCAAAAATAAATACCATAATCGGGGATATGTTTGATTCGTAAAATACACATTAGAAATTGGTGCATTCAGCATCCACAGTTTTGACCTCAAAGACTTATGAATTGTAATGGAATTTTAAAACTCTAACAAAGAGAACTTAATCTTTTTTTTTCTTTTTAGTTTAGGCAGGAATATTTAGATACGCTCTACAGATATGCAAAATTCCAATATGAATGTGGGAATTACTCAGGAGCAGCAGAATATCTTTATTTTTTTAGAGTGTTGGTAAGTATAAGTACTTGATTTTTTTGTCTTTTGTAGGATTCCTTGGTTCTTCAAAACATGTCTATAGATTTGGGTCTGTTCATTAAGTTTTCAACAGTCATTGGCAAAAGAGAAAAAAGTAAAACCTTCCCACTCAAAAACAGAAACCAGAAACCTTGTTTCAGGGCCTCAAAATTTGGAGGTTGATTTAACTTGTCCTTGAAATCTAAAGTAGTAACCACAAATTTGTTGTTTTTGGTATAGTTTTATGGTTTTTAGCATTAGCAGTATCTTATCATGTATTGGATTTATTATTATACAGCACAGCAAATGGCACGTTGTAGGTGCTTAATTAATATTGATGAGTAAATCCATTATTCCTGATTTAATACTTTGTGGTATATAGATATTCCTTGAACTTGTTCTAAACAACTGTGGAATCCTAAGGGTGTGTGAAATATTTTTTGCCTTAGTAATAGCTTTTTTCCAGTTATGTCTGCCTTCAGCTATTAGAATATAAAGATCAATGGTTTCTTCCTTACATGAGGTGTAGATGAGTTTAAATGGTACTATTACCTATAAAGTATCATGTTACCTTATATTTGACAGGCTTCTAGATTTAGTGCTTTTGTTAGAGAAGCAGAGTTGTGTGAAGCCAGATTAGAAATTAGGCCTTGGCCAGGCACGGTGGCTCATGCCTGTAACCCCAGCATTTTGGGAGGCCAAGGCAGTGTATCACCTGACGTCAGGAGTTAAGCCTGGCCAATCGCGAAAACCTGTCTCTACTTAAAATACAAAAATTAGCCAAACATGTGGCATGTGCCTATAATCCCAGCTACTTGGGAGGCTGAGGCAGGAGAATCACTTGAACCCGGGAGGTAGAGGTTGCAGTGAGCTGAGATGGTGCCACTGCACTCTAGCTTGGGTGACAGAGTGAGATTCCATCTCAAAAAATAATTGAAATAAAATAAATAAAAATCAGGCCTTCAAATTGATGTACTTCTTTCTTATTCTAGAAGTCTTCTGTTTAGGAAAGTGTATTAGGTGCCTTCTAGAGTTATCAAAACATTCTTGTATTAACTGGCCTCTCATTTGAGAAATTGTAATTTGTTACTCACCTTTGACTATTAGGTAGGTACTGAAAATCTTAATTTTTTTTTTTTTTTGAGACAGGCTCTTGCTCTTACTCAGGTTAAAGTGCTACAGTGTTGAACTCCTGTGCTCAAGAGATTCTGTTGTCTCCTGAGTAGCTAGGGCTACAAGTATGCATCACCACGCATGGTTAACTTTCAATTTTTTTTTTTCTGAGATGGAGTCTTGCTATGTTGCACAGGCTGGTCTCAAACTCCTGGCCTGAAGTGATTCTCCCTCCTCAGCCTTTCAATGCTTTGGGATTTACAGGTGTGAGCCACTGCACACTGCCTGTCTAAGATTTCTCTAGTTAATCATAGAAGTTGGAAAAAGATGATAAAACAGAGACTTTTTGTCTTCTAACCTTGGAAGAGTTTGTTTGTTTTTACCGTTATTTTCTGGTGCTTTTTTCTTCACTTATAGCTCCGCATGTCACAAAATAAAGTCTTATGGCTGCTGTCTGTGGTTATTTTCTAGGAAATTAAATTTTCATTTTAGGGGGAGGGAGAGGTTAGTATTACTGATTCAGGTAATTTCTACATTTAAATTGCATAGACAACTTCACTTTTTGAAACTCCACCAACCAATAAAGAAAAAGATTTTATGTTTATTTCCAACTTCGCTTAAGAAAAACAACTTTTTCTCTTGCTCCCATTTGTAGACGAATTCTTAATTTACAGATTAGCTGTGGTTCACTTGCAAGTGCATTGAAGGTAATCAGTGATGCTAAACTTGTAGTAACTTATCAAAAAATTCCATCAGTTTTACTTTGAATATCACAAGGGATTTAGGAGAGCAAAAGTTGATTACTTTGGAAATGTAAACAGCTTAAACCAGGATTGTAAAATCAGAAGCCTGGTATGATTACAGGTACGTGAAAAGACTTGGTTATTTATATCATTTGTTAATGCTGGGAGTGAATTTTGAGAATGAAGATTTAGTGTCATGTTAGAGTTCCAGCACAGTAAATTTATTGTTGCTGGCCAATGAGTGAATGTGCCATTTTGCTAAGACATGGAAACTTAAGGTAACTGCTGGAAATCCAGATATTGAAACTCTTCTAGCATATCCACCCTTGAAAGCAGATTGGTATGAAGAGCCAACTGTAATGACATGGAGTTTAGCCAGAGCAGTACACATGAACCTTTTGAGGATTAAAAAACTTGCTACACTGTTACAAAAAGCTTTCATTCTAACACATATAACACATTCTAGTGTTGATAGTATCATTATATTTATGTAGTATGGTTTTATAATTGGTCTGAAAATTTCTGCAACTGACAGGTTTGTACTTAAAAGTTTGGTGAATTTTTGTTTACTTCTTTAAGAGGATACAAGATAATTCCCTATCTTAAAAAAAACTGGGGGGTTAGTTTTAAGCTCTTGCATTGCCCCTAACAAATTTTATACTGGAACTCAAATGATTTTAATGAAGTGATTGAACACTATGATATAAACACTAAGTTAATATATTTTACATCAAGAGCAGTCAACATATAGTTATTTGAAATTCTTAGAAGTTACGTTCAATTCATTTTAAAATTTTTGTCCCATCTTGTGCCACAAAACATTTGCATTAGGTGTGAGTTTGTTGCTTCTTACTGGCATATTGGCAGACTAACAGAGCGAAGTTTAAAAGAATAGATTATGTTACTTATCTTTTTCTTTTGATTTGGATAGCCAGTACCATAAGATCTATGTATTTGTCTGAAGTTTTGTTTAATAGCAAATCTAAAAATCTTGTTTGGATTTGTGATGAAAAATGTCAGTGTTTTACCTTAGTTAATTAATTTAATTTTTTGCAGTGGCCTTTTTTTATTTCTAAATACTTTTCTGGTGGTTGATTATTCTTTTAAATCTATGCTTAGGGAAACATAAGCTATGAAAGAGCCATTGTAACTATGATCTGAGATTAGAATTTGACTCTCTGAATGACCTATTGTAGGTCAGTGTTGTATAAATTAAAGCTGTGTGACCCTAGAATCTGCCCTTCTTTAAAAAAAAAAAGACTTGGATTTTAAAATACATTGAGGAGTGTTTAGGTACACTGGTTATGAAACTTCTTTGATTTATACTCCAAGAAATGTGTTAATTGAAATAAAATGATGAAGCTGATTTGGTGGGGATTGTTGAACACTTTTGCTCTAAAAGTTATTAGCACTACTTATTATTTTGTTAAAATTTTCCCTCATTGTGGCCTTTAATCTGGCTCCAAAATATACCGCATTCCCTCATTCAGCAGCATCTTGAAATAAAAGTCACTTTAGTTCCTAGGACTATTTGTTGTCATATTTTTGGAGCTATATCTTTCCTTCCGTCAGGATGTAAAATGTATTTTCTTTTAAAAATATTTTTCTTTTTTTTTTTTTCCCATTTATTTATTTTATTGCATTTTAGGTTTTGGGGTACATGTGAAGAACATGCAAAATT
>NW_022436943.1:32282808-32376202 GCF_009761245.1 Sapajus apella | reverse complement strand
GAGGAGACAGTCTCTTCTTTATAGGAGCTCAAATGCTGAACTGTGAGTTCCGTTGTTCATTCAGAACTACTGGGCAGGTACGTTTAGGTCTGCTGCAGCAGAACTCATAAACTGCTTTTTGTTCCCAGGTGCTCTGTCCCAGGGATTTAGGGCTTTATTTATGAGTTTCCGTTATGCTGCCGCCTTCTTTTTTTTTTTTTTTCTATCAGACCTGCCCAGCCCAGCAAGGAGGCAGCCTAGTCACTGTCGGCCTATAGCAGCTTTGCTGAGCTGCTGTGGGCTCCGCCCCGCTGCCGAGTGAACTTCCCTGCAGTCCTGTTTATATGGGTGTAGTTAGAACTGCTTTGGCGATGGTGGCCCGCCTCTGTTGAGGTGGAGTCTCTTTGCTGTGGCGGGTTGCCTTGGCAACGGCAGGCTGCCTCAGCAATGGTGGGCTGACCCGGTAATGGCGGACACCCCTCCCCCACAGAGCTGGACCGTCCTGGGTTCAGCTGTGCTTGCTGTGAAACTCTCAATCCAGAGTTTCTGGTTGCTGTTCTTTTGTGGGGTGGGACCAGCCAAGCCTGATCGCCTGGCTCCCTGCCTCAGAGCCTTTTTTAAGTTGGTGTTCCAGTCGCCTGTTGAAGAGGCGCCAGGGTCTGTTTGTTTTCCCCTGCGGCCACTCACTGCGCTGGCTTAAACAGCGGCACTGAGGTTTGTGGCGCTTTTTTTTTTTTTTTTGCCCTGGAATCTACTGTCCTGGTTCTCTGCTCAGTCCCCTTTTTGAACCGGCGAATGGGCGACTTCCCGTGGCTCCAATCGCCAGCTAAAAGGGCCCCCGGACTGGTGTATTTTGTACGGAGAACCGCGGCTCCGGGGCGCCGACAAAGCAGCTGCGCGGGGCAAAGCAGCGGCGCTGGCCGGCACAGCCGCGCTGGCACAAACAGCCGCGCTGGCGACCGTGGAGCACCTCTGCCCGGGAATTTCCTAGTCTGTGGGCAATAAAAACGCGGCGTCCACTCACCCTCTGCGCTTTCACTGGGAGCTGCAATCCTGAGCTGTTCCTAAACGGCCATCTTGGATCGTCCCTCTTTAAAAATATTTTTCTTTGAGGCTCAAGACAGTATGAGTAATGATAATTTTTGGAGGCATTAGGATCTTCTCTGAAATTTTGGCTCTGATGTACCCTGAAATCACTGTAAGAACTGTGCCTTTAATATTGATTTTCAAGCATAGTTTTTCATATTTTAACATCTGAAATCTGAAAGTGTCTTTCTTTACTAGGTTGTTTGTGGTTTTAAAAATGTAAAATCATTATGTTAAAATTGATGGCATCTTTGACTTGATTATATATTTTAATATTCAGATGTCTTATAAGAATTAAAGATTTTATACTTTGTAATTAAAACAATTATTTTATGGATTTTGTTATATCAGCTTTTAAACTTTCAATGAATTTTGAAAAACTTGTATGTTTGTGTGGCTACCGTTAAATCAAGATAAAGAATATTTCTGTCACCTCACAAAGACCCTTTTAGTCCTTTTTGTGGTCCAACTTCACTGATGGTCCTGGACAACCATTGACCTGCTTTCTGTCCCTGTAGATTAGTTTTGCCTGTTCTAGAATTTTATGTATGTAAGTGGAATGATGTAGTATGTATGTTTGTGTTTGGCCTATTTTTAGTAGCAAGTTTTTGAGATTTATTCATGTTATTGTTTGTATCAGAAGTTAGATTCTATTCATTGCTCAGTAGTATTTCTGTGAATATACCGTGGTCTGTTTCATATATTCATCTCTTGATGAATATTTGGATTACTTTTAGTTTTTGTCTATGAAAAATAAAGTTATGAATATGCATGTATAAGTTATATTGTGGATATACATTGTGATAATAACTAGAACCAGGAGTATCATGGATATGTTTCAAAATTTATTTTACAAATCTAGTCCCTGTGTTATTTGCCTGCTGTTAGGGTGTGCCAAATATTATTCAGTACCTTGAAAAAGAAGAATCTCAGTATAGGCTGTTGTATTGTAGTCCCCAACGTTTAGATTATCTATCTGTAAATATGTATATAAATGTACCTATATATAAATCTATATACATATCTCTGATGGTTTTCATCATTATTTCAGCAACTCATATTTACCAAGTTCTTACCTGTATCAGGTGATAATTATAATCTCTGCATGTGTTGTGTCACTTAAACTATACACCTGGGTTCTATCCCCATGTTGCAGTGAGGAGACTAAAATATAAACTCAAGCTGTTAAATGGTAGAGACAAAATTCTTGATTGGATTTCTGATCCTGCACATATAAATTACCTTGTAATTATGGTATCTACACTATTATGTAAAAGTGCTTCTGTGAAAAATTAAAATTGAAATTTCATCTTGAGGTATAGAAATGTATTCTTCCCCCTTTACTGCCCTTACTTGCTTCTACTGCTTTAGCACATCTGATGGGTTCAGAGTCAGTTTACCCACTTCTGCTTTGTTTTGAGGGAGTCCAGCTTTGCTCATTGTTATTAACTTGATCTCTTTGGATGTTTTGAGTTTGTGACCCTCTTTTACTAGTGGATAGGAGCATTAAGGATGACCCTTAGTCTCCTTTTTTAGGTTAAGACTGTGGTATAAAATTTATAGCTTTCATGATTAGAAGTGTAATTTGGGGCAAGTTATACTTTATGTGTATTAGTTCTCCTCTTGAAAATGGGGATAAAAAATATAGAGTTTTTGTTAGGATTACAGGTAAACACTAGCTTGTATTGCTCCATACTTAATTTATTAATAACTATTAATTGTCATTAACCAGTTAGCCTGTTTTTTTCCCTGTCTCTGTCTCTCCATGACTTTCATTTGTGTCATAATTTGGAAATATTTTTTGGTTCTCTACGTAATTTCTCATTATATTGTAAATGAGACTCACAAGTCTTGATTTTCCACATCTTCATTCTAGTGATTTTAGTGACAAATTACATGTGAATCTAACCTGGTTTCTAAAGTTTTAGGTGCCCGAAATTTGATTAGTTGTGTATAAATTATCTGAAGTGCATTACAGTAAGATGATGTTACTGTTTTCTAGTTATAAAAGTTATCCTTTATTTTCTTACCTAGACTGAATATTGAAGACCTGAGTATTTTTAGCAAATTATGTTTTTGGAAACAAACCAGTGTGGTCCAATAAGGACTTAAATAACTACAGTTCTGTGTAGAGAGTTATAGATCTTTTAGTAGGCTAGAGGAGTTAGGTGGGTATCAAACATACATTATATTCATTCTTCAAGAGTATTCACAATATAATTAATTATGATTTCTTAAACAGGTTCCAGCAACAGATAGAAATGCATTAAGTTCACTCTGGGGAAAGCTGGCCTCTGAAATCTTAATGCAAAATTGGGATGCCGCCATGGAAGATCTTACACGGTTAAAAGAGACCATAGATAATAATGTGAGTTAGAGTTTTTCAGTTATTCTCTGAAATATCTATGTATCCTTCATATTTTCTGATAAGAACAAACGGTGCATTTGGGGAATAAAAAAAGAATGACTAACAAAAAATTTTAAAATAGCTTTGGTTGACCTTACAAAAATCATAATGGATTAGCAGGTTGACTAGTTTGAATCTCCTTAAAGGAAATTGTCAAACTTCATTTGACTCTTAGAGAAAAAATGTAGCTTTCATTTCTGTTAAGCTACTATGCCCTTTTTTTCTATGCCAGTGAAAATGACACTATGCTGTTAGTGCCACCTTTTATTGCAGAAGACAGTTTTCATCTACAATTATCTAATTAAACCACTTACTATGAAATGTTCAGTTTAATTCTTTTAAAATGTTTTCTGAAATGTTTATAATTTATAACTTCTGTGAGAGTTTATAAATTAGAATGTCTTCAGTGGACATAATTGAATCTGTCTCTAAGAACAGGGTAATAATTTGGAATGTTGAGGGATCGTGCAGAGAGAAGGCATAGAGGATCAGACTTTGATCATAATGACCAAAGTCATGCCTTAAAAGGGGCCCATTTTTAATTACAGTTTGGAAGTTAGTGATGTTTGTCCTCTTGCCTCTTTCTTGTACATTAATATTTCTTATGTATACCTTTTTCAATCCTTCAGTCTGTGAGTTCTCCACTCCAGTCCCTTCAGCAGAGAACATGGCTTATTCACTGGTCCCTGTTTGTTTTCTTCAATCACCCCAAAGGTCGCGATAATATTATTGATCTCTTCCTTTACCAGCCACAGTAAGTTCTTTTACTGTGTAATTTTGACTGTATTTAGATAAAATTATATGGAATTGTTTAAACTTAAAATATACTTTATCATTTGAATTTGTTGTCACCTGGTTTTTTTTCTTCATGTAGTAGATTTGTTATTGAAAAGCCTGCATGTGACTCTTAAGTAAATTATTTGACAAAGTGTACTTTAAGCCTTTTAAAGTACGGTCCCTGGGCCAGCAGCATAGGCATCGTACAGAATCTTAAGACTCACTCTAGAACTAAATTATAATCTACATTTTAACAAGAGCCCAGGTAACTCATTTAAACATCAGAGCTTTAGAAATAAGGCTCTAAAACATGCTACTTGAAAGGATATGTGCATCCTGGGAAAGAATCTTTTTATATCATCTTTGCTCTATCTACCATCTTTTGTTTAATCTTTTAGTGATGTAAAATTCACTGCTTATGAACTGGACTATTCTGTTGTTAGCTAGAAATTATTTTGTAAAATTTACTCTTCCAGTGGAACTCAAGTACCTCTGAAACTTCTGCCTGTTATTTCTTGTTTGTTTGGAATGACAGAAAACAAGACTGCTTTATGGGAAGTCTTTAGGTGTTTGAAGATAACTTTTACTCCTCTCTGCTTCCTTCAGGCTAAATACCTCTAGTTTCATTAAATAACGTAGTTTTTCAGACCGTATAGTATTTTGATTGTCTTTTTAGATAATCTATTTATCTTCATAATTTATCTTCGCAATTGACATTTTATTCTAGGATTGTCATCTAAACTTTATAGATTACAGTGGCAATATTAGCTCCTATTGCTTGTACATAAGCTTTTTATAGCCTAAGATTGCAATAGCATATTTTAACAATTGCTTCATGTTATGAGTTATATTGTATTGACTGTATTATTGAGCAACTTTTACAACAACACTTTTTTTTTTTTTTTTTGAGATAAGGCCTGGCTCTGTTTCCCAGACTGGAGTGCAGTGGCGCTATCTAAGCTGACTGCCACCTCTACCTCCCTGGCTCAAGCCATCTTCCCACCTTAGCCTCCCAACTAGCTGGGACTACAGGCACATGCCACCATACCCAGCTAATTTTTCTATTTTTGGTAGAGACAGGGTTTTGCCATGTTGCCCAGGCTGGTCTCAAACTCCTGAGCTCAAGCACTCCGCCTGCCTCAGCCTCCCAAAGTGCTGAGATTATAGGCATGAGCCACTGAACCCAACCCTACATTAACACTTTGGTTCTTTTTTTTAATTAATTGTTCATCTGAATAAAGATTTTTTATATTTTCAATACATTTTATCTTACAGAAATGAAAATGGCTTCATATGACAAATGAAATAATAAAAATTTTAAATGTTGACTAATATCCTCCAAAATCTGAAATACCCTGTGTACCATTATCAGATCAGTTACTTGAGGGAGGATTTGCCGGGGTGGGGGGGGTTGCTTAGATTTTAAATCATTCCATTTAAAAGGATTTTGGGTCCTAATGAATATATTGGTCAGTTTTTTAAAAGTATGTGTATATGGGAATATATTCTAACTTTGTGGAACAAAAAAAAGCTCTTTTGAGCATCCAGTGAAGCCTTCCTCCTCAAAAATTTAAAGTAGATATACACCGAAAAGCCATTGGATATTTAGAAGGAAGGGAAAAATGACGTTAAAATTATCTTTGGGAACATTTTTACAGGCCAGTGGTTCTTAAACATTTTGATCTTAGAACCCATTTACACTATTAAGAATTACTGAATGTAATTTTCTTTGCATTGGTTTTGTCTCTTGGTATATACAGTAAGTCCTCAATGTTGTCTTTGTGTTAGAAACTGCAACTCTAAACAAAACAATGAATAATGAAACCATTTTTTTCCTCATCAGCTTCATACTGAAAGAGTGTTATTTGGTTTTAAAGTTGTAGTTTCCAAGAACATACCGATGATGTTAAGTAAGGATTTAACTGTATTAAAAATAAAAACAAATTAAAAATTTGCTCATTGATAAATGGTAAATTGATTAGATTTAGCACATAATAGATTTTTTAATGAAAATAACTTTAAAAACAAAATGTGACAATGTGTGACAAATTTAGTGTGACAGAGTGACATTGCTTCACATTTTTGCAGACCTTCAATTGCTGGGTTAATTGATAGCTGGATTTTCATGCCTGCTTTCTTGAAATCTGTTGTGATGTGTTTAACTGTATGACGAAAAACCTAGCTTCACACATGTAGTTGGAAAAGAAATGTGTGTTTTGTTAATATCCTTTTCTGATAGTTTTGAAGATTCTCGTTTGAATATAGTAAAACTCAACAAGAAGTAGATACAATAAAACTCAACACAGAGTAGTTTATTATTGTTATTATACTTTAAGTTTTGGGGTACATAGGCAGATCGTGCAGGTTTGTTACATAGGTATACATGTGCCATAGTGGTTTGCTGCGTCTATCCCCCTGTCATCTACATTAGGTATTTCTCCTAATGTTGTCCCTCCCATCCCCCCACCCCTCGACAGGCCTCGGTATGTGATGTTCCACTCCCTGTGTCCATGTGTTCTCATTGTTCATCAACCACTTATGAGTGAGAACGTGTGGTGTTTAGTTTTCTGTTCTTGTGTCCATTTGCTGACAATGGTGGTTTCCAGCATCATCCATGTCCCTGCAAAGGACATGAACCTATCCTTTTTTATGGCTGCATAGTATTCCATGGTATGTATGTGCCACATTTTCTTTATCCAGTCTATCATTGATGGGCATTTGGGTTCGTTCCAAGTCTTAGCTATTGTAAACAGTGCTGCAGTAACATACATCTGCATGTGTCTTTATAATAGAATGTTTTAGGAAGTAGTTTTTTTAAAAGATGGTTTTTAATATAGAATCTGAAGCCATGTCGTTAAAACTTTTTGGGATCCTAAGCTATACTGATATTCTAGACTATATTGAGTTATCTTGCACTTGGAATGGATCTTTTACTCATGCATAGTTTTATAGCATTATTCATTGGTTGTTTGGGAAATATTTACTGGTCCAGAGAGTTATGCAGATATTCTAGTGTACTGACATTATACAACACCAGAAAAACCACATTCATTAACACTATTACCAAACCCATTAGAAAAGGCTTTAAGTTATTGGAAAGCTTTCATGCTCCCAGTAGCTGATACAAATTTTCCAAAATTCTAGTTTTTCTTGAAGGCTCTAATTTTATCATTTGTTTTTCTTGAAGGACAGTCTCACTTCATTTTCTAGAAAATGTCTGCCAAATTCCCAACTCTGAATGTCTGAATAGCTTTGGTTTGTCTGTCATTATTTGAAGTAAAAGTGTTCTGTGAGAAAAGCAGCTGGTTCATCCTGTTTCTAAGTTGCACAAGTACTTTTCCTTAGGGACAACCAAGACACTGAAGTACATATACAGCAGAGGCACTTTATGAATACTTCCCATTTAGACACACAAAAGATGAGAAAGATTAGTACTTACAGGTTGAAATTTTCTAAAATTAGTAATTTGTGCTACTTGATTCAAGGACATAGTTGAAAGTTTTTGTGTTTTTTAAAACTGCAAAAGTGCAGTGGTGAAAAATATAGGGACTACTACTGTAGTTTGATGTCACTACTTTGATTTACTCTGAAGTCCAAGAAGAGTTTCTTTGTTTATAATTTAGTAATTATTAGTAACAAATCAGTTTTAGAACATTTCTATTGCCCCAGTAAGAACCATCATGCCTGTGGAACTATTTTTTAGAACAGAAACAACCTTTGGAAACAAACTACTCAGTAGTATGATGACTTTTAATTGTTTGCAAAAGTACTGTGTTACTATTTTCACTTGCTATAGGGTCAGATTGCTGTCTTATTTTCTGTCTTGTTAAGTCTTCTTAATTTAATTTTTGCTTGATTCTAACTTTTTTCCTATTGGAAATATACCCAGTTGACTTGACAGATCATTGTTACACCCATTTCCTGGACTTCATATTCTTTAAGTGGGAGAGCTGCTTACTGTCGATATTGTGTGTAATGTGCACAGTATGTCTATAATCAGTATGTGTTTTTCAGTTGTCTCTGATAAAGATTTATGAAGAAAGTATTTTTAACTTCTTTTGGCACAGTAGGTGGTTGGTTAGTGCATCCATTTACTATTATACATAGATTATGAATTGCACACTTTTTTTAGAATTTATTTTTTATATCTATTTTATTGCACTTTATGTTCTGGGGTGCCTGTGCTGAACATGCAGGATTGTTGCATAGGTACACACAATACATGGCAATGTGGTTTGCTGCTTCCATCCCGCCGTGACCTATATCTGGCATTTCTCCCCATGTTATCCCTCCCCAACTTCCCTACCCCTCGCTGTCCCTCTCCTATTCTCCCCCAAAGGCCCCAGTGTGTGATGCTCCCCTCCCTGTGTCCATGTGTTCTCATTGTTCAGTACCCGACTATGAATGAGAACATCGGTGTTTGATTTTCTGTTCTTGTGTCAGTTTGCTGAGAATGATGGCTTCCAGATTCATCCATGTTCCTACAAAGGACACAAACTCATCATTTTTTATGGCTGCATATATTCCATGGTGTATATGTGCCACATTTTCCATGTCCAGTCTATCATCGATGGGCATTTGGGTTGATTCCAGGTCTATGCTATTGTAAACAGTGCCACAATGAACATATGTGTGCAAGTGTCTTTACAGGAGAACGATTTATGATCCTTTGGATATGTACCCAGTAATGGGATTGCTGGGTCAAATGGAATTTCTATTTCTAGGTCCTTGAGGAATTGCCACACTGTTTTCCACCATGGCTGAACTAATTAACACTCCCACCAACAGTGTAAAAGTGTTCCTATTTCTCTACATCCTCTCCAGCATCTCTTGTCTCCAGATTTTTTAATGATCGCCTTTCTAACTGGCATGAGATGGTATCTCCATGTGTTTGATTTGCATTTCTCTAATGACCAGTGATGATGAGCATTTTTTCATATGTTTGTTGGCTGCATAAATGTCTTCTTTTGAAAAGTGTCTTTTCATGTACTTTGCTCACTTTTGAATGGGTTTGTTTTTGTTTTTCTTATAAATCTGTTTCAGTTCTTTGTAGATTCTGGATGTTAGCCCTTTGTCAGATGGGTAGATTGCAAAAATTTTTTCCCATTCTTTTGGTTGCTGGTTCACTTTACCGATTGTTTCTTTTTCCCATTTGTCTATTTTGGCTTTTGTTGTGCTTTTGGTGTTTTAGTTATGAAGCCCTTGCCTATGCCTATGTCCTGAACGGTTTTGCCTGGGTTTTCTTCTAGGGTTTTTGTGGTGTTGGGTCTTATGTTTAAGTCTTTAATCCATCTGGAGTTCATTTTAGTGTAAGGTGTCAGGAAAGGGTCCAGTTTCTGTTTTCTGCACATGGCTAGTCAGTTTTCCCAACACCATTTATTAAACAGGGAATCCTTTCCCCATTGCTTATTTTTCTCAGGTTTGTCAAAGATCAGATGTGAGGCGTTGCCTTTCAGGCCTCTGTTCTGTTCCATAGGTCTGTATCTCTATTTTGGTACCAGTACCATGCTGTTTTGATTACTGTAGCCTTGTAGTATAGTTAGAAGTCAGGTAGCATGATGCCTCCAGCTTTGTTCTTTTTGCTTAAAATTGTCTTGGCTATATGGGCTCTCTTTTAGTTCCATATGAAGTTTAAGGTGGTTTTGTCCAGTTATGTGAAGAGGGTCACAGGTAGCTTGATGGGGATAGTGTTCAATCCATAAATTACTTTGGGCAGTATGGCCATTTTCACATTATTGATTCTTTCTAACCATTAGCATGGAATGTTTTTCCATCTATTTGTGTCCTTTCTTATTGCCTTGTGGTCCTTTACATCCTTTGCTAGCTGTATTCCTACGTATTTTATTCTCTTTGCAGCAATTGTGAATGGGAATTCACTCATGATTTGGCTCTCTGTTTGTCTGTTATTGGTGTATAGGAATGCTTGTGATTTCTGCACATTGATTTTGTATCCTGAGACTTTGCTGAAGTTGCTTATCATCTTAAGGAGATTTTAGGCTGAGACGATGGGGTGTTCTAAATATACAATCATGTCGTATGCAAATAGAGACAGTTTGACTTCTTCCTTTCCTAATTGAATACCTTTTATTTCTTTTTCTTGACTGAATGCTCTGGCTAGAACTTCCAATACTATATTGAATAGGAGTGGTGACAGAGGGCATCCCTATGTAATGCCAGATTTCAAAGGGAATGCTTCCAGTTTTTGCCCATTCAGTGTGATATTGGCCATGGGTTTGTCTTAAATAGCTTTTATTATTTTGAGATACATTCCCTTGATACCTAGTTTGTTGAGAGTTTTTAGCATAAAGGGCTGTTGAATTTTGTTGAAGGCCTTCTCTGCATCTATTGAGATAATCATGTGGTTTTTGTCTCTGGTTCTGTTTATGTGATGGATTACGTTTATAGACTTGCATATGTTGAACCAGTCTTGCATCCCTGGGATGAAGCCTACTTGATCATGATGGATAAGCTTTTTGATGTGCTGTTGCAATCAGTTTGCCAGTATTTTATTGAAGATTTTTGCATCTGTGTTCATCATGAATATCGGCCTGGAATTTTCTTTTTTTGTTGAGTCTCTGCTGGGTTTTTGTATCGGGATGATGTTGGTCTCATGAAATGATTTGGGAAGGATTCCCTCTTTTTGGATTGTTTGGTATAGTTTCAGAAGGAAGGAGTGATACCAGCTCCTCTTATATGTCTGGTAGAATTCGGCTGTGAACCCATCTGCACCCGGCCTTTTTTTTGGTTGGTAAGCCATTAATTGCTTTTTTTTGGTTGGTAGGCTATTAATTATTGCCTCAAATTTAGTCCTTGTTATTGGTCTATTCAGAGTTTTGACTTCTTCCTGGTTTAGGCTTGCAAGGGTGTAAATGTCCAGGAATTTATCCATTTCTTCCAGGGTTACTGGTTTATGTGCGTAGAGTTGTTTGTAGTAATCTCTGATGGTAGTTTGTATTTCTGTGGAGTCAGTGGTGACATCACCTTTATCATTTTTTTATTGCATCTATTTGATTCTTCTCTCTTCTTTTTTATTAATCTGGCTAGCAGTCTGTCTGTTTTCTTGATCTTTTTTGAAAAACTAGCTCCTGCATTTATTGATTTTTTTTTTTTTAAGGGTTTTTGTATCTCTGTCTCCTTCAGTTCTGCTTTGATCTTAGTTATTTCTTGTCTTCTGCCAGCTTTTGAGTTTTTTTGATTTTGCTCCTCTGGCTCTTTCAATTTTGATGATACGGTGTCAATTTTAGATCTTTCCTCGTTTCTCTGGTGGGCATTTATTGTTATAAATTTCCCTCTATGCACTGCTTTAAATGTGTCCCAGAGATTCTGGTAAGTTGTGTCTTTGTTCTCATTGGTTTCAAAGAACGTCTTTATTTCTGTCTTGATTTAATTGTTTATCTAGTCAACATTCAAGAGCCAGTTGTTCTGTTTCCATGATGTTGTTTGGTGCTGAGTTAGTTTCTTAATCTTGAGTTGTAATTTGATTGCACTGTGGTCTGAGAGACTGTTTGTTATGATTTCTGTTCTTTTGCATTTGCTGAGGAATGGTATACTTCCAGTTATGTGGTCAGTTTTAGAGTAGGTGCGATGTAGTGTTGAGAAGAATGTATAGTCTGGATTTAGGGTGGAATGTTGTGTAGATGTCCATTAGGTTTGCTTGTTCCAGGTCTGAGTTCAAGTCCTAGATATATTTGTTAATTTTCTGTCTCGTTGATCTGTCTAATATTGACAATGGAGTGTTAAAGTCTCCCCCTATTATTGTGTGGGAGTGTAAGTCTCTTTGTAGGTCTTTAAGAACTTGCTTTATGTATCTGGGTGCTCCTGTTTTGGGTGCGTGTTTATTTAGGATAGTTAGCTCCTCTTGTTGCATTGATCTTTTTACCATTATGTATTGCCCTTGTCTCTTTTGGTCTTCGTTGCTTTAATGTCTATTTTATCAGAAACTAGGATTGCAACTCCTGCTTTTTTTTGCTCTCCATTTGCTTGGTAAATCTTCCTCCTCCCTTAATTTTGAGACTATGTGTATCCTTGCATGAGAGATGGGCTTCCTGGATACAGCACCCCAATAGGTTTTGACTTTTTATCCAATTTGTCAATCTGTGTCTTTTGATTTGCGCATTTAGCCATTTACATTTAGGGTTAATATTTTTATGTGTAAATTTGATCCAGCATTTTGATGCCTGCTGGTTGTTTTGCCCAGTTTCTTCATTGTGTTGATGGTCTTTACCCTTTGGTATGTTTTTGGAGTAGCTAGTACTAGTTGTTCCTTTCTATGTTTAGTGCTTCTTTCAGGAGCTCTTGCAAGGCAGGCCTGGTGGTGATGAATTCTCTTAGCAGTTACTTATTCTTAAAGGATTTTATTTCTCCTTTGCTTATGAAGCTTAGTTTGGTTGGATATGAAATTCTAGGTTGAAAGTTCTTTTCTTTAAGGATGTTGAATATTGGCCCCCCACTCTCTTCTGGCTTGTGGGGTTTCTGCCGAGAGATCAGCTGTGAGTCTGATGGATTTCCCTTTGTGGGTAACCTGACCTTTCTTTCTGGCTGCCCTTAGCATTTTTTCCTTCATTTCAACCCTGGTGAATCTGACAATTATGTGCCTTGGGGTTGCTCTTCTTGAGGAATATCTTTGTGGTGTTCTGTGTATTTCCTGGACTTGAATGTTGGCCTGCCTTGCTAGGTTGGGGAAGTTCTCCTGGATATTATCCTAAAGAGTGTTTTCTAGCTTGGATTCGTTCTCTCCTTCACATTCAGGTACACCTATCAAATGTAGATTAGGTCTTTTCACATAATACCATATTTCTTGGAGGCTTTGTTCCTTTCTTTTCAGTCTTTTTTCCGTAATCTTGCCATTTTATTTTATTGAATTGAACTTCAGTCTCTGATATTCTTTATTGTGTTTGGTTGATTCAGCCATTGAAACTTACTTGTGTATACTTCGTGAAGTTCTTTTGTTGTGTTTTTCAGTTCCATCAAGTCATTTATATTCTCCTCTAAGCTGTTTATTTTCTTTAGCATTTCACCAAACCTTTTTTCAAGGTTCTTAGTTTCTTTGCATTGGGTTAGAACATTTTCTTTTAGCTCGGAAAAGTTTGTTATTACCCACCTTCCAAAGCCTTGTTTCTGTCAATTCATCAAATTTATTCTCCATCCTGTTTTGTTCCCTTCCTGGTGTGGAGTTCTGATCCCTTGGAGGAGGAGAGGTATTTTAGAATTTGGTGTTTTCAACCTTTTGCACTGGTTTCTTCCCATCTTTGTAGATTTATCTACCTGTGGTCTTTGTTGTTGGTGACTTTCTGTTGGGGTCTCTGAGTGGACGTCCTTTTTGTTGATGTTGAGGTTATTTCTTTCTGGTTTTCAGTTTTCCTTCTATCAGTCAGGCCCCTTTGGTGTAGGACTCCTAGAGGTCCACTCCAGACCCTGCTTGCCTCAGGATCACCTGTGGTGGCTACAGAACAGTAAGGGTTGCTGTACGTTCCTTCTGTTGTCTTTGTCCCAGAAGGGTACCTGCCAGATGTCAGCCTGAGCTCTCCTTTATGAGGTGTCTCGTTGGATATACGGGGGTTGGGGACCTGCTTGAGGAGACAGTCTGTCCCTTATAGGAGCTCAAGTGCTGAGCTGGGAGCTCCATTGTTCCATTCACAGCTGCTGGGCAGGTGCTTTCAAGTTCATTGCAGCAGAACTCCTAACCGCCTTTTTTCCCAGGTGCCCTGTCCTGGGAAGTTGGGGCTTTATTTATGTTTCTTACGTGCTGCTGCCTTTTTTTCAGAGATGCCCTACCCAGCAAAGAGGTAATCTAGTCACAGTCTGCCAGCAGAAGTGCTGCTGAGCTGCTGTGGGCTCTGCCCGTCTGCTGCGTTAACTTCCTTGTGGTTTTGTTTACAGAGGTACCGTTAGAACTGTCTTGGTAATGGTGGTCTGCCTCAGTAGTGGCAGACAGTCTCAGAAATGGCGGACTGCCTCAGTAAAGGCGGTTGGCTTCGGTAATGGCAAATTGCCTAAGTAGTGGTGGTCTCCTGGGTGATGGCTGACAACCTTCTCCTCACCAAGCTTGACCATCTGGGGTCCAGCTGCACTTGGTGTGAAACTCTCAATCCAGAGCGTTTCAGATTGCTGGTCTCTGTGGGTGTGGCACTTGCCGAGCATGATCTCCTGGCTTCCTGTTTCAAGCACCTTTTTTTCAGTTGATTAGGTGGCTCTGTTTCCCAGGCATTCCAGGCATCAGTTGAGACCGCCACCCAGATTTGTGTGCGTTTTTGTGTGGAGACCCCTGGCACTGGCAGAAACAGCTGTGCTGGAAATTTGTGGTTGTTTTTGGCTCTGGAATCTCCTGGTCTGTGGGCAGTAAAAGGTTATTTGGAAATGTGGTGGTTACTCATCCTCTGCATTGTTCTCGCTGGGAACTGCACTCCAGAGCTGTGCCTATTTGGTCATCGTGGATCTCCTGCAGATAATTTTCAAGATTAAATTATAGTTGCAGAAAGTTTTAGACCTCATTGCAAATACACAGGAAATTTCATTGAAAGTGATTAATCTGCTATGTGATGACATGCTAAAAGAGAATACCAAAATTATAGAATTGTACATTTACAAATGCCTTTTTAAGTGTGCTCAATTAAAATAATATGCATGTCAAGTGATGTTTGATGTCAGCAAAAACTGCCTGTGCATATTTTTATATTTCCTTTTTTTTTTTTTTTTTTTTTTTTTTTTTTGGAAGATGGAGTCTTGCTCTGTCGCCTAGGCTAGAGTGCAGTGGCACCATCTTGGCTCATTGCAACCTCTGCCTCTTGGGTCCCTCAAGCGATTCTCTTGCCTCAGCCTCCAGAGTAGGTGGGATTACAGGTGACTGCCACCATGCTAAGCTAATTTTTGTATTTTTAGTAGAGACAGGGTTTCTCCACATTGGCCCAGCTGGTCTCAAACTCCTGACCTCAGGTGATCCACCTACCTCAGCTTCCTAAAGTGCTAGGATTACAGGCATGAGCTACCATGCGCAACCTACATTTTCTTATTTTTTTCTTTTTTTTTTTTTTTTTCTGAATCAGGGTCTTGCTCTGTAACCCACGTTGGGATGGCAGTGGTGTAGTTAGTCACAGCTTATTGCAGCCTCGGCCTCCTCGGCTCAGGCAATCCTCCAGCTCAGTTTTTGGGTTTTTTTTGTTTGTTTGTTTGTTTCACTATGTTGCCCAGGCTGGTCTTGAATTCCTGGGCTGAAGCATTTCCCCCACCTCAGCCTCCCAAAGTGTTGGGATTATAGGCGTGAGCCATAGCTCCTGGCTGTTTTTACATTTTCAAGGACTAAATATGTAAAATCTTATTACAGATTACATTATCAGAAAAACATTTGCAATACTTTTTAATGATATAGACCTCTAAATTTTAAATTAATTAAGAAAAATTATTCCTAGTGAAGGAATTCCACTGTCCTCATTAGTAGATCTATAGTTTGGAAATTTGTTTCCCTTCTTTTTATAGAAGTATCTGGAATAATATTTTGAATTTTGTCTCTTGCTCGGAAAGCCAAAAACATTTACTGTCTGGTTCTTTACAAATATTTTACTAGCTTCTGGAATATACTTTAAGAAACAAGGAATGGATTTCCCGAATAAGTAATCCTCCAGTAAAAATAATGAATATATATATGGTGCAATGGTATAGACTTTGGATAAACTAAAAATAAATATGAGTTGAACACTATACAACAAACCTATAGAAATATTTGTGTATAAATTTAGATAAATTTATCATGAGTCTCATAAATGCGAACTAAAATTACCTACTTCAGTAGTAGCAATAGCTCACGCCTATAATCCCACCACTTTGGGAGGTCAAGGCGGGTGGATCACTTGACTTGGCAGTTCGAGATCAGTCTGGCCAATGTGGTGAAACCCTACCTCTACTAAAAATACGAAAAAGTTAGCCAGGTGAGGTGGTGTGTGCCGGTAGTTCCAGCTACTCAGGAGACTGAGGCAGGAGAATGGCTCGAACCCAGGAAGCAGAGATTTCAGTGAGCTGAGATGTCGCCACTGCACTCCTGCCTGGGAGACAGAGCAAGACTTCATCTCAAAAAAAATAATAATAATAATAAAATAAAATAAAATTACCTACTTTAAAACTGATATTAAGAAAAACAATCATGCTTTCTTGTGTTTGTGCCTGATGTCTCTGACAAGAGAAATAATTGTTCTAAATGAGCATTGCACATTTAAAAATTTTTCATTTGAAACTGAGCTTAATTTTTCAGATGATATAACTTGGCCAATGTGTTTTTGATGTCTTTTCCTAGGAATTATTTTATTTTTGAGTGGACATTCTTTTTATATTTTCCCTCTTTAGAGGGCATTCAAGGTAGGCTGAGTGGGACTATATAGTATTAAGTGTTCGATTCTAGGATCCTGTAAGAGTTTAAGCAATGTTTTATGGGAGTCTATAATATAATAACATATAGATTTATTAATCATTGCCTGGGGGAACTTAGAAGATAAGGTGTTGAAGCTGGACTTTGAAGGATGGCTAGGATTTAGGCTTTTAGGGATTTGTGCTTGGGAGACCAATCTGTGAGGAGTGAACTTTAAGAAAAGAAAGAGGGAGCTGTCAGTGGTAGTGCGATGGGAGATGGAGCTGGATGGGTAGTTTGGGGCTTCAGTATTCATTCACCTAAGAGAAAGGGAGTTTATTGACAAAACATTCTGAGATTGGTATAGTGTCTGACACCCAGAGGTGCTAAATTAATACTGTTTGGGCAAATAAATAGGGAGCTAATTGAGGAAATTGAGCAGGAGAAACATAGGGTAAACACCTAATTACAGAGGGTGGTCCGAAGTTGATCATCACAACAGCAAGATTTGCTAAGTATTAGCCAAGGCCCTGTTAACGTTTACCTAACATCTTTTTCTTCCTAATTCCTACTGGTACCACTTTAACCAATGCCTTGTAATATTGTAATATTCCTTCTCCCTATTGCTTCCAGTCTTTCATCCCCTGAATTATTTAAGTGCCTGATTTTTTGACTAGTATGAGTACTTTGCACATAGATTCTCACACATTTTTTCTGATGGATGAATGAAAGTCATCACTTAGTAGTCTTTTGAAACAGACTGACAGCATGCGTATGAGCCTTCCAAAATCCTTTTTACTCAAAAATAATAATAGGATAATTAGCCTCTTGATTGAGTCTTCCATTTTACTCCATATTAAAGAACTAGTGGCTGGCATTCTCATTTGGATTCCTGAAATTGAATTCTGTTTTTAAATTTCCTTGGAGGAGATGCTCTTATTAGACACTCATTCTTAAGTGTCTACAGTCTTAAGACTAGTGAAATAGTACAATCTAATGGCCTGCTTGAGGGTTTTCTTAACTCACCCTGGGTAAGTTATTAAATAACTTTTATATTTTTTTCTTAGGTATCTTAATGCAATTCAGACAATGTGTCCACACATTCTTCGCTATTTGACTACAGCAGTCATAACAAACAAGGATGTTCGGAAGCGCCGGCAGGTGCTAAAAGATCTAGTTAAAGTTATTCAACAGGTAAAACTAAAATTAACACTGAGTGTTTTAAAAAGCACCTAAGGTTTAGGTCTAACCTCTTTTTCTAAAGTAAGAGTTAGTTCTTAAGGTAAAAATGCTTTTAGACATAGGTGGGAAGAATACATGAAGTTCAGAAGAGAGAAGAGCCTCAAATGGGCTTTTGTTGTCCTTAAGTTCAAGATACGCAAGTTGGATGTGGAATGATTATTACTGTCTGCTAGATTAACACTTAATATACATTACGCATTTGTGTTTTTCTTATTGCAAAGAGTGAAGAAAATCTGGAACCTGGAGGTGGGGGGGTCATTACCTGTATCGTTATAGATGGCTGAACTTTGTATACAATACAGTTTCAGTAGACCCCAAGTTGGGCAAAAGGTTCAGGTAACCATGCTGGTTGATATTTAGTGAGCTTATCAGCAAAACCCATAGATTGGGAAAATAATTATTTAAGAATGAATTAAATACAAAGAAGTTACTGTCATTCAGTAGGGAATGAATACCCTTATGCTTGGGGAAGATCTTTGCTGTTTATTGACTAAGGGAGACTTTTGGTAGTAGGGGAATTTGAAAGCTTTCAGAATGCTTCTTAGATGAGAATTAGAGAACTTGGTTTGAAAGACATTATAAGCTTAAGGTGTGGTCTGGAATCAAAATAGGAACAAAATTGCTTTAAGAAGATGCTGGGTAATTTGATTAGAAATTAATGATAAGGAAGCAGAAAACAGGAAGATTGAGAAATTCTGGGGCAATCTGCTAAACAGTGTTGAACCACACCTACCTTGACCTTTATTTATTTTTACAGGAATCTTACACATATAAAGACCCAATTACAGAATTTGTTGAATGCTTATATGTTAACTTTGACTTTGATGGGGCTCAGAAAAAGCTGAGGGAATGTGAATCAGTAAGTATGATTTTTTTACTTACAAATTTATAATCTTAAATTTTTGGATATTTTAAAGTTAATCTTGCAGTATCTTCATTAAAATAATGAAGTGTAATTATAACAAAAATATGTTTGTTAATCTTAAAATGGCCTAAGTGACTTATTAACCCTGTCATGACTTAAATGGCTTATGTTTATTAATCGTAAAATAGGAATGTGCTACGTAATGACTTTTTAAATGTTATTGCCATGTGTTTATCCCTTCTGTGAGGGAAGTTTGTTAAAATATTGGGGGTAACTTAAATTCACAGATATAATTCCACATCTTATCTTGAATGAGTAAATATAATATTTCTTATGTATAAGCAAAGTCACTTTGAATTGCAATATATGGAGTGTTTTTAATTTTGTTTCATAGGTGGGCTTATCTTTAGAATTTTTCACATGATTGTATTTAACATTTGTGATAAACCACTCAATTCTTTGTAGTTACAAGTTTTATAACTGCAGTGCCTCCTGTTGTTTAACAACTGTGGAAGAGTTAGATTATAGTTGTTTTGAATAATTAGTTTACAAGTTTTAAGAAACTAAACTAAGAATTTTACCTGCTAAATGTAGTCACAGTTACTAGATTCACAAGTTACTGGTCATCAGCTTCATCATTTGAACCAAAATTTTAGCACAAAATGGGCAATTTGTTGACAAAGATTTTATTTCTCTAAGAAAAAAAACTGATCATGCAAATGTACATTCCCTGGTGATTTTCAAACATTGGACGGAATAGAAAATTAGAATCCAGATGGTAATTTGTGTTTTTCGTAGTCGTTTCATTATTAAGGTAAACATTGGTGTATATTCATTATGCTAAATGTCTGGGTTTTGCTGTTGAAAGACCTAGAGAGCACTTGGTTGCTGTTCTTGAAGTTAAAACATTCTCTTTTAATTATACCATCTATGGCATAGGAGCCACCTTTTGCATTCTTTTCCTTTCTGATTTCTAAGTCTACTTAAGGTTACAGAAATACTTAGGGCTTTAGTTCATTTATAACTGTTTTAAATAGTTGGAAAAGATTATGTTATCTGCAGAGCATTTATGTAGAATAATGGATAGCACCAAACTTTGTTGTCAGAAGGCTACTTTATTAAGTTATCAGTGGAACAAGAAAACATAGCAGTTTTTAGGTCTTTATTTTGTGGCATTCTTTTACTACTTATTTAAATCATTAAAGATTTGAAAACAGTATTATAGAAAGTGCTGTGGTATAGAACTCATGATATTAGAATGGAAAAATAAAGCAGACAAAATATTTGATTCAAGTTTCAGGCAATTGCTTGTCAGCATCGTTAATTTTTGTTGTATTTGTACATATAGGTACTTGTGAATGACTTCTTTTTGGTGGCTTGCCTTGAAGATTTCATTGAAAATGCCCGTCTCTTCATATTTGAGACTTTCTGTCGCATCCATCAGTGTATCAGCATTAAGTAAGAACACCGTGGTTTGATTTGTATTTTCTACTTTAAAATTTCTGGAAATTTCCATTTATTGTGTATTTACACTTAATAATCCAGTTAATTGGATTTTTATTTCCCTTTGCTTTCAGAAGAACAATGAAACAATTTGATAATTTATTTAAAAACCTAACTTTTCTACAGGCTCAGATATTTTTAGCTTGTATGTATATAGCATTTTTCAAAATACTAAGTTGAAGGTAGTATTTGGTTGTCAGTTACCTTCTTGAAGTATAAATACTGTTGTACCTTTACATGAGAAAAATGAAGTAAACATTTCTAAAATGGTTTTCAACAGCAGTTCAAAGAAGGAGATAACCATTACATCGGAAATTCTGTTGAAAGACCACTACATTTGGTAGACCTTTCCATTTAGTTTGTATTATTTAATTACATATTTGAATTCTCATATAGTAAACTATTGCATCTTAATGTGTTGTAAGATAGAAAAATTATGGTGAATTTTAGTTGGAATTTCCTCTGTTCTGTGAGAAAACTACTGGGAAAAAATTGTGAAATGTACGTAACCTATTAGAAATAAATTGTACACATTAGAGTTTTAAAAGTAGCACCCTGTGGGCACAGAGGAAGTCAAACAGAAATGTTTAAAAACCTACTACTTTAATGTTTGCCTCTGAGGAATAGTGCGTAGAACAAATTCTTTTGCTTTAATGCCATTTGTTTTTGCTTATCCATACTTGACTGGCCTAATTTTAATGGGTTGTCCATTGAAGTGGTTCTCCAGAGATAGAAGGATAGCATAATCATGGGATTTTTCCTATGGGAATTGAATCCTTGCCTTCAGTTTTATTAGCACTTTACTATAGCTTGCAGACAGGATTTTTCAAACCTGATTCTCTTATAAATTATGTGAAAATTCCTAATACTAATGTTGGTTGTGAAATAAAGAGATATAGGTACATCATATGTGGGGCTCTGGTGGACAGTGGGTAACTGAATTCTTGGATTGTTGTTTGTTTTTAAGGTTTGTAATTAGAGCTTATAAAAGAGGGATATTAGTATTTTGGTTTCCCTTACGGAATTTTCTCCATTTCTCATTATAATATGGTCATTTAGGAGTTTTTTGGTCCAGAACTGATTTAGCTACGAACGCTGTTGTGGGCCTTTTGAAAGCTGACTCTTTTTTTCTTTTTTTTCCATCTTTAGCACCTAACATACTAACTTTGTAGCACCTAATATGCTTTGTTCAGTATAGTGTGAGGATACAATATAAATATTTAAGTAAATTTCTTCTGCTCTTTGTATTAGTGAACTTGCCATTTTTGTCCATAATAATGCTTTTCTGCTTTGGTATTTGCTTCCAAGGTACTATCAGTAAGATTTTTTCTAGCTCTTTTATCTCTGCAACCATGGATTCATTATTTTCTTTCTTGGGATTTAGTTTATTATCTTTTATCAGTGAAATAGATTAAGTATGTGTCCTCCTTACTGAAGAGAGATGTACAGCTCAAAGAAGTTAATAGAGTGGGAATGTTTCTATATACTTTTATGTGGCATTACCTAAGAATTTTTCAATTTTTTTTTTTTTTTTTTTTTTTGGTGTAGATTTTTATTATTTCCTTGATCACTGTAGTTTCCTGCTAGACAAAAATCTACAAAACATTTTCAGACTAAAGTCCTAGTGGCTTTCCAGAGTCCGAAAATATATTTTTTCTAGTAGTAGCATTTTCTTTCACTTCAGTTCTTCAATTTTTTTCAATGTTTTATTAAGATGATTAAGAATCCATAGATCAATAATGTATGTTCTTCTTTTCTTTCTTTCTTTCTTTTTTTTTTTTGGAGGCACAGTCCTACACTGTTGCCTAGGCTGGAGTACAGTGGTGCAAACTCTGCCTCCCGGGTTCAAGAGATTGTCATGCCTCAGCCTCCCAAGAGGCTGGGATTATAGGCATGTGCCACCATGCCCAGCTAAGTTTTGTATTTTTAGTAGAGATGGGGATTCACCGTGTTGTCCAGTCTGGTCTCAAACTCCTGACCTCAAGTGATCCACCAGCCTTGGCGTCCCTAAGTGCTGGGATTATAAGCGTAAGCCACTTGTGCCCAGTGTTTTTTCAAATACTGTAGTAGAATTTTCAATCTGAAAGAAATCTTAGGGATCTTCTAATCCAATAACACAGTTACTTTTCAGTAAATTTTATGTAGTGATGGAAATGTTTTATATCTGAAAATGTATTTATATGTGTTCAGTATGGTATACTTTAAAGGTGGCTCACATTTCAAGATCTTGAAGCATGGCTTCCAAATCTCTGTGTGTGTGGCACTACGACTTATTTTCAAATGCAGTATTGTGTATATGAATATATCTATTTATATATGTATATAAGCCGATCAAAGCAGAGCCCATTCACCTTGCCTGTCCTATAGCTCTGTTCAGCTTTTCTTCTGACTACTAGAACACGTCTTTGGAACACAGTTTGACTAACACTGACTCAGAACAACTGCATTGTTATGTAGCCAGGAAACTTAAGGCTTGAGGACAGTAAGGTGCTTAGGTCTTGATAGACCCTGGACTAATAGGTATCTGATATTCATTGGACTGTACCTCATTATAAATTCCTTCTTTATTTTTTTTTTGAGACAGAGTCTTGCTCTGTCATCCAGGTTGGAGTGTGGTGGCGGAATCTCTGCTCACTGCAGTGTCCACCTCCCAGATTTAAGCGATTCTCCTGCCTCAGCCTCCTGGGTAGCTGAAATTACAAGCGTCCACCACCACACCTGGCTATTTTTTATATTTTTTTTATTAGAGATGGGGTTTTACCATGTTGGCCAGGCTGGTCTCGAACTCCTGACCTCAGTGATCCGCCCGCTTCGGCCTTTCAAAGTGCTGGGATTGTAGTGGTGAGCCACTGCGCCTGGCCTATATATTCTTTTATATTGTGAACAATTTATATTTTCAGAAATGTCAGGTTTAGATTAATTTGTTATTTAGTGTATCAGTTGAGCCAGAGGATAAGGATGAAAACACTAAGTCAATTTAACTCTGTGTTTCAGAATCTCTGTAGAATTTGTTTTACAAACTCCTTGTAGCCACCCTAACCTTTTGAATCAGATTTACTGAGTAGGCTATGCTATGATTTGCATCAGGGCTGCTGTGCTGTATCTTGAGGGTATTCCGAAGCACGCCAGAATCAAAAACCACTGCGTTAGGTCACCAATTTTTTTTTTTTTTTTAAAGATGGGGTTTCACCATGATGGCCAGGCTGGTCTTCAACTCCTGACTTCAGGTGATCTACCCACCTTGGCCTCCCAAAGTGCTAGGATTATAGGTGTGAGCCACCGCACCCGGCTAGGTCACCAATTTTTAAGGTATGTAATTACAGCCTGCTAAAATGAGTGAAAAAAAATCAGTAATTTAATACCTTTGTTGTAAAATGAATTAAGAAGGTAAGCTTCTTTGTGTTTTTAAAGATGCTTTAATGGGTTAGAAAGACGGTGGCTGGAAATAAAAAGTATTTATGTTGGTACTTGATAAATACAGCTAACATTTTAATTTGGGCTCCAAGGACTTGAAATCTACAATAATGACTAACAAGATCTCAAAATTACCTTTAAACAATACATAGGAAAAAAAATACTTGTTCTCTGATCCCGAGGTTTTAAACCTAGCTGTACGTTGAAATCATCTGGAGAAGTAAAACAATCAGAATTTAAGCTTAAAAATAATAGATTTCCTGGTTTCATCCCAGACCTTCTGACTCAAAATCTCTGGGATATAGACTTGAGAATCTGAGATTAAACCTCAGGTGGTTCTTTTGCAGTCAGCCTTGGGGAATCATTGCTGTAAATTTGTGATTTTGTAGTACTGATAATACATTAGAATCAAATGGGAAACTCATTGCATACTCAAGTAATAAAAAATACTGGATGACTGAGCCTAACAGTTAAAAAACAAAAACAATCTCTGGGGGGAGACCCCAGTGACTATGTTTTTAAAAAGATCCTCTAAGGGATTTTGATGCAAGATCTGGCTTTTTTTTTTTTAAAAAAAAAAAAAAGCTAAACTGTTTATTTTGAGATGATTTGTATCAGTTTTAAGAAATAATAACGAGACCCCCCCGCTGTGTTCTTTACTCAGTCTCTCCCATTAGTAACATTTTGCAAAACCATGGAAAGGTATAGCAACCAGGATGTTGATGTTGATACATTCAAGATATAGAACATTTCTATCACCTTCAAGCTGCTGCTTTATGGTGGTATTCTCTTCCCTGCCATCTTCTCCTTAATTTCTAGCAAACACTCATTTGTTCTCCAATTCTATATTTTTAGTACTTTAAGAATATGCAAAACATTTTCTAAAAATTAGTGTTAGCTTCCTAAACGTTAAATATGTTACATATCATGATTAAGGTATAATTAATTAATAGCAACCTAACTAGTAGTATAGTTCTCCAAAGAAAACATTACAGATGTTAATGAGTGCCCCTTTTGGCCAAACACAGAACAGAAAGTAGTGAGTACACTTTCAAAGAGCTTAAAATCCAGAAGAAGCGGATATTAAATAAGTAGACAAACAAATATAAAACTACGAATTATTGAAAATATTTGTAATTTTAGGAAATTTCAAAATTTTATATTTGAAATTAAACATTATTTAAAATATGTCCATATCGTTCTCTAGTCACTCTGCTTTGAAGAGCAATGAGAAGAAAATTAGATAGGTTCAGTGAATCCTGATAACTCTCTAAATGGAATATCTTTAAGCCCCAAACTAGACTTTTTACACTGAATACTAACTGTGGCAAGTTATTCCATTCACTCGTTTATTCTGGCTTATTTTTACCTCTAGTTAAAGTTATTTGATGCTTCTATCTTTTGGGGGATAGGGAGAGGGGAAGGATATGTCTCAGCTTTCTTTTCTTCCGCCAAAGGACACATTTCTAATGCTGAAAATAGTATTATAAAACCCATAATTGATTATTAAACTCCATTTGTAATTCAGAACATTCTCTGTTAATAGATTTCCTGACTAAATGCCTGTAAGCACATGTGATAATCATAGCTTTATAAAAATGTATTATTAAGAATGTTTTTATATAAGCCTATAGATATGTAGGATAAGTTACAAATCTGTTTACCATAAAGTATGCAACATCTGTCAAAAAAGATTACTGTGGTGGGGTTTAATTTAGTATAGCTGAATAGTTTTATCAGCTATGGTATGTGTCTGAAATTTAAAAGCTGTTGTTCTAAAATAATTCTTGGACCAGTTTTCAATTGTAGATAAAAACAAAGTATGGAAGTAATATTTTGAATGTATATGATAAACATGTTGGAGCATACATTAATGTAATTTCCCAGTGGAGCTTACTTTAAGTTTTGAAGTTATTCTACTTTGCTTATTTTGTTAAGTTACATTTTAGGTCTTAATATTTATTACCTCATAATAATTTATATTTAGAATTACTTACTGATAGTTGGGAGAAATAGAAAGGTGTGTTTCCAGATGGAGATAAACAGTTTCAAAGGCCATTATCATTGCATTTTTGCATTATCAATAAGGTTTAGTTAATTATAAGATTATAAAGAGATGTTGGGAAGTTCAGTGAGAATTTTCAGTTGTCACATAAGGATTTAGCATTTCTCAGTTTTCTCCTGTTTTCCTTGTCCTATATCCTCCCAATCATACAGTTAAACAGTTTGCACTTAACATTTAATCTTTAATTATTGTCTTTAATTAGAAAAGATTTGGATTACTTTTCTTTGGATGTGCTGAATAGTTGGCCAACAGTCTTCAGTAAAAACTAGACCAGTGGTTCTTATATTCTAATTGTTAAGTCAGCAGTATTTTGAAATAAATTGTGCCATCATATAAAATTTGGAAAGCCAGGTTATGCAAAGAGGTAATTAACAAGACAGGTGAAATATAGGTTCCCCAGATCCTTATTTTTCCAAGTCTTTGTTGAGATAAGAGGGTGAGGGAGGATGGTGGCTAGGGGACGGTTCAGAAAAGGAAGACCATTTAAACGATTATGCAGTGAAAAACTGACAGAAAATCTAGAGTTGAATCGGTTCCCTAAATCAAGACATATGTCTGTGTCCATAAATGGGATCTCTGGTATTTTTTACTTTCTGAAAACAAAAAAGTATTTCATTTTGTGCTAGAAGCATGAACATGTTTAATTAAATTGAACTGAGGATGAGTTTTTTTTTTTTTTTTTTTTTTTGGCTTTGGCTTTTGAAGTAGCCCTTAAGAATTCTGTGCATATCTTATTTAACATATTTGATATTGTGTTTTTTGTGTGTCAGTTGAGTAGGAGAGCTACTTAGGTTAAAGATATTTATAAGGGATTTACAGAACATATTTAAGTATCTACCTTAAGCTGCCTACAGACAAGGTTGAGATTTTTAGTGTAATCTAAATAATCTAGAAATCTTGGTGTTCAAAATCTGGATTGAACTAGGTATTTTTCTCAGAAATTCTGCATGTTGTTGGATTTTGTCTTTTAGTTTATTGATAAATTGAATTATATTCAGTAACATGAGGTAAGCATTTTTGTCTTTTTTTTTTTTTTAATTGGTTTTTTAGTGTTTTTGCCCCGTAGCCACTAGACCACCAGGGGGACAACTTTTTGTCTTTTAAGTTTTGATAGGATATTACACTTTTATTTTAAAAATCTGTACTATTCTGTATAAAATTGCTAGATTGGAACAGAAGTGTAGATTTTGATTATTTCTATTAGTCATTTTTTTGCTTTTTGTTTTCTTTGCTTTTTGCAGAGACGGAGTCTTGCTTTGTTGCCCAGGCTGGTCTCAAATTCCCTGGCTCAAGCAATACTCCTGCCTTGGCCTCCCAAAGTGCTGGGATTACAGGTCTGTTAAACACTTAGTTTCTTTTACGTTGTGTATTTTCATGTTACTTAAAACAAACTAGACTAGTTCCACATTCTTTAATTCAGAGTAATAATCAATAGCTTAGATAAACTGAGATGCCGTAAATAATATACTAGTATTCCTTGGCCCTTATTTCAGGTTTTTCTTTGACTTGATTCACTAAGTAAAGATCAACAAATAAGTGATCAACAAGCACAGTGCAAACAAAGAGATTTGAGAACAGCTTACCTAAGGAAATTTTTTTTTTTTCTTGGAGACAGAGTTTTACTCTTGTCACCCAGGCTAGAGTGCAATGGCATGATCTTGGCTCACCGCAACCTCTGCCTCCCCAGTTCAAGCGATTCTCCTGCCTCAGCCCCCCGAGTAGCTGGGATTACAGATATGCGCCACCACGTCCAGCTAATTTTGTATTTTTTAGTAGAGACAGGGCTTCTGCATGTTGGTCAGGCTGGTCTCAAAGTGCCGACCTCAGGTGATCCACCTGCCTCGGCCTCCCAAAGTGCTGGGATTACAGGCGTGAGCCACTGAGCCTGGCCTGCTTTTTATTTTTTATGGAGACACAGGGTCTTGTTGATCTTGTTCTGTCATCAGGCTGGAGTACAGTGGTATAGTCATAACTTACTGCAGTCTCAAACTGCTGGGCTCAAATGATACACCTTAGCCTCTCGAGTATCTGGGACTATAGGTGCAAGTCACCAAGCCTGTGTGTGTGTGTATGTCTATGCGCACGTGTGCACAGAATCTCACTTTGTTGCTCAGCCTGTGTGTATGTCTGTGTCCATGCACACATGTACACAGAATCTCACTGTGTTGCTCAGCCTGGTCTCAAACTTCTGACTTCAGCCTTCTAAAGTATTGGGATTATAGGTGTGAGCCACACATCCAGCCTAGAATGGAATTTTCATTCTACTGTCTTAAAAATCTGAGTAAATATCATTTCCTTAGGTAAGCTGTTCCCAAATCTCCAGCTTAGAACTGGTAGACCTTTCTGCATCTCACATAGATAATTCCTTCCACTTTTCCTTTTTTTTTTTTTTTTTTTTTTTTTTTGAGATGGGGTCTCACTTTGTTGTCCATGCTGGAATGCAGTGATGCCATCTCAGCTCACTATAACCTCTGCCCCCCCAAGATCAAGTTACATTTAAGTCAAGACCCCCTTGACTTAAACTCCATAACGGCTGACAACAGAGGATATTTTGTCAACAGCATGTAACACAGTTTATATTTTGTTGAGTGAATATTAGCAAAGGAAAAGGATTGGTTTGGTTTGGCTGGCGTATTTATGAAAGAGGATAATGGGAACTTGGAAAGTTAAAAGTATTGAAAGGAATTTGGGAATAAACTGGGTGTAATAGTACCCCTTATCCAAGGGGTATGTTCCAAGATCCCCAGAGGATGCTTAAAACCACAGGTAGTACCAAACCCAATACATACTGGGTTTTTCCCTGTGCATACATACCTATGATAAAGTTTAATTTATAATTTGAGCACAGTAAGAGATTAACAACAATAACTAATAATAAATAGAACAATTATAGCAAAACGCCAGCATCACTACTCTTGTAATTTAGGGCCATTATTAAGTAAAATAATGGTTCCTCGAACACAAGCACTGTGATATCAGGACACTTGATCTGTTAGCTGGGATAGCTACTATATAACTGATGGGTGGGTAGTGTATACAGCATGGATATGTTGGACAAAAGAATGATTCAAGTCCTGGGTGAGACAGAGTAGGACAGCACAAGCTGTCATCCTACTACCCAGAACAGTGTACAATTTAAAGCTTACCAATTGTTTATTTCTGGAGTTTTCTATTTAATATTTTCAGACAGGGATTGACTGCTGATAACAGAAACCAAGGAAGATGGAACTACAGATAAGTGGGAACTACAATAGTTTGGTTGTAGAACTAACCTGGTAGCTATGTAAGATAGATTGAAGAGACTCAAGAGGTAAAGAGTTAGAAGACTAAGAAATAGTAATGGAGCCTGAGCTAGGGTAATGACTAGAATAGGAATCAATCAGACAGTAAAAATTTATTGTCTTCTGTGTACAAGGCATCATGCTCTAATTGCTGGACATAATGGCAATGAATGAATGAGGAAGATACCGTACGTGCAGTTTGTTTACATGTATACAGTTTACCTTGGAAGCAGATATTCAATAAAACAATTACAAGTGACTAGAATAGGAATCAGTCAGACAGTAAATATTTATTGTATCCTGTGTACGAGGCATCATGCTACTAATTGCTGGACATAATGGCAGTGAATGAGGAGGATATGGTGTGTGCACTTTGTGTACATGTATACAGTCTGCCTTAGAAGCAGATATTCAATAAAACAACTACAGCAAAAATAGGTGCTATGAAAGCACTCAAATGATGTATCACAGATGGGAGAGGTGTCTTAGGAGGCTTATGGAGGGTCTTGTTTTAGCTGAGACTTGATAGTTTCAATGAAGATAAAAGACAAACATATATATACATGTATGTATACTACATACTCTTAAATATTATACATGCATATGTAGGTACTCTTCCATCAGCTGAACTGACAACCTACTAAGACTGCTGTGTTTTTAATTCTGGTAAATTAAGCATTGCAATGGCCCTCTTCAACCTGATCATAAAATTGGAAAAATACAAAATGCAGATTGGTTGATATCAAAGAGTATTTTACATCAAGATCTTCATGGTCTGGTCCTTTCCCTCTGTCTCTTTTATCAAATTCAGTGGCCATATAGGCTATATAGTATATAGCTCCAGGGAGTGACCCCACAGTTTATAGCATAAACATACACATTGCCCCTGAGTTTTACTTATGTTTTTCCTGAGATTTTACTTATTACTGATGCTCCTTATAGGTTTACTTTTTCAGTAGCTTTTGGGATACATACGGTTTTTGTTACATGGATGAATAATATAATGGTGAATTCTGAGGTTTTAGCTCATAACTTTTAGCTCCCACTTATAAATGAAAACATAAGGTTTTTGGTTTTCCACTCCTGCAATACTTCACTTAGAATAATGGCCTCCAACTCATCCAAGTCACTTCAAAAGACATTATTTTCTTCCTTTTGATGGCTGAGTAGTATTTCATGGTTTATATATACCACATTTACTTTATCCACTTGTTTGTCAGTGGGCACTTAGGTCGGTTTCTAAGTGAATTTTGAATTGTGCTGCTAGAAATATGTGTGCAAGTATCTTTTTCATGTCTTCTTTATGCAAAGGTTTACTTTGTATAACCATTGCGTAGTTGTCCCTTAGTCCTTGGGGGACTGGTTCTAGGACCCTCCTGGATGCCAAAATTCATAGATTCTCAGGTGACTTAAATAAAATGGCAAGGTATTTGCATATAACGTATGCATATTATCTCATACTTTTAATCATCTCGAGGTTCTGTTAAAAATGTAAATGCTATGTAAATAGGTGTTATATTGTATTGATTTTTCATTTGTATTATTTTTGCATGGTTATTTTTTATTGTTGGGTTTTTTTTTTTTTCCACAAATATTTTTTATCCATGGTTTGTTGAATCTGAGGATGTGGAACCTGTGGATATGGAGGGCTGACTTTTAATATACCCTTATATAGAAGAAACATCATAAAAGCGTTTTAATCTCTTAGATCATTACTTGTTGAGCATCTGGTATAAATGTAAAGTACTGTTCTAGAACCTGGAGGATTTCCGTAAATACAGAATGTAGCATCCTCCCCTCAAGAATTTTACAGTCCAGTTGGTGAAGGGAATAGGTCGTGCATACTACAGGTCAATAGGCAGAAGCATATGAACAAATCAGACAGTAGGGGTCATGGTATGTAAGAGAAGGGTGATCCAGAAATACCAAAAAGTCACTATGCAGAGAGTGAGTCAAGACTGTGTACACAAAACTAAGTTTTTGGACCCAGTTAATTAACATTGCTGTTTTTACTTTTCATTAGCATGTTGGCGGATAAACTGAACATGACTCCAGAAGAAGCTGAAAGGTGGATTGTAAATTTGATTAGAAATGCAAGACTGGATGCCAAGATTGATTCTAAATTGGTGAGTATTATGTTAGCTATGCTATATACTGTCAGTTCCTGATTTTACTTTTAGGAACTCCTAACTAGGACCTTTTATTACCTCCTTTAATAATTTATTTTGTTTCAATGTAAAATAGTTCTTTGAAGGCAACAGCAGCCTCATATTTTTTTCTTGCTTGGTAAATATTGTCATCTCTATACAGTGCATTAAAATATATGCAAAGGTTATGTCATGCTCATTACTTACTGAGAAAGTTATTAACATTGTAGGATCTGTTTCCCTGTGTTTCCTTTTAGGGTCATGTGGTTATGGGTAACAATGCAGTCTCACCCTATCAGCAAGTGATTGAAAAGACCAAAAGCCTTTCTTTTAGAAGCCAGATGTTGGCCATGAATATTGAGAAGAAACTTAATCAGAATAGCAGGTCAGAGGTAAGAACCACACATTTTCTATTCTGTCTGGGATTTAGCAACCATGTAATTGTTACATGAAGTTTGGAAGTCTGTCAATATGAATTGTAGCTGATTTTTTTTCTCTTTAAAGGTATGAACATTTTGTTTAAGAAATTACTTAACAGAAATGAATTTTTTCTTAGCTGTATTATATGTATTAAACATGGAAACTGAAAAAGAAATTGTGTTCCAGTTCATTATAACTATTTTTCTTTTGCTTTTACTCTTCCTGTGTGACTTCATTAACTCATTTCCTCAGGGTTTTCAACACATCATTTTGATACTGGCAGATGATAACTTACATGTGTAGCTCTCTTTCAAGTGTTCAAAATGTGTATTCTTTCTAAATCTAAAGAAACAGTTATGTAAAAATGTTGATCTTATTATATGTATTAGTCCTGATCTTATACAAATTTCATTATCTTTCATCTGATATTCATATGAAAAATTAATCTCCCATTTTGGTAGAGATCCTGCATGTTAGATATTAAAGAAACTTGAATGGCCTTATAATTTTGGAATCCTAAACTATTTTTAATGTTGTTTAGACATTATGAATATGTGTAACTGGAGAATAGGAAGTCATTAGGAAACAGTTGTGGAATGTGCAGAAACCCCTTTTGATTGAAATTTTAGAACAAATTTTGTCCACAGAATAGTCCTTTAGTTCGAAAGAGAAGGATGCATTGGAATGCGAATTGCATGCTTTAACCAAGTTTGGAATAACTGAGCCTGGAAAATAACTTTCATATGATGTTTTTTTTCCGTATGCTTCAGGATTTATTTGTATTTTTTATTGTTCCAGTATTAATGATACTGTTATTGCTATATATTTTAATTGGCCAAAAACTATGTCAGATAATAATTTTGATAAGTTGGTTTTGTCCTAAGTGGGACATCTGACATCTATCTAGTAATCACAGGAGTTGAGATCTTACAATGGTTTGGCAAGAGTAGTGCTAAAGTAAATGCTTTGTCACTTTCTTCTATGTTAGCTTTTTCCAAAAGTATTTTCTTTTTACCCTGTTGATTTCTTTTTGCATATTTTAGGCTCCTAACTGGGCAACTCAAGATTCTGGATTCTACTGAAGAACCATTAAGAAACAGTGAAAAAACTATAAAGGAAAGATGATATAATAAAATTATTATGTAAAGGGTACCTTACATTTTGGAAACAGCATATTGAGTATAAATTTTGAAGAATTGGAATAAAATTGACTATGATTCATTTTATTTTGCTGTCAGTTTTCTTGCATGTACAAGTTTATGGGGTTTTTTTTGTTTTTTGTTTTTTTACTTTATTTTGGAATAATTATATATTCAGAAGTTTCAAACATAGTACAGAGAAGTCCATGTAGGCTGAACCCAGTATCCCTCAACTTTTTCATTTTATGTTACTATGGTACAGTATCAAAACCAACATTGTATGTGAATCTACACATGTAATAAAATGGTATGTGAATAGCTCCATACCATTTTATTACATGTGTAGATTTATGTACATCACTGCAGCCAAGAGAGAGAACTATCATCATCATGATCTCCCTCATGCTACCCTTTTGTAGCCATACCTACTCCCAACCAGCTCTAACCCTAGGGATCACTAATCTGTTCCTCATCACTATAATTTTGTCATTAGGAGAATGTTATACAAATGGAATTACATAATATACAACCATTGAGATTAGATTTTTCATTTATCACAGTGCTCTTGAGAGCCATCCAAGTTGTCATATATATGTATGTACACACATACATTTATATGTATATATACATATATATACACCCACATATATATATATGCCTCTACACACACACAAAATCAGTAGCTCATTTCTTCTTATTGCCAAATTGTATTCCATGGTATTGATTTACCACATGAAAGATATTTTAGTTGTTTCCAGTTTGAGACCATTTGTTGCTTAATTTCTTAAAGTGGCTCCTCAGTCACTCACTGTATAGTTATGGAGACTAGGCATGTAGGTCTAATTTTATAAGTGTCTCCCTAATTGTTAAATGCAAGCACATACTGTTAACTGGATACTTGAGGCATTTAAGAGATACAAAGCCCTCATGGGGTCTCTTTTACATAGAAGTAGCTTGATATTTCACTTTGGTTGTTGAACTGACAGCCAGTCAGATGACAGAAACTTGTCACTGCTCTCAAGGAGGAGGTTCAAAGATAAAAGATACATATATATTGTTCTTTTATTTGACATCTGATCAGGCCACATTCCATATTCAGTTAAGTTTGGAGACTACAGTATTTAAGTTACATCTGCCATTGAAAGAGCATGGAGACCTCCCAATATTAAACTTAGCATGGGTGTCTATAAACTTTTCCTGTAGAAGTCCAGATATTAAATCTTAGGCTTTGCAGGCCATATGTTCTCTGTTTTAGCTATTCAACTCTGTCATGTAGCACAAAAGCAGCCTTTGTATGTAAATGAATGCTTATGTCTGTGTTCCTGCAAAACTGTTAACAAAAACAGTCCAAGGGCATTTGACCTGCTGTGGTTTCCATCCCTTGGCTTGGGGTATTGGTACTTCTAAGCTTTAGTCTAAAGATGCTGAAACTAGGAAGATTATTGGTTAGGATAAGCCAAGGGCTAATTTTTTATTCATTCGTAACCAGTGTTACAAAAATGTTAAGTATAGGACAGGAAAAAATACAGAAATATAAAGAGGATTCTTGATAGTACAAAATGGTGCCAACGTGTGACGTCAGTAACAAGATAGAACAGACTCTCCATATTTGTAGCAGCTAATTCCATGAATTAAAAGTTCCAATCTTTATTAAATAGAGCCATAGTTATACAGAACTATGTAAAATTGCATAATTACTCAGGCTATGTGTAATTGAGAAAGACGTTCTCAGTTGAGAAGGAAGGAAACAAGACCTCCTCCATGTTTCCTTCTTCACCAGTAACCAAAGGGCCAAAAGTTCTTATATGGAGACATCATTAATCACTGTTTAAGACTAGCTCAACCAAGCCACATTAATAGCTAAAAAAGATTTCTAGTTGATTACGTAGCTCAGCTGTTATTAAATATGCCCTAGTGGACTAGTAAAAGCCCTAGGTAGGAAAAATAGAAGGTCAATAATCAGTATTTGTTGTGTGTCATAGGAAGCCAATAGTATTTATCATGTGTCAGGCTTTTTCATGTCCTCTGTTTCTCTAAATAAGGAGAAGGAAAGGAATCTTAACATTTGAATGCCTTGCTTAAGCCTGGAAATATTAAAATTTAGGTGATATTATTTATATATTATTGATGAGGAAGCATACTCAGATAGTTACCTAAGGCAGGAGTCCCCAGCCTCTGGGCTGTGGACTGGTACCAGTCTGTGGCAGCATTTGATTCTCACAGGAGCATGAACCTTATTGTGAACTGAGCATGAGAGGGATCTAGGTTGCACATTCATCTCTAATGTGGCCTACTCCCCATCTGGGGAAACATCGTCTTCCACGAAACCGGTCCCTGGTGCCAAAACAGTTGGGGACTGCTGGCTTCAGGCAGTACTTAGCACAAGTTAAAGTAAGGAAAAGACTCTTCAGTTATATTACACTAATCTTCCTTACATCATTCCTTGTTGCTTTATAATTTGAAATTGCAAAGAGTTAAGGCATACATATTTAGTAGGTTGTGTGAATGGATCTTGATCCACCAAACTCTAGGTCTCACAGAACCATTATCTTCCAGTGAGAGCAAAGGGTACTCTATTTTTCTACTGGTATAATCATTGGATACTAGCGGCCCCTTACACACAAGACCTATTGGAACATAGAAAACTCTGAAGAACATGTCTTTGATTTTTCTTTTTTCTATTTATACTCTGCTTCTTCAAGATTATCTATTTTATGAATAATTAATGCTCACTTCTACCATTTTTTTCTTTTCACTTGTTGCCACTCTTTGAACTTGAAAGATGATGCCACTGTGGATTACTAGTATCAATGAGAGAAAGACTACATACAACTAATGGCCATTTTTGTACATTAACAACACTTTTTCATTGTTAAAACATATTTTTTGTTTCCATAATAAAAGTTACTTCATTTGGGGCTTAACCTTAAGTTTGATAACAAGTAGACTGTTCCAGTAAAGTATTGAGCAGCAAATAAGTACTTACTAATTTTTTTTTCTTTGCCATTTGGTAGGTAGTACATCCTCCTGTGTGTTAGCAGCTTTTATAAACACTTCAAAGAACAGCATTCATGAAACTTAAGTGAAAAAGAAAAGTTGCTTCGAGTCCTTTAAAATTTTTTCTATGCATTCACAAGCATATGTGTTTATCCTTTTTAAATATGAACTATACAAAAGTATATGCAAATGTCCAGTTTAAAGAAAAAAAAAAAAACATGCATTTACCCAATACCAATGCTTCCTTTCTGAGCTTAAGAAATAGAATGGTCCTAGTAACTGAAGAACCTCTGAGCCCCTCAGTAATTGTATTTTCTTCTTTGCCCCTAAAAAGTAAACACTACCGTAACTTTTGTGTTAATAATTTCTTTGTTTTTATTGCCTTATTGCACACACAGATACACATATGCATACCATATATACACACCATTGACGCTTGAACAACAGGTTAGGGATGCCTATTCTCCAGTAACCCAAGAATCAAAAGTTACTACATGAAGTAAAAAATCCATGTATAACCTACCACTCCCACAAAGGAACTAAGTGCTTACTGATAAACAGTTGATTAACAAATATTTTGTAAGTTATATACTGTATTTTTACAATAAAGTAAACTAGAGAAAAGAATGAGGAAATAAGAGAAAATATGCTTAATATTCATTAGGTGGAAATGGATCATCATTATAAAGGTCTTCATCCTTGTCTTCACATTGATTAGGCTGAGGAGGGGATTGGTCCTGCAATCTCATTGGTAGCAGAAGAGAAAGTGGAAGAGGTAGAAGGAAAGGCATGAAAGATAGGTACACCTACAACCTTAAGGAAACATTGTAATTGGACTTTTGATTTTTCATTTCTCTAAAAATATCTGTATATGGTACTCATCCTTTTTCAATCATTTGCTGTAGTTTTTAGTGCCTGTATCAGAAGGGTCTGTGCTATAAAAAGAAGTCAAAAGCAATCGTGAATATTCGGAATCCTTCTGTCAGATATCTAATGTTAATTTGTGTTCTGGCACTGTTGGTTCTGCATTGGCTTATCATCTGGCATTGGTTCAGAAACACATCTTCATCAAGTCGTGTTCTGTTAATTCCTATGGTATGGTGTCTGTTAGCTCTTGAATTTCTCCAATACCTATATCTTGAAACCCTCTGCCCCCCACCTTTCTGCCATATCCATAACCTCTTTCATGATTTCCTTGATTGGTTCTGTTGTAAATCCTATGAAGTTTTCCAGAACATCTGGACATAGTTTTCTGCAGCAGGAATTTATTGTTTTGGGCTTGATGGCTTTCATGGCTTTTTTTTTTTTTTTTTCTTTCTAACAACAATGGTATCTGCAGTGGTGTAATTCTTACAGACTTTCGTGATGTTCTCTCCATCTGGATTGTCTTTCACAGCATTGGCAATTCTTTCCATAGAGTACCATGTGCATGGAGCTTTTTTTTTTTTTTTTTTTTTTTTTTTGAGATGGAGTTTCGCTCTTGTTACCCAGATCGCAATGGCGCGATCTCTGCTCACCGCAACCTCCGCCTCCTGGGTTCAGGCAATTCTCCTGCCTCAGCCTCCTGAGTAGCTGGGATTACAGGCACGCGCCACCATGCCCAGCTAATTTTTTGTAGTTTTTAGTAGAGACGGGGTTTCCCCATGTTGACCAAGGTGGTCTCGATCTCTTGACCTCGTGATCCACCCGCCTCGGCCTCCCAAAGTGCTGGGATTACAGGCGCGAGCCACCGCGCCCGGCTGTGCATGGAGCTTTAAAGGTCCTTATGACCTCCTAATTGAGAGGCCAAATTAGAGATAATGTGTTTGGGGGCAAGTAGACCACTTGAACACCTTTAGTGTTGAGCCTACAGACTTCTGGTTGGCTAGGGGGTTGTCAAATATCAAAAAAACGTAAAAGACAGTCTCTTACTGGCAAGGTACTTCCTGAATTCAGGGAAAAAGCGTTAATGGAAACAATCCAGAGAAAGGGTTAAAGTTGTCCAGTCTTTCTTGTACAACCAAAAGACTTGCAACTGGTGTTTATCTTCCCTTCAAGCCTCAGGGGTTAGCAGCTTTATTGATAAGGGCAGTCCTGATCATAAATCTGATTGTATGTACATAAGTCAGTAGAGTTGGCTTTATTTCTTGCTGCCTTAAATCCTGGTGCTCACCCTTACAAATAAGTGTACTTTTTTCAAGAATAGGACAGTTTTGTCTGTAGTTAAAAATTTATTCATGCAGACATTCCTCCTCTTCAGTGATTTTCTTAGTGTATGGGAGCTCATCTGCTGCCTCTTGCAGCAGAAGCTGCTTCTCCTATCTTGACACTTTTTAAGCCTGTCTTCTTTAAAATCATCAAACCATCCTTTGCTGGCATTAAATTCTCTAGCTTTAGGCCTTCACCTTCCCTTGACTTTAAGTTGTCATATAATGACCACTGTCTGGAATCATATTAGACCATATAACTATGCCTTTCTTACAACAATTCTGCACCCACATAAAAACTACATTTTCAAAATGAGATAAAAACGTATTTCACAAAAAAGTACAATATTTCTGTACTTGCTGGCATAGCTGCAGCAACTGCTTCACACATTTTCTTTTCTCTCTCTCTTTTTTTTTTTTTTTTTTTTTTTTTTTTTTTACAGTAGTTCTTGTGCTAGATTCATTTATCTTGGAATGGCTGGCAATCCAGCTGCACACCTCAATTTACAGTATATTATCAAGCGATTCAACTTTTTCTCGTAATGTCATGACTTCTCTGTTTCTTTGGATCACTTCCAGTACCACTGGTGGCATTTTGTATGGACTCCGTGGTGTTATGGTTTTGCACTAAACATGAAAAACATGAGAACCATGAAAGATCACTTTTTACAGCACTATGCAATTTACTGGAGAGATGAACTGCTCACACAGAGATAGCATCACATGGCATTTTAAGTGGATACTCACAAGACCTCACTGCAATAGCAACAGGAGGTGGCTATGAAATTATGAAGTGATACAGTATTAACTACAGTTAATTTTATGCATGTGTGGTTTAATATCGCATGTTTGCATTTGTTTACATTTCTCTTGACTGGGAATGGGACCATGTCTGTAAGTGTATAAGTTTTGAAAAATTTTAACTTTTTATAATAGATTTGTTTGTGTGAATTTTATGGTAGTAAATGATAAAAATAGACTAGTATCTACATATTTTTATATATTCTTGACACCTTTTTCTTAATTCGGTCAATATTTTTAGGCTACATTGTTGTCTGAGTTTTTTCAAATTGTGGTGTGTTCAAGGGTCAATTGTAGTTGGTCAGTTCCTGTCCTAGACTGTCATTTTCATTTATGTATGGTATCTGTCTGGTTCACTACAGAATCCCTAGTGTTTGGCTTGTATTAGGGCCTCAATAAATTATTGAATGAATGAATCAGTGAATGTTCAGAATGGCATATTGGAAAAAAAATTGAACTTGAAGGTAAAAGATTAGAAACTAAATGTATCTTTCAGAAAACTTAAATTTTCTTTTCTTATCAGGTGACCATGACCAAAATCATGTATTTCTTATTCTCTAATTTCCTAGTCTGTGAAATGGCAGTATTGACTGCTTTGTGTGCCTGGCTATTTGGGATTAAGTACCAATAAATAAATTTGAAAAACCACAAAAATCAAAACATCACATCCCTTTCTACATGAGTTCACAGTTTACGTCTGGAACAGACACATGAGCATGAGATAAAATGATAAGTACTACTGCATGTGAAAACACTTAGACTTATGAAGTGCTTCTGTAAGATACATTTTTAAAATGGTTAAAGTCAGTTGAAGATTTGTTAAAATTATCAAGATACTGCAATGTGTGAAAAGTTTCATAAAAATTATCTTTTTCTTGGTCTTGTTTCCATTTTGGTAATGGTGTAAGTAAAAATGGAGAGCGGCAGATGCACTAATTATCTCAGATGTTTTCCTTCCTCTCAACTTCCCAGTTGTCAAACAAAAAGCTGGACAGCATACAAAACTATTGGACTTAGAATCTTACAATATTCTGACCTTGTGTGGTTTGCCAGCCTATGACCGATCATCACATATGACCACTGTTTTGCTTTCTAGCCAGTGACTTTGTGAACAAAGCATAGCAGTACAGATATCCTCAAATACCCTCACTCACGTACCTTGAAAAAGTCACTTGGGTAGTAAACCCTATTAGTTCTTGCGCCACTAACACAAGAGCAATTGAGACCCTAAACTGTGTTTGCCTTAGCAACAGAATCCAGTAGTAAAAACTCAGCCAAAAGACCAGCAGTAAGAAAAGTAGTCAAGGTCAGGGCCAAACTATCTGCTGGAGTGAAACATTGAAAGCTTCCAATGAGGCTTTAATTAGACTGAAAAAACAGCTCGCTGTTAAACTGTTTTGTGTTTCCCATGCATAATTTACTCCCATGCATTTTTAATTCTCTCAGTGATCAAACGTCTTCTGGAAAAGTGCTAACTTCCTGGAGAGGTAGCACAAACACTGTTACGTTTTGTTAATTTTTCATTTCATTTATTTAATAAACAGTTTGACTGTTACAATCTGCAAGAAATAACATTAATCTAAGGCATCTCCTATTTTGGTTCTAAAACCATGACTCTTGTGCTGACTTCCATTTAGTCTTCTGAGACTGGGAGAACAATGCCAGATTGATTCATTTTGTCTTTAATTGTTGTAAAGACCATTGAGGGGTGAGGAGAATGTTGTTTGAATTTGACATTTTGAACTGGGAAACAGCTTGGAAACGTAGGCACAATTCCAGGTAAATAAGCTAAGTATACTTATGTGTGTATGTATATGTAAGTCTAATTGCTTAAAGGTATACCTCTAAGATTCCAAATTGATTGATGCTAGAAGGCAGCTGTTTGAGGACCAGAGGCATGGCTTATGTACAAAGTGATATGGAAAAAAATATAATTGGATCATAGAAAGACAGTGTTATTTAATCAGGATTTGAAATCTGGCAGCTCTCCTAGGAGAATAAAATACTATTGGATTGCATTTATTTGTGGACATCTTTTATCTTGCCTCTACATTGCCCTTAGGCACTGTAACTCCTGGAACAGAAGGCGTAATAATAGTTACTTGGTAGATACCTACTTGTTCACTGTCCATTCATTCATGCACGTAGACAGGTGATGTTTGGGAAGTATCACAGCTGCAGTCTGGCAGAAAGAACCTGACAGTGATTCCCTCTTCTTTCCTAGAATGAGGGAGTATGGAGCTTTTCATTTCATTTTAGAGACAAATTGTCTGCACAGGAAGGAAACACATGGGTAGCTGTGTCTTTGTTCATTTGGCTAACCAGGCCAGAACTGTGGGTCCATCTCTGCATATGCCACTTAGTGTTTCTCTACTCCTAACCACAGATTTGCACTTGAACCTTTGCCAGCTGTTTCCCAAGTGCATGCCATTGGATGTGAGGGAGACCTGAAATGAGTGCAGATAGATCCGCTTAAAATCATCACAACTTTTTCAAACAAAACGCATAAAGCATGAAGCGCTTAGTGGCAGATCAGAAGTTTTATCTTTATGTATTCAAAGGTCAAAACATTTGTAACACGTGCTGCTGTCAGAGTAAATGCTGTATGATAGGAACAAAACTTAAGAAGCCTGTGACAAACTTGAATATTGAGACTTTTGTTATCGTTTTAATCTAAAAAATTAAATTTTTTGCTGACAAGTTAGTATAACCAGTCCTAGAAAATAGTGGTTGGAATGAGAATGATCTCATTGATTCAGAAATTGCCGAGAGGTCTACAAAACCAGTATGCCTCCTGTTTTAATAGAGGACATAATTAGAGAACGTTCTTAGTTGTCTAGCTTTCTTGCCCTGGGATTTGTGCCTAGTTGTTTGAGGATTTGTAGGACTCAGATTTCCCTAACAATCAACAATCCTTTTTATTTTCTTTCTATTTTCACTTTTAGTTACCATCCATCTATAATCATTTATATAATTTTAAGTGATCTTGAGAACAACCTTGTAATATAAATCAGGCATTAGTCTTGAAGTTTACCTGGTTAGTCATTTGGTAACCTTTTTTTATCTGACCATTAGTGACTTAAACAACTCTGAGAAGAACAGTTGACAATAAAGTGGGAAAAAAAAAAGCATAGGCCTATACTAACAAAATTAATTCTAAGATACTACATTCTCTTACTAGGAAACAGTGTGAAAGTTTAAATATCATTCATCAAAGTTTTTTTTTAAAGTTATACACTTTTTTCCCCCACTTCTAGAGTATCTAAGGAAAAAAGTAAAAGAACTCTCTTTGGCATCTCTGGACAGTTGAATAGACAAGGAAGAACTGTAGTCTTTTTTTTTTTTTTTCAGCTAAATTACCCTAAGAACACTCTGCTCCAACATAGGAATGCCATGGAACAAGAGATGGTAACACAAGATACACCAGGAGACTCGAGGTTTTGTGTGTTTGAAACTTATATTCTACTATAATGACTAAATTGTAGAGAAGCAAAACTAATGTGTGTGTGTTTTTTTAAGATTTACCCAATGTTTTTTTGGTTCTGTCTTCTAGGAGCGAACAAACTCCTTTTGTTTTTTGTTTGTTTGTTGTTCTTAAATGTTCACCCTCAAATTTTATAAAACATTATAAAATGAGAAAAATTTAAAGTTATACTATATTCAAACTTTTAATGTTTTTATTATATGTATTTGCTCAAAATAGAAATGCCAAAAACATATAAAGATACAAAGTGGTATGCAGTTTATGCCCTACATAACTTAATTTAAATTGGTAGGACTATTTTTATCTTTCAACTTTTAATTTTCTTATAAAAATCAAGTAAATACAACAATTATTATTAGCTGAATAGCAGATGAGATCTCAGTATTTAAAAGAACAGATTTCTTCTTATAAACTTGCTTTTGATTTTAATTCAAGAATAATTATGCTGGGTTCTTACGTATGACTGGAGGAAAAAGCATGCGGTTGTGTGTTTTGGCATGTGTTCTTCTAGATTTTTCAGTGATGCTCATGATAACCAACAAGGAAAACTTAGATTGTAAAGCCTTCTTCTATACCAGATTCTAATCATTGCTCTGAGAAAAATTTCAACACCTATTTGTTACTTTTGCTTGAAGATTTTATGTGTATACATGTTGATGACTTTTAGTGGTAAATAGGGATATGAAATTCAGAAGAATAAACTTTTGGAACACAATCAAATAATACCTGCACAATCTGTGTTTCTTTCCAGCCCTATTACTGTTGCTTGAAAAAAGATTTGGGTAAGTAATTGCAAATTGATTAAAAGTATAACTTTTTTAATAACAGACTTTTTTCCCCCATCATTCATGTTTATAGCTCTCTCCTGAGAGAAAAATTCAAATGATAAAACATGGTTTTTAAATATATCACTACTATAAAGGATAAGAATGGGTGGGCATGAGTACATATCCCACCCCCAACACTTGTAGAAAAGTCTAGATTTTAGTATCAAACAGAGATGTGGGTGTTGTGCAATCAACAAAGCACTGTTGTGCAATAATTAAAGAATTTTTAAACTGAAGATTAAATTGGAATGTTGTTATAAACATAAAGGAAATGGCCAACATTTTTCTTTGTATCAAAAGAAAACTTATTTCTAAAAATAAGCACCCTCTTAGTGATGACCCTTTAAAATAGTTTTAAGTGATTACATCCACAGATGAGCTTTTGGCTCTGCAGCACTTTGCTATAAGTGGCTTGCTCTTTGATCCTGTAGCCTTTAATCAGGTGTGTATCTGAAGAAAGCACTGACTGGCATGGCGGTGTCACCAGCCAGACTTGAAGTCCCTCTGGAAGTGAACCTGGCATCAGTGAAACATGCTGCTGGGTCCTGAAAAGTCTCCTTTGGCAGATGAATTTAAGGAAATGAGGCATAATTTCCCACTTCTAAATTTTATTTTATCAAATTGAAACAAACATGGATCTTTCTAAAGTTACCAAATATAAAACATCTCTTGGTGAAAAGATAGAAGAAAGAAAAAGGAATGTGTTTTTGTCATCTTTTGTTTTTCACTTAACTTTCCCAGAAATCAGAATTAAGTGAAAGGAAAGATTGAGAATGTTACCTAGTCTAAGTGGTTGTTACTGACCTTTAGCATTCAATTCCTTTGTAATGAGACATTGATTTAGTGTAACCTAAATGTCCCAGTTTTCTTTATTTAGATTGTTATGAATATTGTCTTTTTTTAAACCCCAAAAGAAGCATTTTAGATATCATCTTAAGAAGTACAAACACCAAAGAATTATTTCTCTACTCTTTTTACTCAGCTTCCCCCTCGACTCAATCCCTGTTTCTTATCGCTACGGATTCTGTCCTCTATGAAGACGCCAGGCCTTGCTCTTCTCTTCCCTGTCCTTTTGCACCCCCTATCTAAACAGTCATAAGCACTGTCTTGGGTTTTTTCTGCCCAGCAATAACTTGGTGATTAAGGACTAGGCTGGAATCCTTCTTTGCCACTTATACATTGGCTTTGGAGAAGTTACTTAACCTTCTTAAAGAATGTTTCCAGTACCTACACTGTAGGGCTGTGGGATTAAAAAAAAATCACATAAAGCATTAACACAGTGCCTGCCTTCCTCCTCTGCCTTTCAGAGTGAATGCTGGATACAGGGTAAACACTCAATAAAGTGTTAGTTTTTATTGTTGTTATAAAGCTACTGCCTTGTCTGTACTAATCAAGCCCTCGTCATTTCTCCCCTAGAATATTCAAGTTAATGAATTGTGTCACATGCCCCATTTATCAGTGTCCTTCACAGTAAAGTTCTGGATCCACTGACTTGAATTAGTAAAAGAACAGTTTGTATATCAACTCATGCATTTAGCATTGGGAAATGAAATATTGCAAAAAAAGACTGTATTATCATTTTACTTGCAGATCTAGTTGCTATCGTCTACTATATTTAGGTGCAGTCATCATAAATAGATTTATTTTGAAATAGATTTGTAAATAACTTTGAGAATGTATATAAATGATTTTACTTAAGATTATCAAGACTTTACCATGTGTCAGGCACTGTGACTTAAGTGCTTTCCATACATTATCCTATTTAATTCTCAATAACCTATGAGATAGTTACTATTATTCCTATCCAGTTTATTGAGAAGGAAGCAAACACTGAGTGAGCTCAAGGTCATAAAGCTGGTAAACAGTACAAAAGGATTTGAACCCAGAGAGTCTCATTCCAGAGCCTATGCCCTTTAATACTAATCTATATTGTCCCCACACATTCAGGAATAAAATAATTTAGTAAAGTTTATCCCTAAACTAGAATTTTCTGGATGCTGGAAGAACAGTTCTTAGAGATTCACTTTTCAGAATGAGTAAGACCTAGTATTTGATAGCACAACAGAGTGACTATACTCAATAATAACTTGAGCGTATATTTTAAAATAACTAAAAGTATAATTGGATTGTTCATAACAGAAAGGATAAATGTTTGAGGGGACAGATACCCCATTCTCCATGATGTGATTATTACACATTGTATGCCTGTAACAAAACATCTCATCTATCCCATAAATTTACATACCTACTATGTACCCACAAAAACTAAAAATTATTTAAATTCACCTTTTAATATGAAAAAAAACCATACCCAACTCTTTTCTGATAAATAGTACCGAGTCTGAGAATTAATGTTATCACTGGCTTTTCTTCTTTTGTTGGATGATCAATAAGGTTTTCTCATTCACTGATTCTCTGAAGAAAGGGAGTGTGTCTGAAGGATGGCATCTGAGTTGAGGAGGCTCAAAATCATGACCTATAAGAAACATTTGAAAAATCTGGGGATATTTAGCCTTGAGAAGACCTTAGGGGAACTAAAAACTTTTCAAATAGTTGAAGCATTTAGATATGAAGGAAGGATTAAATATGCTCTATGTGGCCCAAGAGGACAGAATTAGAACCATTTGTTAGAAGCAATTGATGAGAACTTTCTAACAGTTAGGGCTATAACACCATTGAAACTCCTGTTCTGAAAAATCATGGCAAGACCTTTACTAATCAGGGTTTAAACTATTTCTATTCATCTCCCAGCTCAGGGATTCCACATTTTCAGGGAAAGGAAAGGTAGCTAGCTCATTTTTTGTGAGGAAAAAATGATCTGCCCGCCTTGGCCTCCCAAAGTGCTGGGATTATAGGCATGAGCCACCGCGCCCAGCCACTTTTTTTTCTTTTGAGACAGAGTCTCAGTGTCACCCAGACTGGAGTGTAGTAGCATGATCTCAGCTCACTGCAACCTCCACCTCCCACATTCAAGCGATTCTCCTGCCTCAGCCACCTGAGTAGCTGGGATTACAGGCGTGCACCACCACACCTGGCTAATTTTTGTATTTTTAGTAGAAACAGGGTTTCGCCATGTTGGCCAGGCTGGTCTCAAACTCCTGACCTTAAGTGACCCACTCACTTTGTTTGTGGTAGTTCTTAAAAATTTACTTTTTATTTGAGGTAAAACATACACATGGTAAAGTATGCAAACCTAAAATGTATACAAATAACACCACAAAATTGTATACATTTACACACACATATAGACACAAACACACACTTGTGTAACAGCTACCCAAATCAAGATATAGATAATTTACCACAGGGGTCCCCAATCCCTGCCCAGGACCACTACCAGTTGGTGGCCTGTTAGGAACTGGACTGCGCAGCAAAAGGTGAGCGGAGGGTGAGGGAGCATTACCACCTGAGCTCTCTCTGCCTCCTGTCAGATCAGCGGCAGTATTAGATTCTCATAGGAGTGCGAACCCTATTGTGAATTGTGCATGTGAGGGATCTAGGTTGTACGCTCCTTATGAGAATCTAATATTTGATCATCTGAGGTAGAACAGTTTCATCCTGAAACCATACCATCTCCACCCCCATCTGTGAAACCAGTCCTTGGTACCAAAAAGTCCCTGGTACCGCTAATTTACAACATCCTAGGCAAATCTCTCCAGAAGTAGTCACTATTTTGATTTGATTATCTATTTGATAATGTACTTGATTTGATTAAAAATTATTTGACTAATAATTTTTATAATACTACCTTTTATTTTTCTCTTGTGAGTAGTTTTAGAGAACACTTGTTTTTTTTGGTCACTGTGTTAGTTTGCTAGGGCTGCCATAACAAAATGCCACGGATTGGGTGGCTTAAGCAACAGCAATTTGTTTTCTCACAATTGAACAACATTAAGATGTCCATAGATTTGGTTTTTACTCTCCTTGGCTTGCAGATGGCCTCCTTCATGCTGTGTCCTCACATGGCTTTTTTGCCTGTGCACACAAATGCTTGGTGTCCCCTCATAGAACAAATTTCTTCTTCTTATAGGGACACCAGGCAAATTGGAATACAGCCCACCCTAACAGACTTATTTTCACTTAATCTTCTCTCTAAAGGCCCTATCTTCAAATACAGTTACATTCTGAGGCACTGAGGTTTCGGGCTTTAACATAGGAATTTTGGAGGGACACAATTTAGCCCTTAACAGCCACCCAACAATTTTGACCCCCTTTCCTGTATTTTGGGGAGTTTCCCACTTCAGGAGTGCAGGCCTTGAGAAGGTAGAATCCAGAAATTGACATTTCAAGCATATGCCAGGACCCTGCAAATTCCTATGCTTGTTCTGCACAACTTCAAAGATGGCATGCACATAAACCACAATGACAAGGATTCCTTGCAGGGTTTTGCTGTGTTCAGCTTGTCCAGCATATGACATAGACCCATTGTTTTTCACAATTTTTAAACTACTGTCACAAAGCAGATATTGCAGCTGGGCTCACTGGGCAGTGGACATGGTCACTCAAATCTCTACTTCTAGAAGTTGCACAGTCCTGCTCCTACCAGTATTGACATGGATTTCTGCCTTGTGACAGTAGTTTCAAATGGATTGGTAGATGTAAATGTTATCTCACTGTGATTTTAATTTGCATCCCTTGATTTGTCAATAGATTGAACATCCTTTGTTATACGGTTCATGCTTCTGTGAATTTCATTTTTTTCCATTGTCTTATTAGGCTGTCTTTTGAAAAATGAATTGCAATATTCTTTTTAATATAATTTCAACTTTTAAGTTTAGGGACACATGTGCAGGTTTGTTACATAGGTATATTATGCGACATTTAGGTTTGGGATTTGAGTGATCCCATCACTCAGGTAGGGAGCATAATTCCCAGTAGGTAGCTTTTCAGCCTTTCCCCTCTTTTCTCTCTCTCCTCTAGGAGTTCCCAGTGTCTATTGTTCCCATCTTTATGTCCATATGTACCCAGTGTTTAGCTCTCACTTATAAGTAAAAACATGCAGCATTTGGTTTTCTGTTCCTGTTTTGATTTGCTTAGGGCAATGGCTTACATCTGCATCCATGTTGCTGCAAACGATACAATTTTATTCCTTATTATGATGGCATAGTATTACATGGTGTATATATACCACATTTTCTTTATCAAATTCACTGTTAATAGGCACCTGGGTTGATTCCAGGTCTTCACTATTGTGAATAGTGCTGCAATGAATGTACAAGTTTATGCATCTTTCTGGTAGAACAATTTATTTTCCTTTGGGCATATACCCAGTGATAGGATTGCTGGATCAAATGGTAGTTCCATAATATTCTTTATACATTACTGATTCTTCATTGTTTATATATTTTGCCAATGTCTATCTTTCACTTTCTTTATGGGGACTTTTCATAAATACAAGTTCTTAATTTTAGCAGTCATATTTATTAAACTGTTCCTTTGATATGTACTTTCTGTGTTTTATCTAAGAAATCTTTTCCAACATGAGGCCATAAAAATATTCTATCTTGATTTCTAAAAGTTTTATAGTTTGCCTTTCACATGTGGCTGTGAAATCTACCTGGAATTGACTTTGCATATAAAGTGAGGTATGGGTGCTTTGCAACCCTATCTCTGTCATATAGCAAATGATCATAGAAAGATCTCTGTTTATAGGTTCTTTTGACACATCTTATCTCACTCATTATTTTGTTTTGGTCATTCCCAGTCTACTTTATTTCTGTTACGGAGTTTCTTTATTTCCAACATTTTCTTTAGATTCTTAGTGTTTGGCTTACACTATGCATCTGTCCTTGCAAGTTGTCCACTTTTAAAAAAATTAGAGCCCTAAGCATATTAATCATTGTTATTTTAAATTCCCAGTCTGTTAATCACAAAATCTTTACTCTATCTGTGTCTATCTCCGATGCTTGTTTCTTCTGTTCAGATTGCTTTTTGTTCCCTTGTCTGTTAGCATGACTTGTAATATTTTTTTTTATTGCATTTTAGGTTTTGGGGTACATGTGAAGAACATGCAAGATTGTTGCATTTTTTGTTGAAAGCTGTACATGAGAAATCTCAGAATAGGAAGTGAGGTAGATAGGCCTTTAGTCTGAGGTTTTATGGTTATCTGGCTAGAAGTTGGATTGTGTCTACTGTTTGCTATAGTTGTACATGTCAGAGGCTTCAATATTTTACAATGATTTTGTTTTATCTTTCTTGTTATCTTTGAATTTCCCTAAAAACTCTTTCTTAAATAAAGACTAAGTCTTGCAATTCTTTTGGCAGTAATTCAGTGTTGTCATACAGGAGTCCTATTGATATGATGATCAGCACAGAGATAGTGGAAACATTATATAATCCTATGAAGTCTCAGTTTTTTAGTGGGCCTTTGCCCTTAGGCTGTGACTTTCACAAATGCTCTTCAACCTTTCTCCCCATTATGTGTGATAGGAAGACCAGAAGGAAGGGTCTGGAATTGAGTAATTTTTTTTTTTTTTTTTTGAAACAGAGTCTTGTTCTGTCCAGGCACCAGGCTAGAGTGCAGTGATGCGATCTCGGCTTACAGCAATCTTGGCTTACTGCAACCTCTGCCTCCTGGGTTCAAGCAATTCTCCTGCCTCAGCCTCCTGAGTAACTGGGATTACAGGCATGCGCCACCACGCCCAGCTGATTTTTTGTATTTTTAGTAGAGACGGGGTTTCACCATGTTGACCAGGATGGTCTCGATCTCTTGACCTTGTGATCCACCCGCCTCGGCTTCCCAAAGTACTGGGATTACAGGCGTGAGCCACTGCGCCCGGCCTCTCCAGTTTTTTTAGGATGGTGGTTTGTCCTATGGCTTCAATTCTTTGAGGGATCTAAGAAAAGTCATTGATTTTCAGTTTGTTCAGCTCTTCTCTTGTGAAGATAACTGAGATGACCTCCAACATCTTTAATGTCAGGGAAGCAACTGCAAGTCTCAACTTTGCCTTTGACCTTTTGTTTGAATTTTTCATTTTATCATTTATTTTTGCTTTAAATTTTAAGTGCTTTTTCATATTTTTATCATTTTTAATAACATATTCTGTTTAATAATTGCAATAGCTTTTCTTATCCTTTTCCCTCTGAGAAACGTGTGTGTGTATCTTTTTTCTATTTAGTGCTTTCTTCCTTGAATTCTCCTTTTTATTAAATTAATGTCTTAACATTTATTTTGTTTACCTAATATATTTTAAACCGTCTGTTAACTTTAAACTAGTTTGTAGTTTTTTATTTGCTCCTCTTACCTGAAGAATTAGTCTCTTATTTTTATCTCATCTGAAAATCTGTTTTTGGAAAAGTTGAGAAAGTTTCAGTACAATTTCTACATAGGTTGTTTTTTTTAAATCTTTTTTTAATTTTTTTTGTTTTGGTTTTGGTTTACACAGGTTTTTATATAGTCGAATGACTACTATGTAATTTTTTTTATGCTTCTGGTTTTACAATGTAACAAAACGGTTTTCCTTGTAAAAACTTCTCATAATTATAGTAAATGACATTGATGTAGTATAATTTACTATAATTTTTCTATAGTTAGACATTGGGTTCTTCCTTTCATTTTAATTGTTTCAAGAAATTCAATGAATTTCTCTGGATTTTGATTTAGAATAGATTCTCAGAGGTTGAATTAATGAAAAACATTTATAAGGCTTTTGATACATAATTCCACTTTTTATTAAATTTAGTCTTCTGCCATTAGTGACTGAAACTGAATTTAAACAAATATGCTGGAGTTTACGCATCCCAAAGTATCGTCCTCTTTGAAGTGTCCTTTCGTACAGATAATTGTTTATATAACATGCTCCACTGAAACTCTCCTTTATGACCTGCCTTCAAAGCCTAATACATAACCTTTCACAATTTTCATTGGTGGTAATTTTAACTTTTTAGAATAGATTTGATTTTCAGAAATAGAAGTCTTTTGAATTCATGTCTTATTACTTAAAAGTTAGAATAAACTGGATAAATTGCCTTTAACGAAAGTCTTAGTACCTATCTACCTGGATGAGGCAGGATTTTGACCCACATCTGTCTCACTTCCAAGCCCATGTGCTTAACCACTAGGCTTATAGTCAGCAGACAAATATTTATGTAGTACCCATTATATTCTAAGCACTGTGGTAGGTACCAAGCATAGCGTAAGGGCCAAAACAGACATGCTTTTGGTTCTTATACTTCTAAAAGACTAGCTTATAAGAAACTTTCTTCTTTCAGTTATACTCTTTTAAGAATATAAGTAATATAACTTAAAAAAATTCATCTTGTTAGTTGATAGTATTTATATACATTATCTCGTGGTGTTATTTTCTTAAAAGCATAAGGCATTACTTATTTTTGTCTCTCAATTGCTATGCATTTAGTATTGCTTAGCTAGTACTTGTTCTAATGAATGTTTGATTTTATACTGATAGCTTTGATTCAAATTCATTTTAAACAGAGCGGCATTATAAGTTGCCATCTAAGCTGGAATATCTAATTGCCCTAACTTTAGGTGGTGTGTTAGAGAAGGTGTTTTGACAGGGCAGTATACAGTTACTTTGAGGATACTTAAATGGTAATAAGAGGATAGAAAAATTAATCTGATTTTAGAGGACCTCAGGTAAATTTCTATCTATCTGTGTAAAAAATCTTGATTAAAAAAAAAGTGGAGGTTTAAAAAATATTTCTTAGGACTTCTTTTATTCTGCCATTTTTATTTTATTACATCAGAATTGGATACTTATAGCTATGCCTTAAAATACAGATCAATCTTTTTTTGAATCCTGTATAGTAGTAGTATTGCTTTAAACATTATGGAAGCAGAAATTGGTCCTGGACTTACAGAAATAACTTAGTCATAAGTTTGGAACCTCAAGAAAGAAGATGGGCATTGGGCATTTTCTAACTCATTTCTCTTGGCATTTATCATACATACTAGGGTAAATAAACAATTTAATGTTAATAGCTTAGATGCTTGAATCTTTTTTTTGAGTCCTATTTTATTTTTCTCAAGTCAATGTGAGTGTATGAGTCAATCACCAATTTTAAAGGACATCTAGAAAACATTTGATATTACCTCCTGAAATTTCCATAATTTGATTCAATTAATTAGTTATTATTATTTATTAGACTTTAAGTTCTGGGATACATGTGCAGAACGTGCAGGTTTGTTACATAGGTATACATGTGCCATAGTGGTTTGCTGCACCGATCAACCCGTAATCTACATTAGGTATTTTTTCCTAATTCTATCCCTCCCCTAGCCCCACCACCCTCCAACAGGCCCCAGTGTGTGATGTATTCCTCTCTGTGTCCATGTGTTCATTGTTCAACTTCCACTTATGAGTGAGAACATGCAGTGTTTGGTTTTCTGTTCCTATGTTAGTTTGCTGAGAATGATGATTGCCAGCTTCATCCATGTCCCTACAAAGGACATGAACTCATCCATTTTTATGGCTGCATAGTATTCCGTTGTGTCTATGTGCCACATTTTCTTTATCCAGTCTATCATTGATGGGCATTTGGGTTGGTTCCAAGTTTTTGCTATTATCAACAGTGCTGCAATAAACATACATGTACATGTGTCTTTATAGTAGAATAATTTATAATCCTTTGGGTATATACCCAGTAATGGGATTGGTGGGTCAAATGGTATTTCTGGTTCTAGATCCTTGAGGAATCACCATACTGTCTTCCAAAATGGCTGAACTAATTTACACTCCCACCAACAGTGTAACAGCGTTCCTATTTCTCCACATTTTCTCTAATATCAGTTGGTTCCTGACTTTTTAATGATTGCCATTGTAACTGGCATGAGATGGTATCTCCTTGTGGTTTCGATTTGCATTTCTCTAATGACCAGTGATGATGAGCTTTTTTTCGTGTGTTTGTTGGCTGCATAAATGTCTTCTTTTGAGAAGTGCCTGTTCATATCCTTTGCCCACTTTTTGATGGGGTTCTTTGTTTTTTGCTTGTAAATTTGTTTATGTTCTTTGTAGATTTTGGATATTAGCCCTTTCTCAGATGGATAGATTGCAAAAATTTCTCCTATTCTGTAGGTTGCCTGTTCACTCTGATGATAGTTTCTTTTGCTATACAGAAGCATTTTATTTTAATTATGTCCCATTTGTCAATTTTGGCTTTGGTGGCCATTCCTTTGGTGTTTTAGTCATGAAGTCTTTGCCCATGCCCATGTCCTGAATGGTATTGCCTAGGTTTTCTTCTAGGGTTTTTATGGTTTTAGGTGTTACATTTAAGTCTTTAATCCTTCTGGAGTTAATTTTTGTATAAGGTGTAAGGAAGGGGCCTAATTTCAGTTTTGTGCATATGGCTAGCCAGTTTTCTCCACACCATTTATTAAATAGGGAATCCTTTCCCCATTGCTTGTTTTTGTCAGGTTTGCAAAGATCAGATGATTGTAGATGGGTGGCGTGATTTCTGAGGCCTTTGTTCTGTTCCATTGGTTTATATATCTGTTTTGTTACCGGTCCCATGCTGTTTTTGTTAATGTAGCCTTGTAGTATAGTTTGAAGTCAGGTAGTGTGATGCTTCCAGCTTTATTCTTCTTGCTTAGGACTTTAAATTCCATATGAAATTTAAAGTCGTTTTTTCTAATTCTATGAAGAAAGTCAATGGTAGCTTGATGGGGGATAGCACTGAATCTATAAATTACTTTGGGCATTATGGCCATTTTTATGATATTGATTCTTCCTATTCATTAGCATGGAATGTTCTCCATTTGTTTGTGTCTTTTCTTATTTCCTTGAGCAGTGGTTTGTAGTTCTCCTTGAAGAGGTCCTTCACATCCCTTGTAAGTTGTATTCCTAGGTATTTTATTCTCCTTGTAACAATTGTGAATAGGAGTTCACTCATGAGTTGGCTCCCTGTTTGTCTATTATTGGTGTATAGGAATGATTGTGATTTTTGCACATTGATTTTGTATCCTGAGACTCTGCTGAAATTGCTTATCAGCTTTGGGAGATTTGAGGTTGAGACAATGGGGTTTTCTAAATAATCAATCAAGTCATCTGCAAACAGAGACAATTTGACTTCCTTTCTTCCTATTTGAATATCCTTTTTTTCTTTCTCTTGCCTGATTGCCCTGACAAGAACTTCCAATACTATTTAGGAGTGGTGAGAGAGGACATCCTTATCTTGTGCTGGTTTTCAAAGGGAATGCTTCCAGCTTTTGCCCTTCAGTATGATATTGGTTGTGGGTTTTTCATAAATAGCCCTTATTATTTTGAGATATGTTCCATCAGTATCTACTTTATTGAGAGTTTTTAGCATGAAGGGCTGTTGAATTTTATCAAAGACCTTTTCTGCATCTATTGAGATAATCATGTGGTTTTTGTCATTGATTCTGTTTATGTGATGGATTACATTTATTGATTTGCGTATGTTGAACCAGCCCTGCATCACAGGGATGAAGCCAACTTGACCATGGTGCATAAACTTTTGATGTGCTGCTGGTTTTGACTTGCTATATTTATTGAGGATTTTTACATCTATGTTCATCTGGGATATTGGCCCTGAAATTTTCTTTTTTTGTTGTATCTCTGCCAGGTTTTGGTGTCAGAATGATGGTGCCTCATCAAATGAGTCAGGTAGGAGTCCCTCTTTTTCTATTGTTTGGAATAGTTTCAGAAGGAACGATACCAGCTCCTCTTTGTGCCTCTGGTAGAATTCTGCTCTGAATCCTTCTGGTCCTGGGCTTTTTTTTGGCTGATAAGCTGTTAATTATTGTCTCAATTTTAGAACTTGTTGTTGGTGTATTCAGGGAATCAGCTTCTTCCTGGTTTATGTGTCTAGGAATTTATCCATTTCTTCTAGGTTTTCTAGTTTATTTGTGTAGAGGTGTTTATAGTATTCTCTGATGATAGTTTGTATTTCTGTGGGATCAGTGGTGATATCCCCTTTATCTTTTTTTTTATTGTGTCTATTTGATTTTTCTCTCTTTTCTTCTTTATTAGTCTGGCTAGCAGTCTATCTATTTTGTTGATCTTTTCAAAAAATCAGCTCCTGGATTTATTGATTTTTTTGAAGGGTTTTTTGTGTCTCCATCTCCTTCAGTTGTGCTCTGATCAATTAGTTATTTCTTGTCAAATACCAAAGCCAGACAAAAACATTACAAGAGGACACAACAGACCAGTGTCTCTCATGAAGCTTATCTCAAAAATCCTCAACAGTATATTAACAAATCCAGCAACATACAGAAGGATAATATATGACCAACTAGGGTTTATTTCAGGAGTGTATGGCCATTTCAACATGCAATATTCAATCAATATAATTCACAGAGTGAAAAATGAAAACCATATAATCTTCTTGGTAGTTATACGAAGAGCACTTGGAACATTCAACACCAATTCATTATAAAATTTCACAACAAACTAGGAATAGCAGGAAACTTCCTTAACTTGATAAATGGCAAATACTAATACTACAGCTAACATAATAATGGCAAACAACTGAATGCTTTTCCTCTAAGGTTGAGAAGAAGTAACAATATCTGCTGACGTAACCCTTATTCAAGATTTTTGTGGATGTCTTTGTCAATACAAGAAGACAGGAAAAAGAAATAAAATGTGTACAGGCTAGAAAGGAATAAACCTAACTGTACTTATTTAAATGAGTTTATCAAGTTGTAAGATACTAGGTCAATATATAAAAATCCATTTTACTTCTATATACTATCAATGAAGGATTAGAAATTTAAAAAACTTAAATGTATCATTTACAATAACACTGAAAACAAAACAAAATACAATAACACTGAAAACCAAACCAAAAAAATGCTTAGGTATAAGTCTAGCAAAATATATGCAGCATCTATATGCTGAAAACTATGAATTATTTGTGAAAGAATTCAAAGAAGGCCTAAATATATATCCTGTGTTTATGGATTTAAAAATTGAATATTAAGATGTCAATGCTTTCCAAATTGATTTATAAATTCAATGCAATTCTAATCTATATTCTATCATAACATTTTGCAGATCTTGACAAACTAATTTTAAAATGTATATGGAAAGGCAAAGGATCTAGAATAGACAAACAATTTTTAAGAAGAATAATGTTGCACTTTGGGAGGCTGAGGTGGGCAGATCACGAGATCCAGAGATAGAGACCATCCTGGCCAACATGATGAAACCCCATCTCTACTAAAAATACAAAAATAGGCTGGGTATGGTGGTGCATGCCCATAGTCCCAACCACTCAGGGGGCTGAGGCAGCAGAATCACTTGAATCGGGGAGGTGGAGTGAGCCATGATTGTGACACTGCACTCCAGCCTGGTGACAGAGCAAGAAAAAGAGAAGAAGAGTATTGCAGGACCAACACTACCTGATTTCAAAGCTTTCTTTAAAGCTGCAATGCTCAAGACTGTGGTATTTATGAAAGAACATGTAAATAGATCAATAGAACTGAAGAGAGTCTAAATATAGACCCATACATATACGGTAAAATGATTTTTGCCAAAGATGTTAAGGCAAAAAAATAATTTTTGTTTTAGCTGGATGAGGTCTGAAAAATAATCTTTTCAGCAAGTCCATTCTAACACTCAGCCATGTATATGCCAAAATAATTCACCTTGACCTATATCCAATGCTTGATATCCATTTTACCTTAAATTGTACCATACACATATATGTAAAAGACAAAATTATTAACATTTTGGAAGAAAACATAGGAGAAAATCGTTGTGTCCTAATTTTAAATTTGGGTGAAAATTCCAGACACAATACAAAGAAATAACCATTCATTAAAAAATTGACATTGAGCTTCACCAATATTAAACATTTTTACAGTGTAAATGACACTGTTAAGAAAAGGAAAACACAAGCCATAGAGATGGAGAAATTATTTTGAAAATCTCATATCTGACAAAGACTTTGGATCCAGAATATATATGAACTCTTAAAACTCAAAAACAAGAAAACAATCCGATTTTTAAATGGCCAAAAGATTTGAACAGACAGTTCATCAAAGAAGGTAAACAGATGACAAATAAACACATGAAAATATGTTCAACATAATTGGTCATTAGGGCTATGCAAATTAAAACTGCAATATAGCATCACTACTTATAGATTGAAATGGCTGAAATCAGAGACTGGCCATTCCATGTGCACTGGAAGGGTATGGAGCAAGTGGATGTCTTATACATAGCTATGATAATGCAAACTAGTACCCTGGGAAAACAGTTTAGCAATTACTTATAAAATTAAACATACATTTACACATTACAATCCATCATTCCACTCATAGTCATTTAACTAAGTGACAAAAACACTGACATTTACCTAAAAAACTGTATGTGAATGTTTTATAAATGTTCCTACTCACCAAAAACTGCAAATAATATGAATGTCTCTCACCTGGAGAATGGATAAACAAGCGGTGGTACATCCATGCAATGTACCATATACCAATTTTACTCATCAATAAAACACATCAACATGAATTAATCTCAAATTCATTATGCTGAGATTAAACCAGATTCAAAACATGATATTCCATGCAATTCCATCTATATGATATTCTGGAGAAGTGAAACAATAGGGAATGAGAACTGACCCGTGGTAGCCAGGAGCCCAGAAGTATAACTCGAGGAATTTGGGGTGGGGTTGATGAAACCATTTTTGTGTATTGTTTGTGTTGGTACAGAAACAACTCCATGCTTTTGTCAAAACCCATAGAACCGTTCACCAAAAAGAGTAAATTTTACTGTTTAGAAATTAAAGTAAATAGAAAAAAGTGCATCTATATCTCTAGATTTTTAAACTTGTACCATCCTCTGGTCATTTCTGTGGAGACTTTTTTTTTAATATTAACTTTTAAACTTCACAGATGATTCATAAAGGAGCTTGTCAAGTGGCACCTCGATTCTCTCAGCTTACAAATTACTTTGCAGTAATATAAGCAACAAAACAAAACAAAAACCAGGTATGTACCATTTTGTGGGCTAAGATTTAGCTACATTTGATCGTTCTTACTAAAAGTATAAGATTTTAATTATTATGTTATAAACTATGAAAATAATATTGAATTGTGATTGTAATTGTACTTACCACACAATGGTTCAAAAAATATTGTTCGCTTTCAATAGTTAGAGCAATGAATGTAGTGGCAGAGAGAACAGAGAGAGATCTAATTGATACCTTCTACTCAGGAAATAAGAAGTGAGTCATCTGAAGGACTGATGGGAGAAGAGAATGTCTTGATATTTGCCAATGAGTTTTCTGAACAGGGCTATTAGCCACATTCTATTTTTCTTTCTGTGCTATATCCAGTCACTTACGGTGACACAGAGAACAGGATAATATGGATAAAAAAATTCCCATGGTGCATCCTCTGCTGTCACTTCAACCAGTGATGACTTTTTTTTTCTGAACGTCATTGCAATTTGAAAAATCAAACTTCTTAGCATTCGTTTCCCATCATATCCTGTAATGAGAAGTAATAAAGAAAAGAAATTAGAATTTAACAAGGAAAAGCATCAACATCACAGCGCTGGTGAACCTACAGAGAGGCAGCATGGTATTACAGCAGGGCACAGATGTTAGGATTGGAAATACAGTATTTAGGTTCAAATCCCAGCCTGTCACTTACCAGCTATTTAGATAAATTACTCAATCCCTATGAGCCTCATTTTCTTCACTTTTAAATTGGAAAAATAACACTCATCATAAATTTTGGGTGAGAATTAAGATCACATAATAGATTGAATTCAGTATTTGGGAATACAGAACAAGAAATAGTTGTTAGTATTGGCCGTTATTATTTATAATTATACATTTCTAAAATCGCTACAGAGTAATGGAGTTGACCATATTTAAGTTTCTATCATCCCTTCTATTTTAACATTTACTAACTGTATGACTTTGAGCACATTATATAATTTCTCTGGCCTTAGTTTTCTTGTCTGTAAAATGAGGATAAATGTAGTATTACCTATTTCATAGTATCCTTATAAGGATTAAATAAATTAACACTTCTAAAGCTCTAGATAGACAGTGCCTGGCACATGATAAGTATGCAATAAGTGTTAGCTATTACTGCTACTACTATTATTATTATCGTTATTGTTATTATTCTCAACCAAAGATTAACAAATACTAATTGAACACTATTATAGTGACAGTGTTGGTAAAAGAAAAGATTTGTGAGTTATACTGAATATTAAACTGGAGTATTGAGCCTAAATTTGTAGAACTAAATACTCAAAGTATTTGACTGATTAATCAATGTATGCATTAGCAATTCAGAAAATGGACTGTGAACTAGACATTAGGAATAATCAGAAAGAGCAATAGTCAGTATTTGAGGAGAACTGAATACATGGGGGAAAGAAAAGAGTTTTCTAGGCTGGGACTAATAGAGCAAAGTGCACATGGAGAAAAACGTGTCCACCAGCAGTAAGATAGACACAAGAAATTGCAAAATAGTAAAGTGATACAATGGATTACTATACAGCAGAGAAGATTTACTAATTATGCCTGCATGTCAATGTGAGAAATCTCACAAACAGAATATGGAGTGAAATATACACATCACAGGGGAAAAATGATATTATTCTACTTCTATAAAATTCAAATGCAAAATCAAGCTACGTTGTTAAGGAATAACATGTAAATAATAAAAACTATTAATAATGATTATCACAAAAGTTAGGACAGTAATTACTTCTGGGGAAGAGAAAAGAAGTGAAGAGAAGGGCAGAGAATGAGTTTCTAAGAATATTAACAATGTTCTATCATTTCATTGTGTGTGTGTGTGTGGTGTGTGTGTGTATGTGTGTGTCTGTGACTGTGTGTGAACTTCAGTATTTGCTTTGCAACTGTTATTTTAACAAGTAAAAGTGTGAATGAGGTCCAGGAAGTCAGCAAACCCAACCAGAGGGTACAGTATGTTGTGGAGTAGCAGGCATTGAAACAAATAAGGTGATACTCAATCCATTTCTTTGTTACCGCTGAGCAGCATCCAATTAGTTGCTCCTCCACCCCTACCCCCAGTAAGCTTAAAACTCTCAATTTCCTCAAAATCCAGAGATAAATAATGAAAGTCATCAAACAGAGTCAAGGGATCGCCAAGGAGGGTATTGAATCCTCCAAGAGGAATGCTACCTCTGACACCTAGCTAGCTGGGCAGTGGGTATCTGGCACAGGGCAAGAGTGAGGTGTTGATAGCCGGAGGTTGTCTATCAATATTAAGGGCTTCCTCCTTACAATTGAAGTCCTTATTCCAGTTGACAAATGACACCTCACTGAAAAGGACGGTGGAATTCATTTCGCTGTCGAGGGTATGGCTGAAGTAGGTCTGATCAGTCCTCAGTGGGGAAATGGAAAAGATCGAGTGAGGATAAACCAAAGGAATGTACTTTTACTGTGGAGATCAGAATGAGACGCAGGCCGATATACGTGCAAGTTTATCTCCTGTGTCCGAAAATCTGTCCCAGACATTCCATTGCTCATTGCTGTCTTTCTTTTAAACCTGTTGTCAAGAAAATAAGATGCAAGCTGAGCAGGTGGGAACCAGAAGCAAAAAATTTAATACTGTATTTTAATGCTTTTAGAATCTAGTGAGCCACAGAAAGATTCATTCTGAGCTCTTGTTATCTTTTAATGGCCAACCAGGTAAAAGCTGGATATTTGTAAGTATTTTTGTGTTATTTGGGTTCAGTTAAAGCCAGTCTCTCTCTCTCTAATAATTATTCCGGGAACAAGGTAAATGTCCAAGACTAAATAAAAGTGACATTAGAATACCATAGCAGGTAAGTCTTGCCTTGCTATGAGACTTATTTTGTTGTTGATGATGTAGTCTATAAAGTGCTAGATACTTTACATAACCCCCCAACCACCTTGAAAAATTTAGTTTTTAGATAAGATAGCAGAGGCTTTGCGAGGTTAAATAACTTGACCAAGAACATGTAGTGAAATAAGGAGCTAAACTCAGTTCTGTGTGAACTCAAAGCAAAAACGAGAGGTGATAGCTACTTTCTTAAGAATAGAAAGGAGATGACTTTACACAGAATCTTATCCAAGCTGGTCAGAGAGGTGAAAGGCCAATTCCCAGAGGGATTGCTATATTTAAGGAAAGTCTTTCTTAACTAGTGAAAGACTGGAAGATGATGCTATTTACTGGGAAGAACAAAGTTGCGACAGCTTCCTAAGGGAGAAAAAGCTACAACCCTTGAAAGAACTGGGAGAAAGTGGCATGGATCCCCAAACTGGAAAGACTCAATACAGTATATTTGGATATAGTCATCTGAGATTTTGATTATGGTCCCATTTTTACCACTAAATTGAACTTTGAGCAATCACTTCACCAACTTGGCAAATGTAAACTGCAACATACCACAATGTACTGAAGTTGAAAAAGTGAGATAGGATACCTAGCTTAGATCCATATCAGCCTGGCACATGGAAGGAGCAAAGATATCACACCAAGCTAAATTTAAATGTTTATACATCTTATTTTATTTCTTCTTATAAGATAAAAATGAACATAAAAAGTAGTGCTAACATTTTCTTCCTGCACTTCATTGGATTGTTTTACCACCCCATGGCTTTCAGGGACATGGACTGAATGAAATAAATGATAAGGCTTGGAGAATGGCAGTTCCAACTGGAGGCCTCTACCTTGGCAAAAGATCAGCCAGGTCAAATATACTGAGAAAAGTATTGACTTTAGAAATACTATAAGGCAGGTGGTTAGGAGACAGAGATGTTAGAATTCTGAACTATAGCTCTTCTGCAAAAATGCCCTGTACTTTTGAAATGTAGAAACCTTTGTTTTGGCCAGGCATGGTGGCTGACGCCTATAATCTGGGCACTTTAGAAGGCCGAGGTGGGAGGATCACTTGAGCCCAGGAGTTTGAGACCAGCCTGGACAATATAGTGAGACCCCAACTCTACCAAAAAAAATATTAGCCAGATGTGGTGTTTACACCTGGTCCCACCTACTTGGGAGGCTGAGTGGGAAGATCACTTGAGCCCAGAGACTGAGGCTGCAGGGACTGTGACAGCACCACTGCACTCTAGCCTGGACAACAGAGTGAGACCTGTCTCAATAAAAGATTATATCTATATCTATCTATCTGAGTATATCTATGATGGACACTACAAACTCAAACTCAAATGGGTAAAATGGGTTGAATGAAAATGGCCACCCAGTCCTCTTGTTTTCTCACTTTGATAGGGAGCATGATTCTACTATGCACCACAGCATGCACTTAAGAAGATGTCTGGCATGTAACACTCAGTCTCAGTGCAGGACAGGAGTTGGGAATGTTGTGGATGATGTGAACCGGAAAACGGGGCAGTGGCTACTCATGTCTTGTTGATGGTTGTAGTGTGGGATTTAGATCCAGTCTTGCTAAATTTCTCATTTTTCCAAAAAGGCCAGAAATCCAACTGTTAGGTAAAAAAAAAGTCTTGATTAAAAAAAAGACTACCTTTTGACTAAGATTTTGTAAAACATTGTCTAAAACATCGTAGGGGCCACACAAAATAGGCCATCAGCCTGATCTGTTCTGTGGTAGTCAAATAGTTTGCAGCCTGACTTATTCCAATGCCAGAAACCTGGGCTTGCAAGTGGTTCTCCTTTCATCCTCCAGGGGACTGACTAGCTGTGACTTCCTCAGGGATGCCTTCCCAGCCAGATTGGCTATCCCAGTTGTATTTTCTCTAGTCCTCTATGCATTCCAATCCTTCCTCTCTACAGACTGTTTTTTGTAATTACATGTTTGATGCTTTTTGTTCCTGCTAGACTGTAAGTTAATGAAGGAGGAAACTATTTCTGTGTAGGTTATTGTCATTAGGTTTCCTGGAATCAGACAGCAGTGGACTGGGAGTCGTGTGAAGAAGGTTTAGTGGGCAGTGCTGTTGAGAACACTGGGTGGGTGAGGGAACAGGATTGGGCTGGGGGAGAAGTGGGTTGAACAACTTTTTAGAGATACAACCTGGGACACAGCCATAAATAACATAGAATAAATAAGTTGTGTGTTACAATTTCAACATAAACATATTTAAATGGGCATATCTTTGAAATTGTATTAAATTTTGTATTACTTACTTTTCTGATATATAATTGCTGTCATTTAAGCCAAAATAACGTAACTAGTTAACAATGGCAATTAGTAGTAATTAATAGTTGGACTAATTTAAAAAAATCATGTGTGAGGAGGATTTAACAATATTTTATAATATTTCTTTCCTCTGAAACAGTGATTTATTTTAATTCTTGTCATCTCTTTATTTGATAGTAATCGATTTAAGACTGTATTAGTGTGTATTTTATGGTCCATACTAATTAAACATGTAGTGGTAAGAGTGAATAACAGTCAAATGCAAAATTCACTTTGCCTTGCACCACTGCTCTTATCAAGCCCACAAATACACTGATTCGTGGTGTCAAGCTACTGTGATGACGTTGATGTAAATACATTCTCAAAAAAAGAATTTTAGCATTGAATACCTTGGGATTTCACTCACTAGCAACAACAGATTTTTAGACTTGTCAGATTTGTCTATTCATTTTGTGTCTACAGACTTTTTTGGTAGACCAGCTGCTTATCAGTCAGGTTTTTTGCATCTAGAAGTTAATCATATAGCTTATCCATGTCTAAATTGTCCATCAGTTTTAAACATTCTTAAGCACATTGGACATTATCATAAGTTAAACCTCTCTTTATCTGGAAAAAATTGATTTTAAAGAATAGAGGTAATTTTAATTTGTAAAATTGAAGATGAATTCCAAATAAGGTATAGTTTTAGTAAAGAAATGAGAAAGCTCTGTTTAACTTGGCTACCCTTTTTTGAGTTCTAAAGAAAACTTATTTTGTTTATTTATTTTTTGAGATGGAGTTTTGCTGGAGTGCAATGGCGCGATCTTGGCTTACTGCAACCTATGCCTCCCAGGCTCAAGCAGTTCTGCCTCAGCCTCCCGAGTTCCTGGAATTACAGGTATGTTCCACCACACCTGGCTCATTTTATGTTTTTAGCAGAGACGGGGTTTCTCCATGATGGTCAGGCTGGTCTTGAACTCCCAACCTCAGATGATCCGCCTGCCTCGGCCTCCCAAAGTACTGGGATTACAGGCATGAGTCACTGCACCTGGCCTAAAAAATCTTATTTTTAATGAAAGGAGTCACTTTTTTTCACTGTATGAAAAAAAATACGATGTTGTTGCAATCTCAACAGCTTTGAGCAGTAATGGCAGTCAGTTCATCCTTTGCTATCACCTCTTCAAAGGTCATTGGTTTTGAAGAGACAACATATAAGTTAATGTTTTACTATAAATATTTTTCTCCATCCTCACCCTCAATGCATTTTCAAATTAGAGAAGGACATTCTTCTTCTCCCACACTTTGGAAATATAATTTATGGCAGGCTAATATTTTAACATCTTTTTACAGCTGGCAACAATGACATACATCTTGTAGGTCCCTGTCTAAAGAAGCAAACTCCTGTTCTTTTCTCTAAAGTAAAAAGTCTCATGACATGTTTCTCTACATTTTGAGGAAATTGAAAAGTATTGAGGTTTTTATGATGAAAGCCTCAATATTACAGGTAAGTATGCCACTCCTCCTCCCTCTTTTCAATAATGTTGTGTACAAGGCATGTAGGACATTTAGCAGGTGGGAGCTTATTGCTTTCTTTGTTAATAAATTTACAGACAGTGGAATTTTACAAAACTTACATTTGTACAGTGCTGAATCTGTAGATAGATGAGCAAAATCTGGTTTTATTTGGACAAGATAACAATCTTTTGTATTTTCTGTAGTCTCATTGAAGTCTTCATAGAAATCAAGAAAATAATTTGAAATTTCACTTTTCAAAACAAAATTCCTAAGAGTCAGAGGGAACATTTCTTTTCTTGCCATTATTCATTTAATCACATATGCTATAGAAAGCATGATCACTGGTAAGATCTGACAGAATCAGCTCTAGTAACGGGCCAACACATCTGTTATCAAAATTCCTCCTTTTGTTTGACCACAAGACATTTTAGTAGGAACCTCTGAATCAGGACATGTAACTTGACTCAACGTCATAAAGCAATTAAAGGAATGACATAAAATGTGTGTTTATGGAGTATGCCCAAGCTAATTCAATAGCCACTGTTTTCTTTTTTTTAAATAAATTAACTTTAATTTTAAGTTCTGGGGTACATGTGCAGGACATGCATGTTTGTTACACAAGTAAATGTGTTCCATGGTGGTTTGCTGCACCTATCAACCCATCACCTAGGTATTAAGCCCTGCATGCATTTGCTGTTATCCTGATGCTTTCCTCCCGCGGCCCCCCACCTACCGTGACAGGCCCCACTGTGTGTTGTTCCCCTCCCTGTGTTCTCATTGTTCAGCTCCCGCTTATAAGTAAAAACACTCAATGTTTGATTTTCTGTTTCTGTGCTGGTTTTCTTAGGATAATGGCTTCCAGCTCCATCCATATCCCTGCAAAGGACATGATCCCATTCCTTCTTATGGCAGCATAGTATTCCATGGTATATATGTACAACATTTTCTTTATCCAGTCTATCATTGATAGGCATTTAGGTTAATTCCATGTCTTTGCTATTGTGAATAGCGAGGCCATGAACATACATGTGCATGTATCTGTTAATAAAAATAATTTATATTTCTTAGGGTATGTACCCAGTAATGGGACTGCTGGGTCAAATGGTATTTCTGGTTCTAGGTCTCTGAGGAATCACCATACTGTCTTTCACAATGGCTGAATTAATTTACATTCCCATCAAGAGTATAAAAGTGTTCCTGTTTCTCCACTGCCTCACCAACATCTGTTGTTTCTTGACTTTTTAGTGATAGCTGTTCTGACAGGTGTGCTATGGTATCTCATTGTGCTTTTAATTTGCATTTCTCTAATGGTCAGTGATATCGAGCTTTTTTTCATATGTTTGTTGGCCACATAAATGTCTTCTTTTGAGAAATGTCTGTTTATGTCCTTTGTCCACTTTTTAATGAGGTTGCTTGTTTTTTTCTTGTAAATTTGTTTAAGTTCCTTGTAGATTCTGGATATTAGATTTTTGTCAGATGGATAAATTACAAAAATTTTCTCCCGTTCTGTAGGTTGTCATTCACTCTGATGATAGTTTCTTTTTTTTTTCTTTCTTTTCTTTTCCTTTTTTTTTTTTTTTTTTTTTTTTGACAGAGTCTCACTGTGTCACCTGCTGGAGTGAAGTGGCATGATCTCGGCTCACGGCAACTTCTGCCTCCTGGGTTCAGCCAATTCTCCTGCCTCAGCCTCCCAAGTAGCTGGGATTACAGGTGCCCACCACCATGCCTGGCTAATTTTTGTAATTTTAGTAGAGACAGGGTTTCACCATGTTGGCCAGGCTGGTCTTGAACTCCTGACCTCAGGTGATCCACCCTCCTTGGCCTCCCGAAGTGTTGGTATTACAGGCATGAGCCACCATGCCTGGCTGATGACAGTTTTCTTTGCTGGAGAGAAGCTCTTCAGTTTAATTAGGTCACACTTGTCAATTTTTGCTTTCATTGCAATTGCTTTCAACATTGTCATCATGAAATCTTTGCCTGTGTTTATGTCCTAAATGGTATTGTCTATATTTTTCTCTAGGGTTTTTATAGTTTTAGGTTTTATATTTAAGTCTTTAAAATCCACCTTGAGTTAATTTTTATATGAGGTATAAGAAAAGGGTCCAGTTTCCATTTTCTGCATATGGCTAGACAGTTTTCCTAATACATTTATTAAATTGGTAATCATTTCCCCATTACTTGTTTTTATCAAGTTTGTCAAAGATCAGGCAATTGTAGATGTGCAGTCTTATTTCTGAGATCTCGATTCTATTCCAATGGTCTTTGTATCTATTTTTGTACCAGTATCATGCTATTTTGGTTACTGTAGCTTTGTACTATAGTTTGAAGTCAAGTAGCATGATGTCTTCAGCTTTTTTCTTTTTGCTTGGGGTTGTCTTAGCTACATGGGCTCTTTTTCAGTTCCATATGAACTTTAAAGTAGTTTTTTTGTTTTCTAATTCTGTGAAAAATGTCAGTGGTAATTTGGGAATAGCATTGAATCTATAAATTACTTTGGGCAGTACAGCCGTTTTCCTGATATTGATTATTCCTATCCATGAGCATGGATTGCTTTAACATTTGTTTGTTGTTCTCTTTTAAGAGGTCCTTCGCTTCCCTTAAGAATAGCTCTATTCTTAAGTATTTTATTCTCTTTGTAGCAATTGTGAATGAGAGTTCATTCATTATTTGGGTCTCTGCTTCTTGGTGTATAGGAATTCTTGTGATTTTTGCATCCTGAGACTTTGCTGAAGTTGCTTATCAGTTTAAGAAGCTTTTGGGGGGAGGATCCAAGATGGCCAAATAGGAACAGATCCAGAATGCAGTTCCCATTGAGAACAGTGCATAGTGTGAGGGCTCACCACATTTCCAAACAAGTTTTCACTCTCCACAGACCAGGAGATTCCTGGGCTGAAAAGCGCCATGAGTTTTCAGTGCGGTGGTTTCAGCCGGTGCTGGGTCAGCGCACAGAAACTCACACAAGTCTGGGCAGTCATTTTGACTGGTGCCTGGAACGCCTGAGAGACAGAGCCACCCACTCAACTGAAAGGGAGGGGCTGAGACAGGGAGCCAGGTGATCTGGCTCGGTGGGTACCACCCCTACAAAACAAGCAATCTGAAACGCTCTGGATTGACAGTTTCGCAGCAAGCACAGCTGGACCCAGGACGGTCCAGCTCAATGGGGGGAAGGACATCCCCCACTACTGAGGCAGTCTGCCACTACCGGGGCAGTTCACACTGCAGCTGTGCAGAGCCTGCAGTAGCTCAGCAACGCCTCTGCTCGCAGACTGTGACTAGACTACTCAATACCTAGTTTATTGAGAATTTTTAGCATAAAGGGCTATTGAGTTTTATTGAGGGCCTTCTCTGCATCTATTGAGATGATCATGTGGTTATTGTCTTTGGTTCTGTTTATGTGGTGGATTACTTCGTGCAGGGCAGGGCATCTATGAAAAAAGGCAGAAGCATGACAGGAGCTTATAAATAAAGCTGACCTTCCTAGGTCAGAGCACCTGGGAAAAGAGGTGGTTATGATTTCAGCTGCAGCAGACTTAAAGGTACCTGCCCAGCAGCTCTGCATGGAACAGCGGAGCTCTCACCGCAGCACTTGTGCTCCTATAAGGTACAGACGGTCACCTCAAGTAACTGCCCAATCCCTTTGAAATCTGGGACTAGACAAGGATGCCCTCTGTCACCACTCCTATTCAATATAGTATTGGAAGTTCTAGCCAGAGCAATCAGGCAAGAAAAAAAAATACAGGATATTCAATTAGGAAAAAAGGAAGTCAAATTGTCTCTATTTGCAGATGACATAATTATATATTTAGACAACACTATAATCTCAGCCCAAAATCTCCTTAAACTGGTATGCAACTTCAGCAAAGTCTCAGGATACAAAATCAATGTGCAGAAATTACAAGCATTTCAATACACCAATAACAGACTAACAGAGAGCCAAGTCATGAGCGAACTCCCATTCACAATTGCTACAAAGAGAATAAAATACCTAGGAATACAACTAACAAAGAATGTAAAGGACCTCTTCAAGGAGAACTACAAACCACTGCTCAAGGAAATAAGAGAGGACACAAACAGATGGAGAAACATTCCATGCTCATGATTAGGAAGAATCAATATTGTGAAAATGAACATACTGCCAAAAGTAATTTATAGATTCAATGCTATCCCCATCAAGCTACCCATGACCTTCTTCACAGAACTGGAAAAAACTGCCTTAAACTTCATATGGAACCGAAAGAGAGCCTGCATAGCCAAGTCAATCCTAAGCAAAAAGAACAAAGCTGGAGGCATCATGCTATCAGATTTCAAACTATACTACAAGGCTACAGTAATCAAAACAGCATGGTACTGGTACCAAAACAGAGATATATACCAATGCAACAGAACAGAGGCCTCGGAGGCAGTGCTGCACATCTACAACCACCTGATCTTTGACAAACCTGACACAAACAAGCAATGAGAAAGGATTCCCTGTTTAATAAATGGTGTTGGGAAAACTGGCTAGCAGTGGCCAGAAAGCAGAAACTGGACCCTTCCTGACACCTTACACTAAAATTAACTCCAGATGGATTAAAGACTTAAACATAAAACCTAACACCATAAAAACTGTAGAAGAAAACCTAGGCAAAACCATTCAGAACATAGGCTTAGGCAAGGACTTCATGACTAAAACACCAAAAGCATTGGCAACAAAAGTCAAAATAGACAAATGGGACCTAATTAAACTCCAGAGCTTCTGTACAGCAAAAGAAACAATCATTAGATGGTGTGGCAATTCCTCAAGGATCTAGAAATAGAAATACCATTTGACCCAGTAATCCCATTACTGGATATGTTCCCAAAGGATTATAAATCGTTCTATTATAAAGACACATGCACATGTATGTTCATAGTGTCACTGTTTACAATAGCAAAGACCTGGAACCAACCCAAATGCCCATCGATGATAGACTGGACAAGGAAAATGTGGCACATATACACCATGGAATACTATGCAGCCATAAAAAGCGATGAGTTTGTGTCATTTGTAGAGACGTGGATGAACCTGGAAACCATCATTCTCAGCAAACTGACACAAGAACAGAAAATCAAACACTGCATGTTCTCACTCATAACTGGGTGTTGAACAGTGAGAACACATGGACACAGAGAGGGGAGCATCACACACTGGGGTCTGTTGGGGGCGGCCCAGGGATGGACAGTTGGGGGGGCGGTGGGGAGGTCTGGGAGGGATTTCATGGGGAGAAATGCCGGATGTAGGTGAGGTGGGGGATGGAGTCAGCAAACCACATTGCCATGTGTGTACCTATGCAACAATCCTGCATGATCTGAACATGTACCCCAGAACCTAAAGTACAATAAAAAAAAAAAAAGACTTTAGGCTGACACAGTAAGGGTTTCTAGGTATAGGATTATGTCGTCTGCAAACTGAGATAGTTTTAAGTTCCTCTCTTTCTATTTGAATACAATTTATTTTTTTCTCTTGCGTGATTGCCCTGGCCAGAACTTCCAATACTATGTTGAATAGGAGTGGTGTGAGAGGGCATCCTCATCTGTGCCAATTGTCAAGGGGAATGCTTCCAGCTTTTGCCCCTCCAGTATGATATTGGCTGTGGGTTTGTCAGTGGTGATATCCTCTTTATCATTTTTATTGTATCTATTTGATTCATGTCTATTTTCTTCTTTATTAATCTATCTCTCTCTTTTATTATTTTTTTCCAAAAAGCAGCTCCTGGATTCATTGATTTTTTTTTTTTTGGAAGGGGTTTTCATGTCTCTATCTCATTCAGTTCTACTGTGATCTTGGTTATTTCTTGTCTTCTGCTAGCTTTGAGGATTGTTTGCTCTTGGTGCTCTAGTTCTTTTAGTTGTGACGGGAGGGTGTCTATTTGAGATCTTTCTAGCCTTTTGATGTGTGCATTTAGTGCTATAAATTTCCTTCTTAACACTGCTTTAGCTGTGTCCCGGAGATTCTGGTACATTGTTTGTTCTCACTGGTTTCAAAGAACTTCTTGGTTTCTGCCTTAATTTCATTATTTACCCCTGTGTCATTCAGGAGCAAGTTGTTCCATTTCTAAGTGGTTTGGTTTTGAGCCAGTTTTTTAATCTTGAGCTCTAATTTGATTGCACTGTGGTCTGAGAGACTGTTTGTTATAATTTCTGCTCTTTTGCATTTATTGAAGAGTGTTTTACTTCCAAATTATGTGATTGATTTTAGAGTAAGTGCTATGTAGCACCGAGAAGAATGTATATTCTCTTGTTTTTGGGTACAGAGTTCTGTAGATACCTCTCAGGTATGCTTGATCCAGAACTGAGTTCAAGTCCTGAATATTCTTGTTAATTTTCTGTCTAATATTGACACTAGGCTGTTAAAGTCTCCCACTGTTATTGTGTGGGAGTCTAAGTTTCTTTGTAGGTCTCTACAAAGTTGTTTTATGAATCCCAGTACTCCTGTGTTGGGTGCATATATATTTAGGATAGTTATCTCATCTTGTTGAATTGATCCCTTTACCATTGTGTTTTTTGACATTTGTTGGTTTAAACTCTGTTTCATCAGAAACTAGGATTGCAACCCTGCTTTTTTTCTGCTTTCCATTTGCTTGGTGAATTTTCCTCCATCTGTTTATTTTGAGCCTATGTATGCCTTTGCATGTGAGATGGGTCTATTTAATACAGAACAGTGATGAGCTTTGACTTTTTATCCAGCTTGCCATTCTGTGTCTTTTAATTGGAGCATTTAGCCAATTTACATTTAAGGTTAATGTAGTTATGTGTGAATTTGGTCTCATCATCATGATGCTAGCTGGTTATTTTGCAGACTTGTTGAGGTAGTTGCTTATGGTGTCATTGGTCTTTATACATCAGTATAAAGACCAGTTTCTGCAGAGGCTGGTAATGGTTTTTTCTTTCCATAATTAGCGCTTCCTTCAGGAGCTCTTGCAAGGCAGGCGTGGTGGTGACAAATACCCTGAGCATTTGTTTGTCTGAAAAGGATTTTGTTTTTCCTTCACGTATGAAACTTAGTTTGGCCGGATATGAAATTCTGGTTTGGAAATTCTTTTCTTTAAGAATGTTGAATATTGGCTTTCAGTCTCTTTTGTACAGTTTCATCTGAGAGGTCTGCTGTTAGTCTGATGGGCTTTTCTTTGTAGGTGACCTGGCCTTTCTCTTTGGCTGCCCTTAACATTTTTTCCTTCATTCCAACCTTGGAGAATCCGATCATTATATGTCTTCGAGTTGATCTTCTCATGGAGTATCTTACTGGGGTTCTCTGGATTTCATGAATTTGAATGTTGGCCTGTTGAGGCCAACATATCATCTTGTCTCCTGGATGATATCCTGAAGTTTGTTTTTCAGCTTGTTCTGTTCTCCCATCTTTTTCAGGTACCTCAATCAGTTGTAGGTTCAGTGTTTTTACATAATCCCATAGTTCTTGGAGGTTTTGTTCATTCGTTTTCATTCTCTTTCCTCTAATCTTGTCTGCCTGTCTTATTTTAGCAAGATAGTCTTCAAGCTCTGAAATTCTTTCCTCTGCTTGGTCTGTTTGGTTACTGATACTTGTGGTTGCATTGTGAAGTTCTCGTGTTCTGTTTTCCAGCTCCATCAGGTCATTTATGTTCATCTCTAAACTGGTTATTCTGGTTAACAGCTCCTGTAATGTTTTATCATGGTTCTTAGCTTCTTTGTATTGGGTTAGAACATGATCCTTTGGCTCAGTGGAGTTTGTTATTACCCACCTTCTGAAGCCTGCTTCTGTCAATTCATCCATTTCAGCCTCCACCTAGTTCTGTGCCCTTGCTGGAAAGGTGTTGCAATCATTTGGAGGAGAAGAGGCACTCTGACTTTTTGAGTTTTCAGTGTTTTTTTTTGCTGATTCTTTTTTATTTTCTTGAGTTTATCTAGCTTTGATCTTTGAGGCTGCTGACCTTTGGATGGGGATTTTATAGGGACTTTTTTGTTGATGCTGTTGTTATTTTCTGTTTGTTTTTCTTTTTACAATCAGGTAGGTCCCTCTTCTGCAGGAATTCTGTGGTTTTTCTGGGGGTCCACTCCAGACCCTTTTTGCCAGGGTCCCTCCTATACCTGGAGGTTTCACAAGTGGAGGCTGCAGAACAGCAAAGATGGCTGCCTTCTCCTTCCTCTGGGATCTTTGTCCCAGAGGGGTACAGACCTGATGTCAGTGGGAATGCTCCTACATAAGATGCCTGGCAAACCCTGTGGAGGGGATCGCACCTAGTCAGGAGGCATGGGATCCAGGACCTGCTTAATGAAATACTGGCTGCTCTTGGTGGAGGAGGTGCACTGCGCTGGGGGGAATCCCACTCATCTGACTGCCCAGATTCCTCAGAGCCAGCAAGGGGAAAGACTAAGTCTGTTGATCTGTAGAGACCATAGCTGCCTCTACCCTCAGGAGCTCAGTCCCAGTGGTCACTGTTTTCCATTGAGTATTGATGTGTTTTGGGAGATGAAAAAAACGTTTAATTAATTTAGAGGTACTTGGCCATTTCATTGTGGACTTGTGAGATTTAGTCTCCACATGTGCTTTCACTTCTCTTTCTCTACCATGTCCAGTCTCAAATTCTTCTCTGTACATTGTACTATTGTACCAACCGTATGCTGTTGGTTATTTACCTCCCTAAACCACTTGCCTGTGTGCTTTCATCTGTTATTTAAATAACACAGTCATTTAGCCTTATTTTTTCAATAATGCCTGGATTATGCTGGAGATAATGTAATCAATCTCATTTCTACTATCTGACTTCTTGTTACAGTAGATAGCTAGTCAGGCATGAGCAGGGCAAGAGGGGCTCTCCCATACCCCACCAGGAAAGTCAGATGACCATCAGCTGATGGTCAGGCAGATGTTAACTGTCTCTCTAAAATAATAATTGGTTACAGCCAGCACCAGGGAAAGGCAGTTTCCCAACAGGTACAAACACCTGAAACTGATAATCAGCAGCTTCCCCAGAAGATCTCAGGAGCTCGGTGAGTGGGCTTGAGTATGCTCATTAAGAGGCAAAGCGATGGGGTTTAACCGGTATATGACCTTTAGGGGGCATTCCAGCAGGACAGGGAAGAACACCTCAGGTGAGCATGCAGACAACTCCAGTAACACCGCGCATGCTCACCTCCCAAGTGCTAACAGGCCACTGTGCATGCAGGCAGCTCACCCTAAGGGAAGAATCAAGGGAAACTGGATGCAGGATGCTGGAAGTAGGCCTGCATATAAAACTGTAAGTCTAAGGTCAAATGAACCTTGAACAAAATGCCCACTTGTTCCTCTTCCAAGTGTACGTTACTTTCTTTGCCTTCCTGCTCTAAAGCTTTTTAATAAACTTTCATCCTGCTCTAAAACTTGCCTTGGTCTCATCTTCGGCCTTATGCCCCTCAGTTGAATTCTTTCTCCTGAGGAAACAAGAATTGAGGTTGCTGCAGACCCATGTGGATTTGCTGCAACACTCAGAAAATAGAGTCACAGTATTCACAATGTTAAAAATTAAATTAGCAATATCTTGATACAAAGCACAACAGTTAATCCACAAAGTTGAAAAAAGACAGTTGTTACTCATGATTACAACCCACTTAGGTTTCATACTTAAGTAGTACCTCTTGGAGTGATATGGATTATCTGTGAACCTCAAATTATGGTTGCCAACATCAATGGTTGTGGGAGAGAACAGTGACAGTGATTAAGGAAGATAAATAATCTCTGCTGTCTGCATTTGGCACTAAAAACAATGTTGCTTTCAGACCCCAGTTTTTGGGCTGCTGTATGAATTTTGTACTTTCTCCTCAACTGTCTGGCTCCTTTGTCACTGATGTACTTTAGGGGACTTCAGTAAGATGGTTTTCGAGGTTGTATTTCTTTCTCCCCATGAAGGTTTCGGCCCTTACACTGAAACTGTGTTTCTCACTGCCCTCCAGAGATACTCCATTTGTAAACCTTAGTCAGAGACACCCAGGACCAGCACCTCCTATTTTCCTATATTTGTATCTTTGGTGCTGATGTTGGCATGTTAGTTCCCCTCCAAGAAGGTTCTTAGCTCCTTGTAAGCATTGGAGTCTGCTAGTTAGCAAGGAGCTGAGCTCTGCCTCATTGGACAATGTAAAGAATATTTCCCTTGGAGACCACAGTACTTTCCATAGCCCTTAGATTGGGGCAACATCTTCTTCCCAGATCTATACTTTTATAATTAAGTCATCATGCTCAAATGATTCTTCAGCTCAAAAAAAGAAATCTGGGGCCAGGCTCAGTGGCACATGCCTGTAATTCCAGCACTTTGGGAGGCCAAGGTGGATGGATTACTTGAAGCCACAGTTTGAGATCAGCCTGGCAAACATGGAAAAACCCCATCTCTACTATAAATACAAAAATTAACTGGGCATGGTGGTACACGCCTGTAGTCCCAGCTACTCAGGAGGCTGAGGCATGAGAATCACATGAACCCGGGAGATGAAGATTGTGCCACTGAGATTGAGGTTGGCGCTGAGATCGTGTCATTGCACTCCAGCCTGGGCAACAAAATGAGCCTCTGTCTTAAAACAAACAAAACAGATCTGCTGTGTGGTGACTTGGTGGTTCTTGCCCTTATGGATCTTTGTCTGGCAGTTTCCCTAAATCCAATTTAATTTCTGTCTACTAGAAGTTAGGGAATTTGAGGACATGCATGACATTCTTTTATCTTTGTAATTTCTATCACCTATACATATTTCTATCACCTAGAATAGAAGCTCATAAATACTTGTTTGATAAGTGAAGTTCGTGTAGCCAACAGATGCCTTCGTATGGATGGCAAAACAATATAAAACAATATAACGGTATTTGAAATATTAGTACAGAGGAAGAGAGAATATTTATCAATTTATTTCTTAACTGAAAACCTAAATTTTATTCTACCCTTGATTTTTCTGAAAGTGTCTGAAGAAAGGAACTATACCGATTAATACTATAAGCTCAGACTCTGTAGAACAACAGAAAGTTTAGTCTAGGGTTACAGATGACCAGACAGTAACTGCATATACCATGCACATTTTTAAGGGAGGTAAGACCACTAGTTACCTGTAGGGAGAAAGCACACATTAAGTAAATAACAGTTTAGCTGAATGCTAGAAGAGCAAGACACATATAATGTAATGATGAACAAATACATTTGATGGATTAGGAGAAGAAAGAAGGGCAGCAAGGCACATGGGGTCATCTGGACAGTGAGATATGGGCACACAAGGGGTAAGAGAAAGGCAGCCAGACAGGACAAGTTAGGAAAGAACACTTACTTACTTGTTACATGTACAGTCAGTTTCCAGGATGCAAACCAATGGTAAAACCCTCCAGTATTTAAACCCATGCATCAGACTCTAAACCACTGAGGCCATAAAACATATTGCTTTGTAGCCCTGTTACTCTGCATGATGCTGAGCACCAACCAGCATCTTGATGAATTTGCTGACACATTGAATGGGGACTCTGCCTTTCTCCTTGCAGGAAACTCTCCCTGGAGCCCGTTCCTTTTGGTCTGTGGAATTGTCCCCTAGGACCCAATAGCACACATCAGTACCTAGGATGTTCATAAAGTACTTTTGATGATATTAAAGCCGAAGCCTTGAGCTGTATTTCATACCCCAAGACTCTGACTCAACATTTCATCTTCAATTGCTTGATGGAGTACATTCTAATTTTTAGAAAACCGTTCAATTTTCCTATATACCACAAGATGAATAGGAATATCTCCTGCAAGGGAGGCCCTAAGTGGGAACTGCAGTGAGTCCTGGAGTCACTCAATACGATACAATGGAAATAAAAGTCATCTCCTTCTGTTGTTCCATTTCTCCTTTTGCATGAGCAAATGGGAAGGGAATCATCTTTAGGGCATTATGTATTCATTGAGGGGCTGTGACCTTAATCCATAAAGCTCTATACAGTTTATGCTTTGATTACCTTAAAGCCTGCCTCCCGCTATACTTGTCCCAGACAATCAAAATCGCCTCACAATGTGCCTGCTAAAGTTCAGTTGCAGTGGGCCCAAGACCAAGCCATCTGGCAAATAGCGTTTGGCACAGGGCTTCTCTCCTTAAGGTGATCTGACTGTCCCACATCGTTTGCCTGGAAATCTCCCTTCTTGCCATAATGCTCGGCCGGTTTTCAAAACTCATATTATTGGATAGTATAGTAATTAACAAAAGTAAACTGTAATAATTAATCCGATGAAACAAAGTCTTCATGAGGAAGTTACACGTGCTTCTAAATGATGAAGATGAAATTTATAAGTTTTTTGTTATTGTAAGTTAGTGAAAAAAGTATAAATTTAACTGGGGGTAGAAAGGAAAGAACAAATATTTTTGGAGACCCTACTACATGTCAGAAAGTTGATGTGTTTTCTTACCTGACTCACAACTCTATGATGCAGATCTCATTATTCTTATTTTACAAATGAAGAAACTGGGGAAAGGTTAAGTAACACCTCTAAAGGCACATGAATAGTAAGTAATAACCTCGAAATTCAAATCTAAGTGTGCAGCCTCCAGATATTAGGTCTTTACAGTTTGTGACCTAAATAATCTTTTTCTGAACTGTTTTTCTTTACAGCTGTAACTCATTTCTTCTTTACCTTGCCATTTTATATCATCTGCCATCTTTTCATATTTCTTCATCATTTATCCTTGAGCATCTCTTTAGTTACCCTTTAAAATAACTATATTTCTAATTTCCTTTCTGGTCTCTAACAGCTTAAGCCATTGGTATCTTTTCTTTACCAGTTTATTAACCCCCTAAATGGCCTCATATTTATTCTCTTTGTTCTCTACCCATGATCATTGTTGAGGAAATAAATTGCTCAAAATCCTACAATAGGCTTACATCACAACTTAAAGTAAAATTCTCTCTTTTGGTGGCCAAGAAGGTCCTTTGTGATCTGTGCCCTCACTTTTCTCTCTCCTCTTGTCCCTGCCACTGCCCTGCAAGTTCAGCTCACTCCAGCCACACTGGTCCTCCTGCAGGATCTTGCAGGCCAAGCTCATTCCTACTTTTGCACTTGCTTCTCCGCTGTCTCCCCTCTGATCTTTTCTTGGTTCACTCTTTTACTACATTCAGAGCTCTGATCACCATTCCCTCTTAAGAGAGAACTCCCTTGATTCTCTATTTCTCAAATAGCTGTCAGCTAGTCCCACTCTAATCCCTTACCCCGTTTCACTCTTCTTCATAGAACTTATGACAAACTACCTGAGACTGTAGTAGTCTTAACATCAACTTAGTCTCTTTTTGTCTGTCTCCTGTCACTAAAATATAGGCTCCATGTAGAGGGGGATATTTTCTGTCTTGTCTGTCCTGTGTCTCAGGGTCTAGAACAGTGCCTGGTTGGAGTAGGCACTCTGGAGACACTTGTCGAATGAATGAAGATATACTTTCACAAATGCTTCAGTAGTATTCAAAGTGATCTTAGCAAATTGCCCTTTTGGCCTTTGAATTACTCCTTCTCTTTTGTTTGTTACATTCTTTAGTTATATTCTTACTCTAGCAATTGATTACATACTGCCTTATGATATATTTTATATTAGATGACTTTTATACAATATTACTATTGTGTATTTCTTTTTTTTATCTCCTTGGCAAGGACCACAGCAACTTAAGCATGACCTGTACTACTCTTGGTATTTCCCATAGCAATGCAGTTTATATGATACCCCATAGCAGAAATCTACAGCCACTTTTATATTTGATGATGAAGCTAATAACATATTATTAAATACCTACTATGTGCAACACAGTATTGTAAGTCCTGTTTTCATATTATTTCTTTTATCCTTTTGAGGATAAAGTAGGAATTCTCATTCTCATTTTGTGGTTAAGAAAACTGGTTGTGCAAGAAGTGACTTGCTTAATTAGGGCTGTATACATAAGAAAAGGTAAAAGGCTACAGTAATCAAAACAGCATGGTACTGGTACCAAAACAGAGATACAGACCAATGAAACAGAACAGAGGTCTCGGAGACAACACAACATATCTATAACCATCTGATCTTTGACAAACCTGACAAAAACAAGCAATGGGGAAAGGATTCCCTGTTCAATAAATGGTGTTGGGAAAGCTGGCTAGCCATGTGCAGAAAGCAGAAACTGGACCCCTTCCTGACACCTTACACTAAAATTAACTCCAGATGGATTAAAGACTTAAACATAAGACCTAACACCATAAAAACCCTAGAAAAAAATCTAGGCAAAACCATTCAGGACATAGGTGTAGGCAAGGACTTCATGACCAAAACACCAAAAGCATTGACAACAAAAGCCAAAATAGGCAAATAGGACCTAATCAAACTCCACAGCTTCTGCACAGCAAAAGAAACAGTCATTAGAGTGAATTGGCAACCAACAGAATGGGAAAAAATTTTTGCAGTTTACCCATCTGACAAAGGGCTGATATCCAGAATTTACAAAGAACTAAAACAGATTTACAAGGAAAAAACTAACAAGCCCATTCAAAAGTGGGCATAGGATATGAACAGACGCTTTACAAAAGAAGACATACATGAGGCCAACAAACATATGAAAAAATGCTCATCATCACTGGTCATCAGAGAAATGCAAATCAAAACAACATTGAGATACCATCTCACGCCAGTTAGAATGGCGATCATTAAAAAATCTGGAGACAACAGATGCTGGAGAGGATGTGGAGAAACAGGAACACTTTTACACTGTTGGTAGGAGTGTAAATTAGTTCAACCATTGTGGAAGACAGTGTGGCAATTCCTCAAGGACCTAGAAATAGAAATTCCATTTAACCCAGCAATCCCATTACTGGGTATATATACAAAGGGTTACCAATCATTCTACTATAAGGACACGTGCACACGAATGTTCATTGCAGCACTATTTACAATAGCAAAGACCTGGAACCAACCCAAATACCCATTGACGATAGACTGGATAGGGAAAGTGTGGCACATATACACCATGGAATATTATGCAGCCATCAAAAACGATGAGTTTGGGTCCTTTGTAGGGACATGGATGAACCTGGAAACCATCATTCTCAGCAAACTGACAGAAGAGCAGAAGATCAAACACCACATGTTCTCACTCATAGGCGGGTGTTGAACAATGAGAACAGATGGACACAGGGAGGGGAGCACTACACACTGGGGTCAGTTGGGGGGAAATAGGGGAGGGAGATGGGAAGAGATAGCTAGGGGAGAAATGCCAGATATACTCACTGCCACGTGTGTACCTATGCAGCAATTTTGCATGTTCTTCACATGTACCCCAAAACCTAAAATGCAATAAAATAAATAAATGGGGGGGGGAAAAAGAAAAGGTAAAATGGGTCTTAAACCTATATTCTGGCTGGAAAACAAGTGTTCTTTCTGCTAGAGACCATAGGTAGCTTTGCCATACATCTCCGTTAACATATACACTTATTTATAAAGCTCAAAGACTCCCAAACCACACTGAGCTGACTTGTATACTGTGGGAGAACATGCTTTGTGGAGTATGTTGCTTTTGACCATTATGTCCTGTGCTTGGTGTAAAGAAGGACTGGAAAGGGAGCTGACTGCGCTCAGAAGGCACTTAAAAATGCAGAGCAAGGGGTCACAAAGAGTAGAGAATGATTTTCATTCCATTTTCATTGTATGTCTTCCTCATTACTTGAGACCAAAGACACACTATGTTGCTTTCCTTCTCCTCATGACCATTGTCCCTGGTCAAGCCTGAAACCTGGGAAAGTGTAGCTCTGATTAGAATTGAAAAACTCAAGGTGGAGCCTAAGAAGAAAGAGAATCAATCACTAATTAACCACATTTCAAGTCTCCACTGTCATCCAAACCATGCTATATCCTTGATTTCTTTGCAAGCATGACGTCATATAGGCAACCAAGGATGCAGAACCCATGCTTAAAAGGCATATAAGGCAGAAAGCACACACAACACACAGTATTTTGTGACTTGGTGAAGCTTGTTTTATGAGAATTTTACATTTGCTGTACTTTCTTATTCAAGCTGATTTTTCTCTTTCTTTTTATTTTTTAGAGACAGGCTGTCACTCTGTCACCCAGGCTGGAGTGCGGTGGTATGATCACAGCTCACTCTAGCCTTGAACCCCTTGAGCTAAAGAGATCCTCCTGCCTCAGCCTCCAGAGTAGCTGGGACTACAGGTACACCACCATGCTTAGCTAATTTGTGTGTGTGTGTGTGTGTGTGTGTGTGTGTAGATGGGGTCTTGCTATGTTGTCCAGGCTGATCTTGACATTCTGGCCTCAGTGGCTTATCTGAATGCCATTATAAATCAGTGGCTCTCAAGTTTCATGTATTTAAGAATCACCAAGGTATTCTATATGAAAAAGCAGACTCTAGGGTCCTCATTGCCTTAGGTAGACTCTGAGAACCTGAGTCTTAAGTACTCCAGGTGGTGCTTATAACACATGACTCATGGAGAAATATCAGTCTAAATAACCTTTTCTCCCTCAGATCTTTTAACTCTGGAATTGTGTTTTAAACCTATGAATAATATATTGTTTCTCACATGAGCACAGAGGACAATTGAATATGCTATTGTGTTAATATTAAATCCAATATCAAATCCAAAACAATAATCAGCCAAGAGATTCCTTTTGCAATGGTTTATTCAAGTCTTTTTTTTTTTTTAAGCCTTCTAGGGCTTTTAATGCACAGTCAATCTTTTAAATTAGACATCAGCCAAGTGTTAGCTCACAATCTATATTGCTAAGTACTAAAAGCTGGTCCAGCATTCTGGCAAGAAAGATGAGCTGTGAAGAGTGAGGCTTGACAACCAAAATGGTGTGAAGTGCTTAGATCACCTTAGGGGGAATCTTGGCACTAATGCTGATCTCTATTTCCCAGAAGGTTCCTTTGGTGTCACATAGTGGGGAAACCATTAGCAGACATACTGCGAGAAGATTTTGATTGCTGCAATGCATACATGCTGCATTTTCTGGGGATTTCTTTTTACTGCTTTAATTACACTAAATTATCTAAATAATTACTGAGGAACTATGAGAAAGTATATTAGACTCAAGAAAAGGATACATATCACGGTCCTTGCTCAATATACTTCATAAGGGCTAGATAGAAGTAGACTGGTATGATAGTAATTATGATGGAATGTGAAAGGCACAAAACAAGCGTATGAACAAAGTGCTTAGAGCACAGAGGTTGTGAGGAGCACAGGATGATATTTGAGCTAAGCCTTACTGTATAAGTAGCCTTTCACCAGGCAGAGAAAGGAGCAAAGGCCTTTCTGCAGAGAGGTGCCATCTTAGGATAAAACAATAATAACAACTGACATTTATTGAGAACGTGTTTGCTAGGCATTGTTATAAGCACCTGTTATGTTTTATCTCATTTAATTCTCTAAAAAACTCTGTGTCATGGGTGCTGTTATAATCCTCAGTATATACATGAAGAAACCCAGCCACGTTCACATGTGTGGAATACTCTTGGGTAGCACGAGCAGGTCAGGCAATGGCAAATGGTGTGATGTGACCTTGAGTCAACATCAGAGGTCAAAGGTAGGTGGGATCAAAGGTAGGTGGGATCAGGTGGTGAAGTGCCCTCATCACTTACCCAGGTTGATAAGTGCTTTCATTACATGGAAGGCTTTGCTTTTGTTCTTTAAATTAATATTTCTTATTACAAAAGTAACACCTATGTATGATTTTAAAATCTCCAAAGAGCATACAACAAAAAAGCCCTGACAGATATTCAGTTCTGTAACTTCCCTCCCAGGAAACAACCACGATCGTTAACTGCTGATGTATCTTTGTGTAAATAGTGTACGTATAAGCATCTCCTTTGTTTATCCTTTGTTGCATGCAAAGGAAGATACTATACAAATCTTGCTTTGTATCTTGAGATTGGTCCATATCAGCACATTTAGAGCTATCTTATTCTTTTCCCCAGCTCCATGTTTTCAAATTATGTAGTTGAACCATGGCTTATTTAACAGTTAACTAATGAGACATTAAATATGCTGCAGTCAATAAACAATGCTGATTTGAAGATTTTTGTCTTCAAACATGGAGCTATTATTTGCAGGACATTGTTCTCAAAGAGGAATTTTTGTGCTTCTAGAAAATAATATAAAGAGAGGAAAAGCATGAACAAGGTGGCCTTTTAGAGCTATCAATCTGGCAGCTGTGTGAAGGATGGAATGGAGGGTGGAGCAATTAGAAGCAAGAGACTGGTCAAGAGTCTCTTGATTTCTTCCTCTGTCTTCTGCTCCCAGTGAGCATTGCTGAAAGTACCGCTAAAAGTACCAGCAATGCTCACTGGGAGCAGAATACAGATGAAAAGAGTTTACGAATGGAATCAACTGAGGAAGGGTTTGCACAGCCTTTCTGGCTGCTCTTGTTTCTTCTCCCATGCCTTTCTGTTTTCACTGTGCCGGTTTTGGGAGACACCTAGAGCCTATGATCAGAAAGGATGTGTGCTGACATCATCACCACCTTTGTCTTTCAGGGTAAGAATATGTTTTTAATATTTTGAAATTAGTAACCACAGAAAAGTTAAGGAACCACATAAGCAGTGGGAATATATGCAGAAAAAAAAACCCTTTTTTTCTTAAAAAAACAGTTCCCAAAGTGAGCATTGATTTATATTAATGGTCAGGTGTGCGCCCAATTCTACCAGGTGTTAGTGTGGATGAAGCTGCATATATACATACATATACGTATCTTTTATTGCCGTCTCCTTTTTTTCTCATACCAATAAAAGCAAACTTGTTATCCTTTCCATTCTAGGGTAACTACAGTACCCTCATTAAGCCCCATGATTTCTTTCATTCATTGTCTAGTCATAATCTTAATTACCCCTGCTTAAAAAAGCTTAACCTACTTAAAGAAGAAATAACAAACTAATCCTAGTTTGACAACACATGTGCGTTGCATCTGGCATTAGGAGCAACAGGGTGTATGAAGCATCTATCACTGCACGGCCTCTGAAGGGAAATGGCAGAGAGGAGGAGAAGGCTCATAGTTGCTGTCTTCTTTTCTCTCCTCTTCATGCATTAAGGCAGCTTTGGGAATAGCTCTACTCACTCCAAGCCTGGGCTCCAGAGAACTCCACAGCCCATAGGCCCTGGGGCCACCCAGTCTTATATAATACAGAAATGAAGCAAAACTCCTCCCAGTGTGGTTGCAGGTCAATTAGAATTTGAGAAATATAAAACTGAAAGCCAGAGAGTACCGGCTGCCAGTCACACAATGTGCCCTTCTGCCAGGGCATGCCTGCCCCCAATGATATGTGTGCCAATGTTTATTCTTTCTGGTAAAAAAAAAAAAATGCCCAAGTGGGGCAGCTCCCGCTGCTTTGGCTCAGAGGGAAACCCAGTGCCATTACACGCCTGCACTGCACATCCAGAAGGCAGGTTTTTATGATGGCATGGCAAGACAGTAGTTGCTGCTCATTCAGGGAGAAAAAAGTGGATTCTGCAGCTTGGCAGTCTTTTAGGCAAATGGTGTTTGCAATATGCCCAGGGCCTCTTCATGCTTCCATTTTAATTACTACTGTTCTGCTTTCCTGGAGGAATAAGAAAGGAAAAGGAGAGTTGAAATGGGAATCTTTCAGGTGGTGGGCCATATTTGTGTGTTTTTAGTGAAACTGACTTTATTCAACCCATTTCTTCTTATTCCTCAGTACACCAAAATGCAGAGCAAGTGAAGGAGCAGAGAAATGGGAGAGGTGAGAAGGGGACGATGAGGTAGGTTCTCAAATCACTTTTTGCTTTCATGCCTGCAACATTTCTCTGAGGCAGAACTTTCCAAATAAAGTGGATTTTAGATGTGCCAAAATACTGACCTTTCAGCTCACAGGTGGCAGGGCAGGGTCAAAAGGGGCCTCAAGGTGCCTTTTGTGTGTGGCCCAAGTCACCTTCAAATGTAATGCTTTTCTGTGTATACCAAGATATACAACTTTTGGAGGCAATAAAAAAATACTGTCTTAGAATTCAAGAGTCCCAAATTTTTGGATAAAAACTTCTAGTTTTCTAGGATGTGTGTGCATATATGTATCTACGTATATATGTGTGTGGTCATGTGTCTATATAGAGTTAATCTAGCATAGCAGCTAATAGTATATACTTTTGGAGTCCTGCAGATTTGGTTTGAGACTCAGTTTTGTGCATAGCGTATATATGTGTATATTTTGTGCATATATGTGTATCTACATATATATGTATGTGGTTGTGTTAGTCTAGCATGGCAGCTGGACTATATAGAGTTATATGCCAAAGTATATAGCTAGTATATACTTTGGAGTCTGGCAGATTTGGCTTGAGACTCAGTTTTACCACTTTCTCACTATGTGACCTTGAGCAGGTTACTTAATGCCTCTGAACCTTAGTTTCCTGGGGCATAAATACCCACTTTTCAGATCAGTGACCTTGGGAAAGTCACTTAACTCTTTGTTCTTCAGTTTCTCATCTGTAAAATAGGATAATAGTACCTACTTCATGGTTTTGCAGTAAGGATTAATATGTTAACTCATATATTGATATATGAGTTAACCTGCCTGTCTGTTGATCATTTAGAACATTGCTTGTACACGGTAAACTATAAAAGTGTGAATTATCATCATCATCCTGTAAAGCACTGAGCACAGGGTCATATACATGATCACTGTCATCACAGGCAATATTATTATTTTTTTTCCCATTTTATTTTATTGCATTTTAGGTTTTGGGGTACATGTGAAGAACATGCAAAATTGTTGCATAGGTACACACGTGGCAGTGTGATTTGCTGCCTTCCTCCCCATCACCTGCATCAGGCATTTCTCCCCTTGCTATCTCTCCCCAGATCCCCACCCCCCACCGTCCCTCCCCTATTTCCCCCCAACTGACCCCAGTGTGTAGTGCTCCCCTCCCTGTGTCCATGTGTTAGCTGTGGGGAAGAGAAGTGTTTTTGTTACCGCCACGGAAAACCAAAATGTGTGGAGCTCTGGCAATGTGGTAGCAACTGCTGAGAAGACAGGAGATAAGACTGTCATCTGGATGAGTCTAAAACACACAATATAGACCATCCAGCAGCATGGGTGGGGGCATGCTCCCCTCTTGTTTGGCTTCTTGTTTGGTCAGGAGTTTCTCCTCTTCACCCTTGTCTTCTCAGCCTCCCTTCATCATATTCCTGTTTTTGTTAATGCACTTATCTACCACTTCTGCCAAAAAGAAAAATGGGAATATTTGTGTTCTTTGGAGCTTCTGCCAAGGAAGCCATGGCCCTGGGGCTTCCTGGCATCCCTGCAGCTGCTCTCCACATTGGCAGCTGAAGGAAGCCACACTCACGGGGAGGTGTGTGAGGAGTCAGCAAACACCAAGCTGGACCGAAGCATTATTAGAAACAGAGGAATTACTAACAAGATGAGTTTTCCAATGTAAAAAAATCAAGATCAGGGAAAGTAAAGCAATCAAGATCAGGTTCAGGTGGGTACCCTGTGGGTACACGGGCCCTGGGGTAGATATATGGTGGTGGAGAGTATGGCAAAATGCCCCTCTATGGGCTTCTCTTTGCTATTCATCATCCCATAGCAAAGGCCCATCTGCCCCATTTCTAGGAATAGAGTGAAGCCACTCCCAAGAAAGAAATAATGTAGGAATCACCACCCCTCTTTCCCCTTATACAATAGCATGACTGGCAAATAGCTGGGAAGGAGGACACAAGTCAGAGCTTGAACACTCACCCAGAGGCCAGTCCAAAGCTCCCATTACAGCAGCCTTGCACAGGGGCAAGGATGGCTAAGTTGGAGTCAGATAGACCTTAGTTGAAATTCCAGTTCTTTGGCTGGGTGCAGTGGCTCACGCCTGTAATCCCAGCACTTTGGGAGGCCAAGGTGGGTGGGTCACAAGGTCAGGGGTTGGAGACCAGCCTGGCCAAAATGGTGAAGCCTCGTCTCTACTAAAAGTATAAAAATTAGCCGGGCATGATGGCAGGCACCTGTAATCTCAGCTACTTGGTAGGCTGGGACAGGAGAACCACTTGACCTGGGAGGCGGAGGTTGCAGTGAGCCAAGATCATGCCACTGCATTCTAGCCTGGGCAGCAGAGCAAGACCCTGTCTCGAAAGAAAGGAAGGAAGGAAGGGAGGGAGGGAGGGAAAGAAAGAAGGAAGGAATTCCAGCTCTTCTTTTGTTTTTTTTGTTTTTTTTTTGTTTTTTGGCAACTAAATTATTACGCTCAAGCTATTAACCTCCCTGCTTCTGGAGGCTGTCATCTGATGAGATAAGAGTTAAAAGGGATTGCATACATGGTATTGTGCCTCAGTTAATAGATGGGAAAAACTTGCCACAGTGGGGCACGGCACATGCTTAGTCAATGATAGCTACCCTTGTTATTATAAACGTGAAAGTCACCCACATACTGCTATTCAGTGTGTCCCACTGCCACTGCTAAGACTAAACCATTCATTTTTCACTTTTATTTGTTGGCAGCAGCCTGCTGGCCTTTCTTGACGTTATTCACTTTTAACGCTGCAAACATTTCACTTCTAATCTAGATTTTGCTTGTATGCAAGTGCTTGCTTTTTTAAAATACATGTTTCCTGAACTCTGAGCTCTCCTTGAGCCATCCTCCCTCATCAGGAGTAAGGCTGGCAAAGAAATCACAGTCCCAGATCCTTGTCTCCCAGAGATCTCAGATCCTGCCAAAGTCTTTTCCTGTCATATTCAATCTGATTGAGGAATCTTATAAACTGCAGATACATTCATTGGCCACTTGCTTGGGGCAGGAAAGAGGAACTGATCTCTCTGCATGGAATGACCTCTGGGAGGGAAGGTAAAATGGAGGCTAGGTTATACAACAGGAAAAAGCACATGACATCTTGCTGTCGATAGGCTCCTATTGGCAGTTTATTTTGGTTTCTGGTTTTGAAACTGCTGTGCAAAGTCGGCTGCTGGAAGTTTTTGTTGCTGCAGGAGAATTATAAACCCAACCAGGTTTCCCTCAAGCTTCTCCTCTGGGATAGTTTTGAAGAAAAAAAAAGGGAGAAAATGTTTTTGGTACCTTCTCCCTCCAGAGCTATGGTAGCTTCCTCAACGATCATTCTGGATAGAGCTCTGATGCAGGATTCCATAAGAAAACAGAAATGAAGATACAAAAATAATCTTTGTGGGTCAGCAGAGGGATGACACTGGATGCTATGAACTGAATGCTGGCTCAACGGAACTGAAGCTGTGATATGTGTCTATAATCACCTCCTTGATGATAGACATGGGATCTTCTCTGGTCAGAATGAGAAAAATGTAGTTTATCCTCTTAAAAACAGTGTGAAGAAGGCATCAGGATACCTGAAGAATGACTCTGCAATCAAGGATCCTAAGCCTTAAAAAGCTGGCAGACATCTTTGGTAGAAAATTTTCCTAGCTTCAAAAAGAAATAAAGAGGAAGAGTTTTAACTCTAGGTAAGGACTCAGTTTTGAAGCTGATTGAATGAATGTCTGGGTAACACCCTTAAGTCTGTGTGTTTCTGATACCTCTCTCATTTGCTCCTGAACAGTTTCAAGCGATGTTATCTGGGAGTATATTAAAATGGCTCAGGATATAATTGTACCTGTCTTTTTGGTCCCCCTTGAGTGATTCTCCATCTATCTCTTCCTATATCTAAAGGATTCTTGTCCCTACATTCAATTCCTGGAATTATCTGGTGGTTAAGAAGTCTATAAAGTTCACTGTGCTCTAGACGTATCTAGTTAAAGAATCATGTTTGCTGGGTCGCGGAGCTGCACTAAGGGTTTCATCGCCTGACTCAAAGGCATAAAATAATGCAAGCAAAAACATTAAAGAATTCTATCCTTCCAGAGACAATTTCTATTCAATGCAAGCATCTTTACTTTGATGGCTAAGCTTAGGACAGTCTACGTTTTTTCTCTTGTCCCTCCTGGTATCAGGAGAATCATTCATTAATTCAACAAGTGTTAATTGAGCACCTACTCTGTGCTGGGAACTCTTCCATGTGCTGAGGATATAGTAGTAAAAAACCAAATCTATGCTCTCATGGAATTAAATTATACTGTCAGGCAGTAGATCAATAGCCCAGTGAATTTATTGTATAGTGCCAGTGAAATAAGTGATATGAAGAAAAGTAAAACAGGCTATCTAGTAGAAGACTTGTTTGAAAAGCAGACTACTCCTTGGGTAAAGAGAAAGTAAAGCATTAAAATGTCAGATAACATTTATTCTGTATAGTTTTTCCCAAATTGCCTCAGGACTTTCAAATGATGTCAATGTGTGTTCAGTAAAAATAAACACATTGGCGCAGACATAGAGACATATGTACATGTCATAAAGAAAGATAACCCACTTTCAGTTTTTACTAAGAATTGACTGTCTCATGCAGACCAGCAGTCACCTGAAGCGGGAGTAAAGAGGAATAAGTTTATGGTGTTGAGCTTGACATGCCTGATGTAGTTGTTTTTTGGCTTTAAATTTTTTAATTTAAAACATTTTTAATTGTGGTTAAAAACACATACCATATATTTATCCACTTAACAATTTTTGTGTGTATTTTACAATATTGTCAACTATATGCCAATCATGTTACAGCAGATCTCAAGGACTTTTTCTCTTGCATGACACAACTCTATGCCCATTGAATAACAACTTCCTCTTTTCCTCTACCCCTAGCCTCTGGAAACCACCATTCTGTTCACCGTTAGTATGAGTTTGACTGCTTTAACAACCTCATATGAGCGAAATCAAGCAATAGTTGTTTTGTGGTTGGCTTGCTTCATTTAGGACAACGTCCTCAAGGTTCATCATATTATAGCAAATGACAGGATTTCCTTCCTTCTTAAAGCTGAATAATGTCCCATTTTATGTATTTACCATATTTTGTGTACGCATTTATCTTTGGATGGACACATTGTGGTTATTGTGAATAATATTGCAATGAACATGGGCGTGCAAATATCTCTTTGAGATCCTGTTTCCAAATCTTTTGTTTACCAGTTTTATTATTGTTGAACCATTATATGATATATTGCCCTGAAGGAAATGCCAGGCTCATTCTCCTTGTAATTTGCAGTGGTGCCCTGGTTTCTCCAACCCCTGTGTATCAAATACCTGGTGTCTCCTAAAACCAGAGAACTCAAAGAATTTAAAAAATAAATAAAAGCTAACACTTCTATGGTGCCTACTATGTGCTGGGCACACTTTTAAGTTAACTTTGGGAGATAGGTACTGTTATTCTCACTTCTGGTTTGAGGGAGAATGCTGAGGCACACAGTTAACTGGCAAAAGAAGGATGGGATGTGGTCCCAGGCAGTCTGGCTCCAGAAGTCTGTACCTGTAACCATCACACCAGTCTCTCCTTTATCTTCCAAGCGTTGAGGGTATGGCAGGATAGGGCTGACAGACAAGGAGATGACTACATTCAACACTCCAGTAATTGCTGCCATGAGGACGGTCAAACAATTTGCTTTGAGAACATGGAGGAAGACACATTGAACTCTACAAAGTTGGGAACATTATTTTGGAGGCAAAGAGGCTTGAGTCGAATCCTGATGGTACAGTAAAAGAGGGTCAAATGAACAAGGGGGAATTACTGAAAGAAGTTTTGGCATTTAAGGCACCTTCCTGGTCAAATAAATCTGTGTTTTTGCATACCTGCTATGCACATACTACCTTATGCAAGTTCTTGGTGCATGTTAGACCTTATTCTAAGTGTTTTATATATTCTCTTATTAATCCCTAACAAGGTACTAAAGGCCAGATATAATGAGCCTCATTTTACAGATGAGGAAACTGAGGTTCGGAGATATTAAGCATGTTACCCAAAAACACACAGCCGAATTCCAAGTCTGGTTTGTTGGTCTCCCAAGCCAGTGCTCATAACACTCTGCAAAGAGTAAAGGAAGGATGGATGATGGAAGCCAAATGCTCTCCACCCTTGAAAAGCCCTGAGGGTACAACTGCCTGGGCAAAGTTGTGGCAGGAGCTGGTCCACTTTGGCTCACTGACTGATAAGCCTGAGTAGAGTACATGGCAGGAAAGGGAAAATTAAGAACAGGGACAAAGTAGCAAGATCTTTCGTTAAAGAGAAGAAAGCTGGGCCTTCTCCTCCCCCAGCCTGGCAGTGCAGCACCATGGTGGCAGGGGTGTTTGGTTGCCTCGAAGTCACTGTGCTCCCAGGTCTAAGGTTGCAGCACAAGGCTCTGTTCACCTGACACCACTGAAAAGCAGAGTGAGTGAAACAGTGGCTTATCACAAGGCACCGGAGGTCTCTCTTTCTGGCTGGGTTCTACGATGGACCTGGCATTCTGAAAGCACTTGTAGATAGACTGCCAAAATGCCAGCTTAAAAAAAATCCAAGGTAGGGTCAAATTTTCTCTCCATCTACCGTCCTCTCCCTCCCCCAGGGTAGTAATCACATCACAGAGAAACCTGAGTGCACTTATTTTTTGCTGCTTGCTCCTATTTGCCTGAGAAGTATGACTTTTGCTGGAGAAGATTCAAGGAGTAGCTGCTGCGTCCTGATTTATTGCTCTTTCCCTAAGAAGTTTTTGCTTCTGAGAACTCTCTTGTGTCACAACTGGGGTGGGATTTAGGTCTTCCTCTGAAAGGATTGAGTCTTGGTAATGAGATTAATAAAAGGCACCCCAAAGCACTGTGATGTGGCAACTTATGAAGAATAGAGAAGGAACAGTTAACTGTTAAGTTGCTTACTTTTCTTGTGGGCCTTTCAGCACTTTCCTGATGCACTATGATGGGCAAGCTCACAGGTCCCGCCTAGACTTTGTGTCATGCCTACTCCCCTAACTCCTCACACACAAAACAGCAAATGCCCTTGATGAGGGAAACAGAAGATGAATAAGTGTATTTTCCCTTCAGTGGCAAACATCTTTACCGATGTAGGTGCCCAGTGAGTGCATGTTAAATGGATGATCTGGGATTTGGGAAAACAGTGGATGATCTGGGATTTGGGGAAACAGTGGGTGATGGGGAAATAGGGGCAAAGGGCTGGGGGAGAGTGAGGAAGAGAATGGTGATCCAAAGCTAGTGTCATAACCTGCTCTGCTCTCTCCACCCCACAAATCCTTTGAGATCCTGGCTTGAACAATCAGAATATATTTAACATGTCCACACAGAGAAGAGCCTTTCTCTGTGCTAAAATGATTGGGGAGTATTTTTAGGAGCATTTCAATCTGTGTTTATTTTGGTGTTGCAAGAGGAACCCAAATGCAATGACATCTTCTTTTTTTGTGACATAGTCATGTGAATCAGCACTGGTCAGCAGTGGTCCCTGGATAGGTTTCTTCTTAGAACTCCCCAAGGGTATGAAGAGAAACCTATTATCATTTCTTGGGTCCAGAAACAATATTTCAGTAGACAAGAAGAAAAGAACATTTCTGAGTAGTATGTGATATGATGAAAGAAGATTGCCTTCATTTTGTTTTGTTTTATTTTTTTTTCCTAGTTGTATCTCCACATGCCTTGATTATATGAAAATAATACAATTACTTTTCAAAGACAAAATACACAGTTACAGTTAGGATCATGATTTCTGAATGTGTGGGGTACTTAAGTATATTCTTAGAGGAGCTGTGCTGAACTCTTGAATTCTAATTTAGCTGTTGTAAAGTCAGTTTTCAAGCTTTTTACTAAGTTGGGCGTCAGAATAATTTTATACACAGTTGTGCTTAATACTTCCAGAGAGAGAAAAAATGATGAAAAATGTTGCCAGTTAAAAAAAAAAAAAAAGGCAGATTTCAGTCATTTATGGTGGCTAGGAGAGTAGCTGTGCCTTGGGCCTCAGCTCTCCCTCCAAGGATGGCCCAGAAGGAGAACACTTATCCCTGACCCTGTGGCCAGCAGACAGCTCCAGCTGGCCTGAGCACTCTGCCCCCGCAAGTCCTCCCGAGGATCCCCACCAAAACTCACTCAAAACCACAAAACTACGTGGGAACTGAGAAGGTGGCTTCGGCTTTAATATGTTGAGACCTAGAGGAACATAAAGTGGATTCAGAATCCTAGTGGACTTCTCTTGACAGCAAAGCATGCTTGGAAGATTTCTTGGGGGGATTCTGAGACACTGTAAGGTCTCAAGCTCAAAGTCAGAGTGAGTTGTTCATGGCTCTTGTTCTTAGCTTTATCCACGACAATTAATGAAGACCTGCTACCTAGTGAGGACTCAGTCAATAACTGTTGAATAGACCCAGTGAAATAAAATGGGAAAAGTCCATCTGAGACCTGTACTGGGTTAGACACTGATGATTCAGCAATGAGTAAAACAAAATCCCTGCTTTAGGACAGTGCTCCATTCTCATTGTGTAGTGCCAGTGTGGAGAATTTCATCCTAATTGTTCCACAGCAATGCATTTTTGCTGAAAAATATTTTTTCTGGAGTGAATTGCACCAAATCAATTTAATTTCTGATCACTTTTCTGCAGAGTACAGTGAAACCACTTCTAATATTCCCAATTTCATTCTTCTGTTAATTACAGAGTGAGTTTCTTACTCCTGAATTCTAATTTGATTGCACTGTGATCTGAGAGACTGTTATGATTTTCATTGTTTTGCATTTGCTGAGGAGTGTTTTACCTTTAATTATGTGGTCAGTTTTAGAATAAGTGTGATGTGGCGCTGAGAAGCATGTGTATTCTGTTGATTTGGGGGTAGAGAGTTATGTAGATGTCTATTAGGTCTACTTGGTCCAGAGCTGAGTTCAAGCCCTAAATATCCTTGTTAACTTTCTGTCTCATTGATCTGTCTAATACTGACAGTGGGGTGTTAAAGTCTCCCACTATTGTGTGGGAGTCTAAGTCTCTCTGTAGGTCTTTAAGATCTTGCTTTATAAATCTGGGTGCTCCTGTATTGGGTGCATATATAGTTAGGATAGTTAGCTCTTCTTTTTTTTTTTTTTTTTTTTTTTTTTTTTTT
>NW_022436943.1:32270249-32282708 GCF_009761245.1 Sapajus apella | reverse complement strand
ACTCGTGTTACCCAGGCTGGAGTGCAATGGCGCGATCTCGGCTCACTGCAACCTCTGCCTCCTGGGTTCAGGCAATTCTCCTGCCTCAGCCTCCTGAGTAGCTGGGATTACAGGCACGCACCACCATGCCCAGCTAATGTTTTTTGTATTTTTAGTAGAGACGGGGTTTCACCATGTTGACCAGGATGGTCTCGATCTCTTGACCTCGTGATCCACCCGCCTCAGCCTCCCAAAGTGCTGGGATTACAGGCTTGAGCCACCGCGCCCGGCCAGCTCTTCTTGTTGCATTGATCTCTTTACCATTATGTAATGCCCTTCTTTGCCTTTTTTGATCTTTGTTTAAAGTCTGTTTTATCAGAGACAAGATTGCAACCCCTGCTTTTTTTGCTTTCTGTTTGCTTGGTAAATATTCCACCATTCCTTTATTTTGAGACCTATATGTGTCTTTGCATATGAGATGTGTCTCTCGAATATAGCACACCAATGGGTCTTAACTGTTTATCCAATTTGCCAGTCTGTGTCTTTTAATTGGGGCATTTAGTCCATTTACATTTAAGGTTAATATTGGTATGTATGAATTTGATCCTGTCATTATGATGCTAGATGGTTATTTTGCCTGTTGGTTGTTGCTGGCAAGATGAACTAATAGGAACTTGCTAATAGCTCTCAGTGAGATCAATGCAGAAGGTGATGATTTCTGCATTTCCAACTGAGGTACCCAGCTCGGGTCATTGGGACTGGTTAGAGAGTGGGTGTAGCCCACAGAGGCTGAGCTGAAATGCAGCGGGGCGTTGCCTCATCAAGGAAGCACAAGGGGTCAGGAAACTCCCTCCCCTAGCCAAGGAAAGCCTTGAGGGACTGTGCCTTGAGAAACTTTGCATTCCAGCCCAGATACTACACCCTACCCATGGTCTTTACAACTCACACACCAGGAGATTCTCTCGGGTGCCTACTCCACCAGGGCCCTGGGTTTCAAGCACGTAAAGCACCGAGCTAGCTGCAGGAGGTTTTTTTCATACCCAGGTGTTACCTGGAATGCAAGCCAGACAGAATCATTCACTCCCCGGGAAAGGGAGCTGAAGCCAGGGAGCCAAGTGGCCTAGCTCAGCGGATCCCACCCCCACAAAGCCCAGCAAGCTAAGATCCACTGGCTTGAAATTCTGGCTGCCAGCACAGCAGTGTGAAGTTGACCTGGGATGCTTGAGCTTGGCGGGGGGAGGGGTGTCTGCCATTACTGAGGCTTGAGTAGGTGGTTTTGCCTTCCCAGTGTAAACAAAGCAACCCAGAAATTCAAACTGTGCAGAGCCTACCACATTTCAGCAAAGCTGCTGTAGCCAGACTGCTTCTCTGGATTTCTCCTCTCTGGGCAGGGCATCTCTGAAAGAAAGGCAGGATCCCCAGACAGGGGCTTATAGATAAAACTCCTATCTCCCTGGGAAAGAGTACCTGGAGGAAAGGGCAGCTGTGGGCACAGCTTCAACAGACTTAAACGTTCCTGAGTGCTGGCTGTAACTCTGCTAAGGGACAGACTGCCTCCTCAAGTGGGTCCCTGGCCCCTGTGCCTCCTGACTGGGAGACACCTCCCAGCAGGGGTCAATAGACTCCTCATACAGGAGCACTCTGGCTGATATTTGGCGGGTGCCCCTCTGGGACAAAGCTTGCAGAGGAAGGAACAAGCAGCAATCTTTGCCATTCTGCAGCTTCCTATGGTGATACACAGGCAAACAGGGTTTGGAGTGGACCTCCAGCAAACTCCAGCAGACCTGAAGCAGAGGAACCTGAGTGTTAGAAGAAAAACTAACAAACAGAAAAAAAAAATAGCATCAACATCAACAAAAAGGACGTTCACACAGAAGCCCCATCTGAAAGTCACCAACATCAAAAACCAAAGGTAGATAAATCCATGAAGATAAGGAAAAACAAGCACAAAAAGGCTGAAAATTCCAAAAAGCAGAATGCTGCTTTTCCTCCAACGGATCACAACTCTTTGCCAGCAAGGGAACAAAACTGAATGGAGAATGAGTTTGATGAATTGACAGAAATAGGCTTCAGAAGGTGGGTAATAACAAACTCCTCCAAGCTAAAGGAGCATGTTCTAACCCAATGAAAGGAAGCCAAAAACCTTGAAAAAAAGGTTAGATGAATTGCTAACTAGAATAACCAATTTAGAGAAGATTATAAACGACCTGATGGAACTGAAAAACACAGCACAAGAACTTCGTGAAGCATACACAAATATCAATAGCTGAATTAATCAAACTGAAGAAAAGATATCAGTGATTGAAGATCAGCTTAATGAAATAAAGCGTGAAGACAAGATTAGAGAAAAAAAGAATAAAAAGGAATGAACAAAGCCTCCAAAAAATATGGGACTATGTGAAAAGACCAAACCTACATTTGATTGGCATACCTGAAAGGGATGTGGAGAAAGGAACCAAGTTGGAAAACACTCTTCAGGATATCATCCAGGAGAATTTCCCCAATCTAGCAAGACAGGCCAGCATTCAAATTCAGAAAATACAGAGAACTCCACAAAGATACTCCTTGAGAAGAGCAACCCCAAGACACATAATCATCAGATTCACCAAGGTTGAAATGAAGGAAAAAATGTTAGGGGTAGCCAGAGAGAAAGGTCGGGTTACCCACAAAGGAAAGCCCATCAGACTAACAGTGGATCTCTCTGCAGAAACCCTACATGCCAGACGAGAGTGGGGGCCAATCTTCAACATTCTTAAAGAAAAAAAATTTGCAAGCCAGAATTTCATATCCAGCCAAACTAAGCTTCATAAGAGAAGGAGAAATAAAATTCTTTACAGACAAGCAAATGCAGAGAATTTTGTCACCACCAGGCCTGCCTTAACAATAGCTCCTGAAGGAAGCACTAAATATGGAAAAGAAAAACCGGCACCAGCCACTGCAAAAACATGCCAAATTGTAAAGACCATCAACACTATGAAGAAACTGCCTGGCCTACTTTTCTTTCTTCTACCCGTTTAAAATATTTAACATACACTCTTCAGTTAAGTTTTTCCAAAGCCACAAAATATTCATCTTCTTGAAGCAGTTTCTGCCTTCTCTGCAAAATTATCTGAGAAAAAGAAATAGTAAGGGCCTGGAAATAGTAAGGGCCTGTATCTGCTTGAGATGGTAGGGGAAGGGAAAATATAAGAAATAAATATGTATTATTAGTTGGGGGGAAAATCCTTTCACAATAAAAGGCTGATAGACTGGCTCTGAGATGTGAACATTTATAAAAATGAAGGGCAAATCTGAATGCCTTGACTCAGGAGACCAGACAACTCTAAGCAATAAAAAATTGGAAACAAATACTGTCACTGGAGCTCTTGGGAATTTAATAACGAGAAACAGCTAGAAATGTCAAGAAGGTAGGAAACATTAGGAAGATTTGGCAGAGGGTGGATGGATGGGACTCAGGGGTAGAACACTGGCTTAAGGAAGACCAACAGCATCCAGGTAAGACTTCAGCTCTGGAAAAAGAGGACAGTGAGTCACTATCACAATAGGATGTTCAAGAAGGAAAAACCTAATTACCAGAAAGAGATGCAAAGATTAACCCTGTCCAGGCTCGTGCGTTGGCTCACACTTGTAATCCCAGCACTTTGGGAGGCCAAGGTGGGTGGATCACGAGGTCAAGAGATAGAGACCAACCTGGCCAACATGGTGAAACCTCATCTCTTCTAAAAATACAAAAATTAGCTGGGCATAGTGGTGCACACCTGTAGTCCCAGCTACTTGGGAGGCTGAGGAAGGAGAATTACTTAAACCCGGGAGACAGAGGTTGCAGTGAGCTGCGATTGTGCCACCACACTCTAGCCTGGCAACAGAGTGATTCTGTCTCAAAAAAAAAAAAAAAAAAGATTATCCTGTCCAAAAGCAAGGCTGACTTCACGCTGGGTTGCTGAGTCACTGAGCTACTTGCTTATGGTTTCAGAATTCCTCCTCTTATACAAGAAAGCAAGATTGGTCCCTAGGCTGTGGGTAGGGCTAAACTCCAGCCTGCAGCAGAAATTTGAGTTGTCCCAGGGATGGGGAGTGGAGGGATGGGGAAAGGAGTGGAGAGTGAGTCAGACAGGCCATTAAACCAGACTCTGGACACACAGTGTTTGAAAAGGACACTGGCATAAAAATTAGTCTTCACACACTTTCCCACACATGGATGCTGTCAAACACTTAACTTTAAACATGTTGACCAAAATAAAAATGGCCTGCTTTTAAAAAATCGCCACTTATATTTGCTACTCAAAAGCTCAATTGCAGCAATCCAAGGTAGAGTACATCTCATATGTTGAAAAATATACTGACAGTATTGTTCTGATAATGACTGTTAGTGATATCTCAAGAACAAATAGTACATTTTCTGGGAGGATCAGAGAGCATGTCATGGACAATTGCCAGTTTATGAACCATTAGTCAGGAAACACTGTGTTACGATAATGCTAAGACTTTGAGTTGGACTACAACCATAACCGTTGCAGTGAAAGCACTTCAATGTTACTCAGTGACTTCATAAGCAAATAGGTCCAGTCTCTTTCCATTTTAAGCTATACCACATTCAGCAACCACAGAAAGCTTTGTTAAACTATTAGTTAAATACATTCTTCCCCTTGCTTCAAACTTCCAACAGATTCCTCATGTACTCTATGTCAAGTACAAAGCCTTTCTGTCAAAGAGCACCATGATTTGAACTTGCCACCAATTCACTGCTCCCAGGAACTGTCTCCACTTTAATCTGCTCTTTGATTATGTCAGATTAATCATTCAAAATTACCTTTCACTTTTGTTTATGCTGTTGATACTACTGAAAAAACTGTCTTCTTCTGGATATCTAAATTCTGCCATCTTTTATGATCTACCTCTTGTTCCTCTTCCTCCATAAAACCTTTTCCAGTAACATTGCCAATAATTTTCTTCCTTTTTCCAGCTCTCAAGATTTCAGAAACCAATCATCATCCCCCTAACATCCTCTCTCCCTTTCTTTCTTCTTATGGAATCTCAGTTTTATTCTGGGCAGCTTTTGTTTTCTTTTCTTTTTTCCTTCTTTTTTTTTTTTTGTTTGAGCAAGGATGTTAATATTCTGGCTACTGAACATAAATGAGTTACTAGGAATCGTTTTCCCAGTATAGAGCTGGCACCACTTTTCCTCATTGGTGCTTCCTTTACATTCTTTCTAGCATCTGAACCTGAAGTTGCAGATGGAGCTGTCATTTTATGTTTATAAAATAAACAAAGGAATGAAAGCAAAATGCTAACCATGACAAAATGGAAAGAGGGAAGGAATCTTGGATGTTGATAACATCATGTAGCTGCTGTCCCAGACCTGTTTTTCTTATCTACAGCCATACTTTTCTTTATATATAAGGAATTTAAACCCTTATTGGGTAATTCACAGTAGGTCAGTGGATAATTTATACAGTTTGATATAATTTTTATTTAATACCAACCTATATTTAGAGTCAATATCATACCATAAATCAGTTATTCTCTTTTTCTTTCATCTTTGTTAATTTCCTCTTTCCAACTAGATATTATTGCTTTGTAGATGGATGTGATTTTATATGTCTTTAATTATATTTCATCACTATTCTTTTTAGACATAGTTTAAAGAGTCTAATAAATAAATGTTGGGCAAATGCTACTGAAATAAGTTACCTCAATCCACCAGTAATGCTATAATAATATGAATTATGTGTCCAGCATAGTGGGCATCATACCAACTTGAGGGAGTTTGAGTTTTGGAATAGTTTCATTGTGACACTAGACATCAGATCTTTGTATATGAGTTTTTAAAATGTATTTGTTTTAAAATGGTTAAGTGTCTTTTCAGTTACATCTCAGTACTTAATTCTATTATATTTTGCTGTACTTGTAGGAATACTTGTACTTTCAGTAGTCGGTGTTAAAATAGAATAATTAGATAAACGATGGAGATGGGTAACCTTATAGGACCTATGTAAACTGTATCTTAGAGTAGTTATTATGGAATGAATAATATAATACTGTGAGGATACTCTGGTAACAAATTTCCAATACAAATTAAAATGAAAATTATTTCTTTAGCTGTGGAAGAAGCTACCTTGCAATTGAGGGAGTCAAGAACTTGGACTTTCATAGTCATGGTTAAAGTGTCCATATAAAGCTAATTTTACCAAGAGTGATGAGAATAAGTACTGGAGATGAAAATGGTGAGCCCAGTACTAATGTGCTTCAAAATGAGGAAGGCCAATTGAAAGGTAGATGGTAGCCGCAAGGAGATTCAGTAAGGAATATTGCCAATGATTATGTGTTGGTACCCAGTATTGTTATTAAAAATATTATTTAATTACAGTTTTAATTTTTACTAAAATATTTTTAACTTTACAAATCAATGGATTTCTTTTATTTGTTCTTTATTATTCTTTTTGAATTTTGAAATATTTTGGCAATGTTACATGCTCTGTAAAACTTGTTGAAGCTTTTTGTTTTTTTGGTGGCTTAGTATATAGTCAGTTTTTGATTGGCCTTCCATTGTTGTTTGAAAAGAACGTGCAGTCTCAGATTTGAAGATTTGAGGTTTGATATGTAGCTCTTGATTTTATTTTATTAATTATATTATTCAGATGATGAGAAAATTAACCCCATAGTTTAAATCATTTTGTGCTGCACTAAGAATAATATGTATATATGTTATATAACTAGTTTATGATGTTAAAGGGAATTTGAAATTTTAGAGGATTTGTAAGCTGAATCCTGTGATCCAACTTTAAAAAGCTAATTGATATTAGGTTTGTGATTTTCAGTTGAAAGTTAAGATAACTTGCCTAAATTTTAAAACACTACTGGAATATTTATATTAAGAACTTCAGATTAATGCATTCTTTCTTCATACCCCCATACACATAAAAACATACACAATTTGTTAGACAAAGGAGCTGTATAAGTTCTAGGAAAGATTTTCTTAGTAGTACTGTATGCTTGCCTACCCAAGGATTTAAAGTTCCTCAAAAGGAAATAAAATATACTAATCTAAAAAGTAGACTTTAATACTTAGGAAAATTAATTAAGTCCATAAATTGAACATTTATATGCAATTTATTCTACTCTAATTAGCCAAACATTAATTAAAGATCCTCCTGAAAGTTATTGTTCTTGTTTTGTATAAAATTTACTACATTTACAGATGAAATAACTTAAAGCTTAAGGAAAATTTGTGGTTTTAGTTGGGAAATTCATTATATAGAATATTTAAATTACACATAATTTGAAATAGTCTTTTCTCATCACAAAAGACCTCACTGAGCATCAGAAAACTCCCATTGATGAAAACTAGTATTTTAATCAAAATTCCAGAATATGGGAAGTTGACTATGGCATTCTAAACAAAGAGACATAGAAAAAGTCTCAATGAAAGATTTGGAAAATGAAAGCATGAACACAGGTGTCATAAAATCCTCCTACCCTCAATTAAAAAGAATATAATAATACAGAAATAGAGAAGTTGAACATGAAATTTGGAAGAATGTCATCTATATGCTATAAGCTTTAATGAATTCACTAGATTAATTGCAGATGGGATCAAATTTAAAAAAAATTAAGGGATCTACAACTTTCCCTTTTAATAAAGTAGAGTAATTTCACAGAATAAATGGAACAAATATCTTGGGAAAAAATACTATCAACGTCCCCTAATTTTCAGGGGCCAGGGCTGGAATTAAAGAATTCCAGCACCGTGGAATGGATCAGGGGCATTTCATGGAGAATCTCTTTCACTAGCACAGATTTATACAGTTTGGAAGCAGAATGTTCAATGGCAAATGTTGTCACACTAGGTAGGAAGCAGATTCTCCCATCACCATGGGCCCCTTTAGGAAGGAAAACAGATAAAGGCTCACAATGTGCCTGAATTTATCCCAAATAGTAAAAATTAGTGAACACATATGTGAAGGGGCTGGTGAAATAACCTTGAATAAAAGGGTTTTGGGATCTGGAAAAAAGCTTGAGTTAGAGACTGACTCAGAGTCATGGGGAAAGTAACATGAGTCTCTATTTTTGCCCTGCAATTTTTTTTCCTGCTTAGACTATTCACACGAGAAATTAATGCTTAATAATTACCCTCCTACTTCTTTCTGTGGTTGCAGAGGAGATATCTAGGACTTAACCTCATTAGAGTTCTAGATTTTGGATTGATGAGATTGGGAGGTGGGTGGGTAAGAGGGAACCTGATTTACAGTAGACCCTCTTCAGCCTTCCAGTTGACTGTAGAATCTAATTTTTCAATGTAGATTTTGAGAATCTGAGAAGGTAGATATGATTTGGCTCTATGTCCTCACCCAAATCTCATCTCAAATTGTAATCCCCACATGTCAAGAAAGGAAGATGATTGGTTCATGGAGGCAGTTCCGTCCATGCTGTTCTCAGGATAGTGAGTGAGTTCTCATGAGATATGATGGGTTTTATAAGTGTTAGGAAGTTCCTCCTTCACACTTCTTCTCTTGCCTGCCGCCATGTAAGACATGCCTGCTTCCCCTTCCGCCATGATTGTAAGTTTCCTGAGGCCTCCCCAGCTATTGTGTAATTGCATGTCAATTAAACTTCTTTTCTTTATAAATTACCCAGTCTTGGGCAGTTCTTTATAGCAATGTGAAAGCAGACTAATACAGTGGCATATAATTGGCTTCATTGCATGCTCAATTTGATAGAGTAGTGAAAATTATTATGTGGAAATCATACAACAGACACACAGAACTACTTCAGTATATGCCTTTATTAATGTATACAATATGTCTAATGGGTGGTGGTAAATAGGTAGTTAGGCCAAGAGGGACTTTAAAAAGACTGAACAGCATCATTGCACTGATGGTTGATGTTAATAGCAACTAATGGCACTTTGTCTCTTTGCATTGTAAAATGATGTATGTTAAATTTATCTATCTTCAGTCTTAGTGAATCCAATCTACTCCTGCAGTAAATTACAAGAGGATAACCAATATTATCTAATGTTTGTACTTGTTACCAGATCCTACTTATTACCAGAGAAGCCAATTCACAAGCATTTTATCTAGTGTATTACGCTACAACCATGGCTGAAATCAGATTGTGGCCTTGTTAAAAAAAATTGGACACATACAGCTATATTTGAGATTGTTAATTGTTCTCTGGCTTTCTTTTACTTATTTGGCTTAAAGATCATGTGGCAGCTAAGGGATCTATAAATATAAAATCATGACCAAGTGAGCGAGGATAAACTTCAGGGTAGCAGTGTGGTTTAGTAAGAGGAGCAAGGCCCAGCATTAGACAAATCTGTATGTCTACCCTGACACTGTCACTGACTAGTGTATGCTTTTGCACAATTTACTAAATTTTCCCAGGTCTGTTTCTTTATCTGGAAATGTGGTAACACTAACTAGTAATTGTAAATATTAAATTTGACAGTAAATCTAACATAGTGCCTAAAACATAGAAGGTGCTCAATAAATACCATCTAGGCTTTAAATATAGCTTATAATTTATTCCAGAGGATGTCAATAGTTTCTATCCTATGAATAAAACTAAAAAAAACTCTTGACTTGTTGATTTTCAACTATAGTTGAAAACTCAGCAGCACATGACAGCAGCCAATTCTATGATTCCAATTTCAGTGATTCTAAAACTCTGACAACCCTTCTATTCTTTTTCCTTTCCTCAGTCCAGTATATTTTGATACCTATTTACATTGCAGGGTTTAATTTAGGAAGTCTCTAAGGCAAATGGCATACTTTCATTTTTCTTTAGAGAGATTAAATCTTATTCCATTATTTCCTGTTGGATAAAAATCATGCCAGGTATTTTGCTATGTTCTACCTATACATAAGAGATGAATATTAAGGTGAGGGAATTAGGAAGTATAGGAGATAAGGGAAAAATCAAGATAAAAAAGGTAAAGCAACAAGAAACCGTCTTTAATCTCCCATCTTAAGTTATATACATCCACTCACATATACAGAGTATATGAGAAGGTGGGCTGTATACCTGGCTTCTTGGCATGCACAATTTGGTAGAGTAATGAAGTTTAGTGAGTGAGAACAGCCAGCAAATATTCCCAACTCCTCCAGTCTATACAATAATTAGCATATGTGACATGAAGAGCAGGTGGGGAGTGTTATGCATGGGACATTGGGGGAAGGCTAAGCAGAACTGTGATTTTGACAACTGATTTCTAAATGATCCAAGTTTGTTTCTTTGCATTAAAAAATTACTGTAATAAACCGTTAATGCACATATTAATTTATTTTTGTTTTTTTGAGACAGAGCCTTGCTCTGTTGACCAGGCTGGAGTGCAGTGGTACAATCTTGGCTCACTGCACCCTCTGCTTCCGTGGCTCAAGTGATCTCCCCCTCTCAGCCTTCCAAGTAGCTGGGCCTACAGGCCATATCACCAGGCCAAGCTAATTTTCTTTCTGTATTTTCTGTAGAGAAAGAGTTTCACCACGTTGCCCAGGTTGGTCTCCAACTCCTGAGCTCTAGTAATCTAGTAATCTTCCAAAGTGCTGGGATTACAGGCATGAGCCACTGCACCTGGCCTAATATAGTTTATAGATCAGACTCCCTGGGTAGTTTGTAAGCTCCTTAAAGACAAGTACTTTGTCTTATTTCTCTCTATACTCCCTTCCTCTAGCATAGGCGCTCTGTAAATGTTTGGTGGATAAATGAGTTAATAGTTGAGTGACCACAAAGTTAAGTGGGCTGCAATTACTGAGCTGAATGTGTCCTAAAATTCTGAGAAGATTGAGATTATAACTTCAGTAAAATATTTTGAGGCTAACTTTATTCATTTTTGTGTCTACTGAAATATTGTTATAATACTATTATAAATTGGAGCCCCACTGGCCTAGTTGGTAAGCAAGACATGTATGTGTGTATGTCTTTAACCTGATTTGATCATTACACACCATATATATTTATAAAAATATCACATGTACCCCCAAAATGTGTACAGCTATGATATATCAATAATAAGTGCAAAAAAGCTGTTAGTTGGCTACATGTAGAAATTGGGATATATCACAAAAATCTGGATTTGCATAGTTTATTTTATTTAATCTTGACTGATAAACCATTTCTCTTGAAAAATGGAAAGATTTGGCTTCAATAGTTCAAATGCTTATGTGAAAAAAAATTTGGTCAGAATAAAGTAGTGACTTTCCTCTATGAATGGGACATGCAATCTCTAATTCACTGTAGTTCCCACTTACTCAATTTCCTCATTTATGTGATGTATCAGATCCCTAATGGTTGAGTTTGAGACCCCTGCACCAGATGATAACCTGGTTGAAAAAAAGAGGAGCGGGGGGGCATATGAGAAAGAAGGGGGATATGTTCTCTTCCAAAAATACTCTGAGAAGTCTAATTGGACCTGATGTGGTCGGAGTTGGAAGGACCACACACCTTAGCATGACTGAATTTAAAGGCAAAGCTGATGCAACTGTTTGTACACTGAGAGATGGAGGGATGGAAGATTCCAAATTCCTTTCCTCTTGGCTGCATAATGCTGCATCATAGTAAACAAAGACCAGCCTTTCTGAAGCCAGGGGTTTGCAGTTAGAGAACTTGGTTACTGAAGTAGAAGAGTACACTGAGGGAGGACTAAGATTGTACTCAGTCCAAACTACCTCATACAGCTCTCTGGTTCTTAGAAGTCAGCCAATTCAACTTACTTACATTTGGCTTCCACTTTCAGAAACATATACGTTGGATGACACAATCTATTATATTAGATTTACTCATATTTTATAATGATGCAGCAAAGAACAGGCCAAGTACCTTAGACATATGAGACTTATCGTCAGTGATTAATCTTGTAAATATAATGAATTGCCACAAAAAAAGGGGAAAAGAACAGATTATCTTCCAAACAGGAAAGGAAATCTTAACCTACTCATTTGATGGATGAGTATGTCTTCAAAAAGGAAAAACAACAGCAAGCAAATAGAAAACATTTGGAATCTAAAAAAAATAAAAAAAAAAAAAAAAAAAAAAAAAAAACCAAAAACCAAAAAATAAAACAAAACAAAACAAAAAAACTCTCTCTGAGCTCCTAACAATCATCATCTTCCAACACCAACTTGGTGGGTACAGCCAGCAAACTGAGTTTGCCCTCTTACCACCTTAAGCATATTAGCAAATTGCAATGGTTACTCTTTAGAAGAAATATGATATTCTTGCACTAGGAGTTTCCAGCAGGAATACAGCTTCTATTGTTGGCAGGCTCTGACTGACACTTGCAAACAGGTCCAGTTTGAAAAATGAGGAATCAGGATGCAATGAGCAGCATATTTTTCTTATTATTTTTTTATGTGTATTTAGCCTTTTGAAAAAAATATATATATAAATTGTCCCCGGAACTGAAACTCAAATGAATTATAAACACCATCCCTTCATGTTTTCTCTAGTTCTCACTTCTTTTTTCTGTGATTTAAAAAGCGG